>NC_046641.1:20704548-21060798 GCF_900324485.2 Mastacembelus armatus
AAGGAAAAACAACAGGCAGCATCTTTCAAAGAATGAGTAAAATATGGCAAAAAAAATATTGAAAGCTGGCTCAATATTTGTTCCAAACAGCTTATGACCCCACAAAAATAAAATATGGCAGCGTTCAAACCATTTACTCAGGACAAAAATTAAACAATACAGTAAAATACTTTCTTTTTTTTTTCATTTTCCATTTAAGGTTATTTCACTCTTCACTATTAGACAAAGGAATGGAAGCAGTAAATATTCATTACATGAAACAAGGAAGGCATTCATCACAAAGATTGCATTGTCAATTCGAAGTGTAGCTCTTCAAATACAACCTGTAATAGACGTTATATCATAAATGAAATATAATGTGCTCTCAAAAACTGGTTCTTATTCAGTGTCATATGGTTGGCTGCTGTGCTTTTTCACTGCCAGGCTGGACACAGACCACTGACCTGTTCTACTTTTGCACTTCAGTCATGATGAGTCCCATGCAACTTAATTCCTTAATTATAGGAGTCCCACATTTTCTGGCAATGTTTGCTGTTCTTTTGCTTCACCTTGTGCTGTTCTCATTCTAAAGCCTGTTTAAAACCTGGCAGACAGAGTGTGAGTCTTCTGAATTTGAGGGTGGGGGGAAGTAATATGAAGTAAAAGTTTTAAAAAAGCCTCAAAAGTGGTCACTGTTGTGGTGCACACAGTAGTTCCAGAGACTAGCTTGAATAGTAAATGCATCAACTTGAAGGGATAATTGAAAAGAAAGTCATAGCCAATAGTATTTAGAGAAGAATGTATACCTGCATTAGTGAGGTGCCTGTTCATTTGGAAGCATGAAAATGAATAACGCCTGTTCAATCTTTGCGTTTTTAGTTTTTGAGTCAGCTGAACATTGTACCGTCCTCAGGAGGCGCTGAAATACTGATCCATGAAATTTCAAAATCAGGAGATTACATCACTCATGCCCGTAACGCTGCTCCTTGCTTTGAATTCACCGAAAGCAATTCATCTGAAATTTTGTCCAATTTAGTGCTGCAGCAACAGCAACAAAGTCAAATTTCTCATAGCTGCAAAATTAGTGCAGAGATGGAGAGTTTATGCAGCAGGTTGGGCTGTGGCAGAAAAAGGAGAGTGGATTCGCTGTAAAAGAGACTGAGGTAAGAAAAGAAGTCCTTACTTATAAACAGAAAACAATCAGAACTACATTACAGCAATTTTAAGAAGCACTCTCCCCATCAATCAGTCTGCTGCTGTGCTGTCCCCACCCTGAGATGCTGGTGATCATCACTGCACCCATCTCAGGTTTCCTCATGGTCTCTCAGTGGTTAGGTGCCCTTTGCTCTGCAGTCACTCCACATCTTGTGTCACAGAATGAAAACTCATCTTTTAAAGAAACTACTTCATGTCACTCTTGAGTCACATCCCTCTGTCAACCTGTACTGCTCTATATTTTTCCTCATAAAGTAAAGAAACCTTCAATCCAAAATGATCGTATGCTATTGATTTTCCAACACCCCAGGAAATATGATTTCTTATATTTACAGTAGTAGAAGCATCACTTCTTCAGTCCCTGTAAGGAATCATCTCTACTAGTTTCCAACAGAGCAAAGGGGGGGGTCAAAATCCTGCTGTGTTTTTACTATGTAGGCACTGTGAACCAGAAATAGACCCACAATGACTCCAAACACAACCCAAGTTTGGTATAATTGTCTACATTTGCCAAGAAAATTTTAAAAAGAGTATAAATGCTTCTTTGCAAATCTTTGTTCCACACGGTCTCTCATTTTTATATGTGAGGGCTGTCAGATCTATATGGCTGCTGCCTTCTCAGAAGAAGTTGGGATTATGCCGAGGGTGAGCTTCTACCAGGGGACCCAGGCCTGGTCAAAGGTAATCTTATTCATATCATGTAGTGACCCATCAGAAGCAGGTCTGCAGAGTGTTGTGCGAAAGGTCCAGCCCAATGAGTGTCACATTTTCAATTTCACGGTATTGTTTAACAAAGGGCACGTCCACATGAAGTTTTCCAGCTGTCAGTGCTATGGAAACTTAAACTCTAATTGTTCAACCATTAGATATAAAATATTATCTCAGCAACCAGAGATGTGAATACTCTTACTGTTCGGCAGTGTTTAATGTTAGGCTGACATGTAGGCTTTTATTAACACTGCCATAATAAAAGGTATTCTTGATCGCTAATGGTTATTTAAGGTTCAGAACAAAATATTTATCAGTAGAATCTATTTGAAAGGTCATTTGAGTTCAGTTCACATGCAAACTATCTCTGTAATCCTTCAAATAAGAGATGTAATGCAAATTGAGGTTTATCAAATTCATTCAAAGCTTAATTGGTCCTAATTAAGCTTTGAACCCTGATTGTGGACAAGTGCCTCTTATGTTCTTATGTTTTAAAGGGAGATTTTGCAATTAAACTGTTAACTGTTTTGCTGTCAGTTTGACAAAATGATTTTCTCAGGGTGTGCCTGTGTCACCTTACTGAAAGCACAAGAACTAAAATGCTTGGCTAAAACCACTGCACTGGATATTTAAAGATGCACACAAGCAGTTTGTTCTGCCAAGTGGACAGTTCTACACTGCTGAAAACACTTTACTAATAGATTACCAGTAAGCAGTTTTTCCACACATTTTTATGGGAAATAAAATCCCTGAAAGGTACTAATCTACATGCATGCTACTGCTAGTGGGCCAATTATTGCCAATATATCAATATTAGCATATATGTGTGACATCAATGACTGATAAACTGTAGGACAGAACGTTCGTGCTTCATGAAGCCAATTCTGATCAGGAAAAACGGACCCTGATACCAACCTTTGAGAACCTATCTAGACATATACAGGGATACAGTAGAATAAAAAGAAGGACTGGTGACCTGTCCAGGGTGTACCCCTGTCGTTCACCCAAAAAGAGCTGGGATAGGCTCCAGCAGATCCCTGTGACCCTGGTTAGGAAAGTGTGGGTAAAGATAATGAATGGATGGATGGATGGATGGATAACAGACGGTGTGATTGAGAAAAGATACTCTTTGAGGTCCATACATGTTGATCTTGGTCAAAGCACATGCTAGAAAGAAGTGTGTGTGTTGCACACTCAAGTGCTGGGAGATTCTATGAAAAACTGATATAGAAAGTGTTCCTCTGTCTTTCTCTCAGGTCAAATGGCTCTTGTAGAAATTCTGTCGACAGCTTGTTCAGACGATACACTCCACTTGGAGGCTGAGGAAGATGACTGCTATTGACAAACCTCCCTATTTACTTCCGATTCCCTCACTCTCCATCTCTTTCCATCTTTCTTTGGCTCCCTCTGTCCCTCTCTCTCACTCGCTCGCTCTCTCCAGTCAGAAAAGCCTAGCCATCTCTTTGCTCACTGGAGCAAACTGAATACATTAGAATCCAATTAAGGCTGGTGAAGAGAATTGCTCAGGCATGGAGTGTGAAGTTTTGTGTGTGCGTGTGTGTGTGTGTGTAATTATGCTGTGAGTGTGCATCCTGGTGTATGCATGTGGATGTGGATGTTCATGTGTGTTACTATTACACATGGTCCCATTGCACTGCCAGTGTCAGAGGACACCTTTCTGTCTCAGTCTAACTGGCTTCTTTTCCTGTAATAACACACAGCACGGCCACTGTCAGGCATGGTAAATCACAGATGTCTGTGAGAGTGAGAGACTCATAGAGAGGGATGGTTACTGCCTTGTGTATTCCCACTCTACAGGAAACACACACTCCTGGGATGGGACAGTGTAGCTGCTGTGTGCTCTATTACTGTAAGGGCCAGTCTGAGGTTTATAACATGGAAGTGAGCACATTTTTGCTCAGTTTCTGACTCACCTTCAAAAGAAGGGACTGAAGCTTAAGACTTTGACATCATTTTAATTAGAGTTCATGCTAGAATTGGATGTAGGTTAGGGTAAAGGTTTTTTTGTGATGATTAAGGTTTGGGTAAGGGGCTAGGCATTATGTCAGTGACTGTCCTTACAGCTATAGAAAGACCAGTTTGTGTGTTTTAGAAAATCAATAGCGCAGTGTTGCATTACTTACTCCTTGTCTTCAATTTGAAATTAAGGGCAGACAGACCTACATGCACACATGCACACACACATCTACACACACACACACACACACACAGAAATATTCAAAATCATTCAAAGGAACGTTTACACACATTTTTCTGCCACTGTTTCACCACTTCTACTTTCAACTGATCTTCTCTCTCCTTCTTAAGCTTCTCCTTTTGCCACCTTTCACTTGCTTCTTCTTCCTTTCATGTTTCAGCCAATATTCCAACTTCACATGCAGTTCACTGTACATTAAACTTCAAAACTATTACCCTTGAAATCATAACAGTTTCAAAGGAATTCACATCGTTTCTTATTTAGACAGTCACATTCGTATGAAGGATCTGTCAAGTTGTTCAGTGCAATACTCTTCTGAGTAAATGTGCTGAAATAATAACACACCTCAGCAGTTATTTTGATGGGAAAATATTCATATCCAGAATTTGATGACAAATTGAGAAACATCTGCTTTAGGGTTTAAGTTCTTGAATATCATGGCATCTTCATGTATGCAGTGTTGCTGCCATGTTCTTTTATCAGGATTATGGTGAAATCTTTCATCTTGACATGCAGCAAATATATGAAAAGGTATAAAATCCACTTCTAGGGAATCCCATCTTTAGAAATCCCTCTCTTCTTGCTCTACTTTTCCTTATTGACATATAATTAAGATTTTTAATTAATTAAAAATCTATTTATAAAAACCTCCCCCCACCCTCAACCCAAGTGCATGTACCCTGCAGCCATCTGAGCAAAAGGTTAGTTGTAAGTGTTGCATCCACAATAACAGTATGCTACTCTTGTCTGTCCTGTCACCATGAGCACACACCAACAGCAGCCTACGATCAATTACAGAGAAATCCTCCACCCTTCACTCACACACACACACACAAACACACACACTTCTCTTCTGCTACAGATGCAATTTACTTGCCCACCGTAAATCAATGGAGACAAGTGGGGCTAATTTAGACCATTTGATGTCAATTTGGCCTTGACCCTTCCCCATCACACACACACGCGCAGCCAACCTAATGACTATCTGCACTAGAGTTTATTACACAGATGTGAGAACCACCCTTCAGTTTCATCGGCAAATGCATACACATGCACATATATGCACAGAAGCACTATTCTTCCTGTTTTATGCTCACACCAAAACACCCCCACACACACACACACACCATGATGCATGTCATAACTCAGGGCCCCACTGCCTGAGATTTCCATATTGGTTCTGTCAGAGACTATTTTGTTTACAGGGCCCTTTGGATGAAATAACAGCACCAGGCGCTATCAATTATTGTGAGAGAGAAAGTGGAGGGAGGAAAGGATGAAGACAGGGAGAGGAAATGTGCAGGGGAAAGTGGGAGAGAGTGTAGAAAATGAAGAAATGATGGAGAGGAATGGGAAGGGAGGAGAAATATTGAGTGGGAAGAGGAAGTGGAGAGACGAAAAGAGCGAGGAGATGGGAGGAAGAAGAGAGAAGAACAGAGCCAGAGTGAAAGATGGATTTATTTTCTGCACACAAATGGCCAAAACTGAGTCCAAGTTATCTCTGCCCTGACCAAGGTCTGGGAACCAAGGTCTGGGAACTATTCCGCAGTACACAAAATTCGCCAAAACAATCATTCACGCTTGCACACACATACACAAACACACAAACAAACAAACAGCTGTGTACTCAAAGCTAGGGAAGCTGCCAAACCTGAATAAAATAAACAGGAAAGCAGAAATAATGTTATTTATAAATATTGTGTTTATTAAAAAAAATGTTTGTTCTATCTCACGTTGTTCAGCAGTTGAAAGTCAAAGGTAATGTTGACATCTTATCCCATTTGTTTTAAGTTTCTTCCTTTTAGGACAGTAGTTGTTGTAATTTAATATTGTTATCAAAGCAAATCTTACAAATCAAACAAATTTGATACTGCAGGAAAAGTCTACTGTGTTACAGTCGAGTATTTTGTTAAACGGACTTTGAGGAATAATTACTATAACCAGTCACAAAATAAATATATACTGTTTTGGGGATGACATTATATAATTTTTATAGCTAAGCTGTGATGACACCAGATTTTGTTACAAATTAATGTAAACAAAGAACTGAGAAATACTGTCTTCCAAATGCTAATGGACTCTTGCCATACAAAAGAGTTCAAAGAGCAGAGCTTAAGAGCACAAATGTCAACTCTAGTACTTAAATAGAAAAAAAATGAGTGAAGTACATGCCAATCAAGCAAAGTCTAGTGCCGGAAAGAGGCCCATCCATCCATCCATCCATCCATCACATATACCCCCTTATTCCTAACCAGGGTCCCAGGGATCAGCTGGAGCCTATCCCAGCTCTCTTTGGGTGGAAGGCAGGGGTACACCCTGGACAGGTCACCAGTCCATCACAGGGCCACATAGAGACAAACCTCACACACTCACACTCACTCCTATGGGCAATTTAGAGTCACCAATCAACCTGACATACATGTTTTTGGACTGTGGGAGGAAACCAGAGTACCTGGAGAAAACCCACACAAGCACAGGGAGAACATGTAAACTTTTCAAACCAGCAAACGTCTGGCTGTGAAGCAACAAGCTAACCACCAAGCCACCGTGCTGCCCCAGAAACAAGGTCTAATGAGGCTAAATAAATAGAAAACACCTGGGGGAGAGTAACATGGGTGAGAAAGGCATTTAGAGTATCTAATGAGGAATTGTCGAATCGACCCATCACATGACTTGGCTCAACACGAGAGCCCCGACCTTTTGAAAAGGAGGTCTCAAACCACCCGGCTGCTTCTTTGACTTAAATGCCAGCGCAGTTAACATGCACCATGCTTTCTTTCTGTATTTTTGTTGTCAGATCTTGACACAAGATTTTGATGGCACCACAGAGAGGCAGAGTAGTGCACCACTTTGAGGAGCTTTTCACCACTTCAATGAACAATCCCCTTCAGATTCATGATATTGTTTCACAGATATTTCTGTGCTTAAAGTCTTAGAAAATGCTCATGGGTCCTGCTGTTAGGAAGTGTTGATATTCACCACAAACCTTGTGGATGTTTCGTTCTGTCTTTACACTACTCTGTGTGTCCAACTATTTACATACATGTCAAAGCCATGTAGATTGGATAAAAATTTGCTAATAATTAGCTACTCAAGCATTCTTAATCCTATTCTCACACATGCTTTCACACATGCTCACACTTTCTGACTCCGGTTCTGTCATGTAATACACCGTATGTACTCATGGACCACACAGACATGCTGACATTGACAGAAGGAAGGATAATAAGAGCTTTCCCTATGTGTGTCCTCCTTTAATTTTGTTTACTGGTAAAATGACAGAAACTCCCAACAGCACCCTCCAGTGCAGAAAAAGCAAGCCTTTAATCTTGCTCATTTGCAAATACAGTAAACTAATCTCAAAGAACTCAGTGTGAGAGTTTTCCAAATCAGCAATGTCCACTATTACATTCTACAGTAATCTGATTCAACAAGTACAACTAAGTTCGATACATATTTATTTTATGTTTCCACTTTGTGTGCTATTCCTT
Source organism: Mastacembelus armatus (assembly GCF_900324485.2). NCBI lineage: Eukaryota > Metazoa > Chordata > Actinopteri > Synbranchiformes > Mastacembelidae > Mastacembelus > Mastacembelus armatus. Next base: position 20,712,160 of record NC_046641.1, read on the forward strand.
CAAAGTAAGGCAAGACGCAATGCTTCCAAATGTTTTTGGTTAGCTTACCTTCAAGAGTAAGTGAATAAATTGACAGCATAGCTTCACAAAAGAAATATAAAGATATAAATACATATAAAAATGTGTCACTGTAACTAAATAAGCCAAAGAAAATATTAAGTTATCAAAGAGTAGAAAGATTTCAGCCACATCTTTCACATTGGAGAAAACGTGCATGTGTCTAGTTTTGTTTTGAAAGACTTGTAGTGAAGCTGACACTGGTCTACAATATACTGTATGTGCATTCTCAAAGTCTGATGTAACCCCAGCCTTCACTGTCCCAGACAGCAATCAGTCATTTTTGTTTTGCAAAACTGTGTCTGTCAACATGGTGGGCGAATTAGCTGTGGACACATATCCTTTCAAACAGGATGCACAGTAGATGATTGACAGTTCTCTCCTTCACTCAGACACCATCATACTAAAGTGACTGGACAGATACAGCACATGCTGAGCTAAAGTGAAAACCTGTGGTAGAAATAAGTCATCATGCCTTATTCAGACATGCATTCTTGCTATTTTAATCATTAAGTATCTGCATTGATCTCAAGTAGATAGTTTTTTTTCCCAGACTAAAATTTTACTGTGAAAACTGAGCCTTCAAAACATAGTTTAAGTCTGTGAGGCTGCTGACCAATTGAACTGTAACCATTTCTATTCAAACAAATAATTTTATTGATTATGACAGCAAAATGTGCAGTTTTGCCTTATTGGGAGTGCTTAAAGCAGTGGCAATATTTCAAGCAAGCAAGAGTAACAGCAAACATTTTTCTGATAATGAAAGCTTTCCCTGAATGTTCATAAACACACACACAACTAAAAATGTACAAATGATTCTGACATTTGAAAAGAGGACATGCAGCAAACGGAGAATATGTGACAGAGAATAAGTGAAAGATACATTACATATTTCAACATGTCAGAATTGCACACTTTCAGTTCTATAGCTTTCACTTATCTGAACAAACAAATACACGGCCGATATACACACAGTGTCCTGAGTTGGATAGCAATTCAAACAAACATCCAATTTGTTGGACAGATTACCCAGGGGGCCTCTGTTTGCCACCTGAGAGGGGATTGGGGGTGACTCACCAGGAAGATGCTAATATCAGTTTTCACATATACACACACACATACACACAAACGCCTTGCCAGTGAATATTAATTCTCAACAGAAGCCCACCGCGACTGGCAACTTAATTACACTCATTTCACTGTGATTGTCTCCCACAGGAGCACAAAACACAAGCGTGCACACACACACACACACACACAGCTAAGACAATTTGGCCCTAACACTCCAAACTGAATTAAGGATATTGTCATTTTGGATCATTTCCCCTGCGAACAAGTGAGACTGTGTGTGTGTGTGTGTGTGTGTGTGTGTGTGTGTGTGTGTGTTCGTGTTCCTGTGTATGACGGGAAGCAAAGGCTGCAAAGTTACTCATATGTTTGCTTTCTTTTTCAAGATTCATATACCATTTTGCACATTTTAAGTTATACTTTCTTCTATAATGAAGTACAGTGACTCACTGCTGAGAATTACTGTCACTAGGCAACAACCACACAATGATTATGTACCCCATAATTGAGAAACCCTTGAAAATGAAAAAGACTTGTTAAGAAAACTTACCTAATTTGAAGTCATTAGAGTAAGGTGGCGAGGAAGATTGAGGGAAATAATGTTCTACTTGTATCAAGTTCCAGCTCCGGTCAATTAAATCTTAGATTATTCGTTGAGACTACCAAAGGAAGTGAACCCTAAACCCTCAACCCTAAAGTATTGTGATTTAGTTTGTGGTTTGTTTATATGTTTAACTAAATGAACTTTAACCAACATCAAGCTGTTAGGAATCAGTGGATGGTTGGAAAACCGACCAAAGGACACCAGGCACTCACCACCAAGGTGATGCACCACCGAGGGAGAGAAGTTAAGCTCACAAGGTTGAGAGAGAACAACATCCTGTCCTGGTAATTCACAATAACAGGTGCCCAGTATATGTGTGGCTTGTTAGCAGCTGGTAACTACAAGGCGTAGTAGTTAATTCCCCTAGACATGAGAACAAATGAATCTGTGCTAAAACACTTCAGTTCTTTCACTGGCCACTTTGAGGTACCTGATGAAAGGTGCAAACACATTGACATAAGCATCGACTGTGGTGACAGTGACTTCACACTATGCTGGAAACATTTCCCAAAATACCTTTGAGCAGCATGTATTAAAACACATATGACTTCCTACGTATTTAAAATACAAACAACAGCTAGTGATAGTAAATGTGCAACATAGAAGGATGATGACAAAAAAAATAAAAAATATTCCTGATGTTTCAGACCACTATAGAATATGGAGCTTCAGCTTTCTGTTTTTTTTTTGTTGCAGTCCATTTCTGTGCTAGAAATGCCACTATTCAGCTTGGTGACTTATACAAAGTTCACGAAGGCCTCTGAACCCCTACAAGAGAAGAAAGAACCAAGCTGTGAAATTTAGGTTCAGGGTTTTGGATCAACCTGTCAATTTTTTCAATGCAAACCAAGAAAGATGTGAAGTGAGAAAGGAGCAGACAAAAGACAGATGGAGTTAGAAAGTGAGCAAACAATAAAGAAAGAGGGAAAAGGAGATGGAGTGAGATGGAGATATATGGACAGGCAGGCAGACAGGCAGATGGAGTGAGGAGCAGGCAAATAAGAGAGTTAGCGATGGATGGATGCTGTGATAGCAGTGGAAGTGAGCAGGACAGGAGTTGTTTTGAGCTGGTTGTTTGGACAGATGGCTGTCTGTGTGCTAATTACAGATTGAGTGCTTGACACTGTGAACACAATCAAAAGAGGAAACTAGCTTTATTTGTTCAGTTTCACCCACCCACCCACACACATACACACACAAGACACTTATACACACTAAGCACCAACGAAAACAGTTTGCCATGTCACAAAGAGGCACAGGCAAACAAATTCAGAAACACACATTTTTCCACACAAAAAGGCATAAACCAGAGACCTGCACAGAGGCGACGCTCCATGTAGGCACACATTTATTAAAAATACACAGAGCAAATGAACAGCCACCTTTGGCACAAATAATGGAAGACAGCCAGAGCAACACACCCTCTCTTATGTAATTTCTCCAGCCAAACTCCAATATTAGCCCTTTTATCATCCTATACACCTCATCCTGACTCAACTGATTGATTTGGATTCTACTGGATAAAACCTTGCATAGGTTACTTACAGGAAGAATTTACTCAGTGCACAGTGTTTTACAGCACAGGTCCTGAGATCCAAACAAATATGGCTAAAAACTAATTCTTTGAAATAAGTTCCAACTGGCACACTGTATTTCCTGTTCCTTACTTTATACACCCTTTTGATTTTCAAAGTAATGGTTATTTTAAATGGCACCACCAACGTAAAAAACGTAGGTAATAAATACTGGGAATTTTAACCTAATATTTTGTCAAACATTCTTTTGAGGGTGTAACAGCTATCAAGCACATTTTCCAGCTCTTAATGAGATTTCTACACTTTAACTAGCAGTTTCTAACACTCTGTGAGCAAATCGCTCCAGTTCTCTCAGGTTTGGTAGGTACCTTTCTCCACCCTTCAACTCCATCTTTTGATGTTCAGTTTGATTACAATCAGGATCCACAACAGGCTGCTCAAGAACCGTCCATTGTTCTTATCCAATCTTGTCCAATAATTAAATTTACCTTAATAATTGCTGAGTCAAACGTGTGTAACCAGTCCAGTTTAGATAGCCTTGATTTTTTGACAGTTCAATAACTGCATTAAAAAAAAAGCAGCATCACAGCTTATTTGAAAAACATGCATGATTTGCTGTTTAATTTCTGAGCATTACCTCAACTGTGATATACACTGGGCTGTATAAGAGCCACAGAGCTGCTGAGCATGCAATACAGCATGTTGGAGATTAAAAGGCGAGTCAGCCCAGTGCACGGCAAGTTTAAACAGCAAAACTGTGCAAAGTGTCATGATAAAACTAAGTTTAGCAGATATTATATATTCATTGCTTCCAGCTTTGTAAATAAGACAATTTGCAGTTTTTTCTGTTTTCATTGTGAATCTAGAAAAATGTTACCATTAATATTTCATTACATTTCACAGACTAAATTCACCAATTAAGTAACTGTAAACCTTAAACAATAGTTGAGTTAAGAGATTCTGGTCTCACTTCTGTTTGCTATTCTAGAAAGGCAGCTCGAAGGGATTTTAGAAACAGGATAACATAGAGCCAGAGACAGAGATGACGCCCTTCTTAATATACAGTCATCCTTGCTCAAGCATGTGTGATCAATGGACAAGTGAGGTGCTGAAAGTCAATACATTAGAAAGTGTTGGTAATAAGCTTAACAGTTTTTAGGCCTAACTCAATCATGATACCTGCATAGCAAAATAAAGGGAGGACAACACTCTGAGCAGAGCACACTTCTACCTCGTCACAGTGGATCACGCACAAACACTCCAGATACAAAACACAAACATATATTTGCAATGATAGATTCCTAAAGTTATTGCTACTTAATCGATCATGTAACCATGAAAACTTGAGAAATTCTGCTCACCACCAAGACTATAGGGAAAGGTTGCCTAGAGCAACCTCAGGGCTGATATCCTTAAATCATGCCCCTGCATCCTAAAGTTCCAGGTTATACATTTGTGCAACATCCAGCAGCCTTCAACAAGCTCACCCTCAACAAACTGTTGTGGGTAGCTGGCTTATTAGTTAAAGGGTAGTTAGTATTCATTCCTTTTGACAGAGGTTTTTAAAATTAAAAGACCCATTCAAATAAGAAACCTACAGTATTGTTTAAGGTGCAGAATAACCAAAAACTACAATGACAATTCTCTTCCTCCTCTCTTTCTACCTACATCTTGATATCTCATCCACAGCTCCTCCCCTTCTTATTTCTACCCATGTCCCTCCAAGACCCCGTGTAAGTTTGTTGTATTTGCAAGCCACAGGACACATTCCCACATCCATCCACGGCTCAGTCACCTCCAAGCAGCCTCATTAGCAGAAAACATAACGAGCAGGGCCTTAACAAGCATAATGAGGACCTAACGAGGTGTTGGTGTTTGTTGTTACCTTGGTGTCTGGTCACAGCAACCATAGAAAAAATAAATAAAATAAATAAATAAAACAAATACCAGGCACCAGATGTTTTGCTTTTGTTTGTTGTCTGCTTCAGTTTTTTATACTTTGGTAATTGAAAAAGTTGGTAAAAACGTAAGTTTGAAGCAGCTGTTCTTTAATTTCATATAATTTAACCTTAACTGCACTCTGCAATTAAACTATCAAAACGGTTCTGTGAGATTGATTCTATCCGACTGATTCGGTTTTACTGGTGTAGAAACAATCCTGTGGTTTATACTTGCTAATAGAGTGATTCCAAGAGTAAGTTTGCAGAGGAGATTAAATTATCATGTCAGATGGAACTTGCCATAACCAGATTCAAATAGCAGATATCACTGGTCTGATGTGGGTCAAAATGATTGTTTTTAAAGTTATGTCAACTAAACGTTTCAAGTAAACTGGTGTGCAGGCCCCCACTTTCACTATCATCTTACATTTGTGCATAATGAAACATTAATCTCAGCCCAAATATTCCATATATGCCAAGAAATATGATCAATAAACTTTTTTTTTTATTTTAAAAGTGCTTCATTTTTGTCTCAATTTGTTACTGACAAAAAGGGTAAGAAGATGGTGGTGTTAAAAGTTTTTTTTCTTATCTATCTTTATTATTTGTCTTTGTTTTTTAGTGAATGTTTACTGGAGTAAAACAGGCCGTTCTGTCATCTGCCTGCCGTCGTGAAATGTTCGCCGCTGACAAGGCCGCAAGCCTGGCTCAGACTGAGCCGGTAATCCGCCGGTAAGAGCCGTTAAACCACCACAGCTGCGGCAGGCAAGCTGCCACCTGAAACCAACTGGACTGTCTCATGACACACACACAGACACACACACACACACACACACAGATATACATCATATATAATTACAAACACCCTGCACCTTATCTGTCTACCTGCCTCTTCTGTTTCTTAGTGTGTGTTTGTTTTGGTGTCTGTACATTGACACGGAGTCAATCACATGATATTTACTCATGTGTGTGAGATAGAGAGAGAGACATAAACCAGAGAACAGCAGAGGCCATGGTTGGCACACACAAATGACGTGTAATCGCATACATGCGTGTTTCTGAAGTGTGTATATGTGTGCATGTGGGCTCTTTTAGGAGACAGGGAGAATAAAAGACAATAAAGGAGTAGATGGGTGAGATTAGGGAACAAAGGCGTACCTGCTTATTTATTAATTTATGTTACACACACACAGAAATTCAGAGTTGGACACAGACCAGGAGTGGAACAGCTTGCCATGAATATTCAGTGCATGATAGTGTTTGTGTGTGTGAATGTGTGTGTGCGAGTGTGTGCGCGCGTGTGCGTGAGAGAGAGATTCATATGTAGAGATGGTTACCGCTTTGTGTAATCCCACTCAACAGGAAACATGCACTCCTGGGACAGGACATTTGTTTGCTGTGTGTTTTGTGTGTGCATATGTGTGTGTGTGTGTATACACACTTTCCCAGTGAAGTACCTTGGGGACACAGAGGGTGCTTGTGTTTCTGAGTTAAGTAGGAAATCAGCATAGTGAAATACAAAAGGTTAGGTTAAACAGAACACACACGCACCAAAGCACACAACCTTGGTTGCTTCAATTTTTTTTATGTACAGTAAGCTGCTGTGGACATTCATTTTTGGATTGTGTATCTACTGGACTTAACGCTGCTGTATCTTTACTACAGGCCAATTTGCACATTGGGAACAATACGGGGAACAATTAAGTGTTTTGAACCTTGAATGTATATTGGATATTCACCAAAGCTCACAGTAAAACAGAAATAAATAAATGAATAAACTGACTCAGTAAGTAACAGCATAGTATTTCTGTATTGTGCTCCTTACATCCATGATGTTTTCACTTTTCAACATAAGAGTATGTTAAAAGCAAACTTTGTAATAGAAAATTCCTCCCTGCAAATGCATTTTATTATTTCAATAGTCACAGAAAGTTCAGCTGTTTTTGGAAAATACGAACAAAAGAGAAATTCAGACAAACATACAGAGAGCTGGCATGCAAGCGTGCATTAGGAGACAAGGTGTTCATCAATATTTGTTAAAGGACCCTAGGTAGAATTTGTGTCTCTCATTAGACGCATATAGTTTCAGAGTTTGTTTGGAGCAGATAAGAAATTGGCTGATTAGTGCACCGATGAGATATAATTGGACAAATTGACAGCAGGAAAGTGTGTGATCATGGTATCAGCCATGTAGTTAATCAGCTGGTCTGTTATTCAATCAGTCACTGAGTCCAGGATCCTGTTAGTTTGTCAATTAAACAGCCAGTTGATAAGTCAACCAACCAGGAACGCTTCATTTAATATATTCCCTGCAGAGGTATACTGAGGAAACAATGCAAGCATGTAGCTACTGGAGTCAAGGTCACATAAAATGGGAGATATATTTCTTTGTTCTTTATACTAAAACACTGATGCAATAAATGTTCTCAGCCCAAGGTTTGCTTGGCTGCACTGTAAACACATAACATGCTCATCTACTGTTGCATTTCTGACAGAGTAGCTGCCTAAGGTGTGTTTCCTGTCACTGCTCCCAACTCTGCAACTGGCTCATTATCCACAGAGCATTACTTGGGTCTGCCACTTGTTAAATACTAACAGGTGCAGGGAAAACTACTAACACAGGGCAAACAAATAACACGAGCAACACTAACACATTAAGTGATCCCGATTAATAATATAGTAGTGTAGTAGAAATACACATCTACATTCTTGATACAAATAACACACAATTCATGACACCAGAGGGGCTACCCAAACAGTCAGAGCCCACTTTCTCCCTCAGGTGTTGGAACATCAGTATTAAACATTAAAAGCCTGGAAAAAGTCTAACACCCTCCTTGTCTGTTTCTTTCCCCTCAAGATCCACCCTAGTCTGTTTGGCTATTTCTGGGCCAATTAAAGTGGTTCCCCAGTCTGGTTTTCAGATGGCCCGAATGGAGTTTATGGCCTTCAATATAATCCTAGAGAGAAGGGTGGATTCACAGCAGGTCACCAAGATGGACACACACTGTGTGAGAGGAAGCAGCGACTGGCAAAGAAAATGGCCAAGCAGAAAGCACCAAAGTGCCGTATATATAACGTGAATTGCATTTAATAACAGAATCTGTTGACACGTTTGAATCTGCATCTGGCAAACATGCTGAAAATAGAAAATGTACCTAAATCAATAAACTGGAGAAAACACTTTTAGGCTTTTAGATGTGAAATGGCCTAAACACACATACTACACAACTACCAGCAAAATAAAGCATCACTTTATGAACAATAAAACTAAGTCACTGTAGCCACAGACACAAGAAACACAGCATTTGGCTGCAAAACAAGGCCACCACCTGGCTGCTGCCACCGTCCTCCCTGTGCAATGAGTCACAGTGTGTGAGTGTGAGTGTGAGTGTGAGTGTGTGTGTGTGTGTGTGTGGTACTCACCAGCCTCAGCGTCACTCTGCGATTCCTAATGCAAACATCAGTCAACTCCGACTCCTGCTGCAGTACCCAGCTACTTTTCAAACATTGAACCGGAAGATCCGCTGCGGTCCCACCGGGAACAGTCCAAAACAGCAGAAAGGTGACGCACTCTCTCTGCACGTGGAGGTTCCTCACTGAGCGTGAAAGCCACAGCCGGAGAAACCACCATCGACATAATGCATGTAGCCAGAGCGAGCACGCACCTGTTGGTCATACAGGTGTGGGTGTGTTTGGTTTGCGAACCGGCGTAATCGCCGGACGGTGCATTAAAACAGTGTCGTTTAATTTATTTTTTCTGTTTACACACTACCACTGTAGGTCTGGCCTTGGTGGGAAATCACGATTTTGTGAAAATAAATCAGGGTTTATGAAACTGTATTGTCTCTCTGGACCATGCAACCAAATGAGGTAAAATTGTGTTTCTTCTTTAACATAATCTCAGCCTTTATTTTCATGGATGCTCATGGCATCCACATTAATATGTGTGATGAAGCTGAGGGAGAGTATCCAAACCAGCTCTCTTATCCAGCATAAGCAATATATTGTTGGGCCAGTTTCTGTTTCCCTCCTGGTGTCATAACGTTTGTAGGCCACACTTACAACTCGTTCAGAATCATTTTTAAATTCCACTTAAAATTTACTCAGAATTGTTTTTATCAGTGCAGTCTGTGGCACACAGTCTACATTTAAAGGTGACAATGGTGCCATCTCACAAAAACAGGTCCTGAGTCAGTACCAGAGCTGTCATTAGTTGACTGTTTGCTGAGGCGCTAATAAGTTTCTATCATCAGTGCACTTATTAGCATCAAACAAGATTCCAGGAGTCTATAAAAATACCCACTTTCTCAGGAGAGACTGATTAAGACGGAAAACACTCCTAGGTGATGATTCTTTAGCCCTCTTTAATATCTTAGATGGAAATGCAATTGATCCACAATCCCATTCGGAGTGCTGAGGTGAGCATCTTCCCACAGTGAGACACCAACGTGTTATATAAAGCAGCTTAATATCGCTGCCATATTTAGACTTCCAATAATGATTTCTCACTATTAGGCCTATTTACAAGATTCTCAAGGCTGCAGGGAATTTGATTGGTTGGACAGGACTGTAAAGGTTGTATGTATGTGTTTCTGAAGTTAACGTGTGTGTGCAAAACATCCATTGTTTCATGATATATTTGTTTTATAATTGTTGATCATAATAGTAAGGCCAAACATTTACATATGACAGAAAGTCATTTGATTCTGCGGTAAACATATACATTCTTTAAAATAAGTAAGTGATAATGGCCACAGAGTACGGACATAATCCAACACCAATGTGAATTCCACGGCCCATTGGGTAGGGTTAATCATTTTTTTTGCCATATCTGCGTTCTGCTTGCTGATTCAAGCAAAAACACGTGTGTGGAAAAATCATGTTTCTCGTTCGTGCTGTTCCCTCCCCTTCAGTGTCTTGCAAAAATGCATATCCTGTTCAGACTTGCCTGCAAACTCCATGTTGTGAACCTACTTGCATCCACAAGCAGACAACAACATTTACAAGGAAATAGATATGCACATGGCTTGGAATAGCCACAGTTGTGTTTTCATTGCAGAAATTAAAAAGTTAGAAATGACGTGTTTACTACTGTAGGTGGTCTGGAGAATCTAGCTGTGTTATGCTAACTTCGCTTATGCCAGCACTGCTTTTAAAGGAGTAGGTTGACATTTTGGGAAACACTTTTTTTTTTCTTGCTTGCCAAGTTTAAAATGAGATCAATACCACTCCCATAGATATATGGAAGGTATGAAACTATTGCCAGCAGTCAGAGATTTTAACTCAGCACAAACCTATTATTATAGAGTCACAGAGTTTATAGAGTCACAGAGTTTGCAGGGGGAGAAGATGGATGGATGGATGGAACAAAGAAAGTCAGACTTTAACATGACAGTTTATTGTTTGTTTTCCATTTTTAACCAACAGACATTTGTTTATTTTAAGAAGATTGTTCCACAGTGCTGTCAGGTCATAAAAACAGACTTATTTTTCCAGAAGTGATTTGTAAAAGAAAACATTTACATTTCTCTGGAGAATACAGACTAATGACATCTTATTTATTAAGTTTTTTTCTACTTTTTGCAAAAATAGTCTGACAACATACTAGATTAATGAGCTTTGGAGCCGCTGGTAGCTTAGGTGAGTTTCATTGTCTTCAGACAGACCCTGTTAGCAGCTACAGAAGGCTAACCAACCGTGAACTGTTGCTTCATATTTACTGTGCTGACATGAGAATATCAATCTCGTGATTTAACTCTCAGCAAGAAAGTGAATAAGCTCATTTCCCAAAATGACAAAGAGTTTTCTTGAGCTCATGCATGTACCAAAGCATAATTATAACCAAGCAGTTAGACAACATGGTTAGGAAGTACTGCCTTGAGTTCTACCTCCTCATTTATTTCACAGGAAAGACGGTGCAGTGAGTTTGGCTGGGGCAGAACAAATCATTACAGGACAGTAAAAGACAATGAAGGACAGAGTAGACGATACCATGCCAGAACAGACTAGAAGCTGCATGTGTCCATACTGAAAGAATAAACTATCCTGTGTGTGTGTGGAATGCACACCCAGTTTGTGCATGTACACAGTGTGAGCAAATGGGGTGCGTGTGTGTGTTTTCACTCAGTGAGTCAATATCAAGAGTCAAGCCTTATCCCTGTGTAATCCAGCCCTGATAAAGGTCTTTCCCTATTTCTGTGTGTGTGTTTGTGAAAGTGTGTACACACGCACAGACACACACACTTTTTATCCTTGTGTAATCCACTGACCCTTATATACAGAAATTGAAAGTGATACCTCAAATTGAGTTGTGCGTGTTGTGAATTGTTTTCTCCGTTGCATTTTTTCCACTTACATCTCATTGTCAATGTGATCAAAATCCAGGATAGAGATCAATGCAGATAAGGGCTAATGACTGAACCGTGGGAAAAAGTTGAATCAAGATGATTCTCCTCATCACTTTTAATAATTCACACATTCACAGACCTCTGTTAACTGCTATAGAGCAAAAAACTTTTAGGAAGTGAAGACCATCAGGTCCCATTCATGTTTTTTCTCCAACATTCATCAAGACTTTTCTTGTTTTGCTTTCAGCTATTTTTTTTCATACTGATTAATTGGTAGGAATAAGCAGGTATAGATACTGGATGGATGGATGGATGGATGGATGGATGGATGGATGGATGGATGGATGATTAATTGGTAAAGTGCAGAATTACACGTTACGCTATGTTGCACTGTTTGGAAAAAAAAAAAGAAGCTAATATCTTCATACATGGTACTGGGGGGGGGGACTTTAGCTCTGTCACTTCAACTCCCTCTATTGTGGCATAACTGGCAGCTTAGAAAGGCATACGTTTCTTCTTCAACACTACCTTCTCCTCTCTGCTTTTTGTCATCTCCCATGCCATTCCTTCATCCATCTATCCATCCATCTGTCTGTTTATAGCTGTCTCTCTTGGATGGATCCAGCTGTATCTTACTGCCAATCAAGTGTGAATTCTCAGAAGCCATGGATCTGATTTTAACAAAACTCAAATGGTATCATTCACCTGTGCTAAAATATACTGTAAAATATACTCATAACAGCTGGCAAGATGGATACAGACACAGTTTGCCATATCAACATTATATTAATTCTGCAGCAATCTACGTATAACTGCTAAGTACAATTAAATCCAGCACATGGATGAGTGGAAATAAGTACTAATCAAACTAGTGTAAAAATATATTTGTCAAAAGTACATTGTCAGAATACTAGATCAAGAGTAATGGTTTATAGATCCAATCAACGGTGCATATTTGACAGTTCGTCCACCCATTTCTTGTACATGCATGCACCTGTATATGCCTATACAGTAGATTCTCTTAACATTTTAAAGACTGCAACCATTGACATTCTGCAGATATTTCAATTTGATATGTGATTTGATCTGGGAAGCAGGAGATCTTTTTTTTTTTTACAATTTCCTGTGGTGGTCATGAAAAATAAACAGGTTTTGCATTTGTTCATGATATCAGACAGTATAAGCTTTAGATAAAAATATCTACGGTTTGGACAAATATGGACACCTAAACTGATTTGAATTTTGTCTGTAACTATTTCAAATGCAAGTGTGAATGCTGAAGGTATAATTAATTGGGAATTCCACAACATAAAATGTAAGACATAATAAAATGTAACACATAAACTGACATAAAGAGACTGGAGGTGCTATTCTTTAGCTATAGTAAAACTGCCAAAATGTCTCCCACTCAACCATTTTTCATAGAACTAATAGGTGAGAAAAAAACAGTATGATTATTGTACCTTCTCCAACACATCTGAACCAATCAGTTTCTCACTTTACACTCACAGATTCTGCTGTCACGTATGGGAGCCAGGATTTTTCAGGCAGTTAAATTGATGCACTTAGAAAGTCCATGATGTCTTCAGGAGCTGGAAAGAAGATTCACCACAAATACACACAAAAACACTCACGCAGTGCACTCAAAGAACACAAATCGAGCGGTGACAGCGAGAGAGTGAGCACTGGTTGTCTCAACAGAACAGGGAGCCACCTACAGCTGAACAATCCCACAAAAAAGACAGCGAGATTGACGGGTGGAATTGGAGAAAAATCAAAATGTTCGTGGCATTCAGCCCATGTGGCTTATATTTGAGACTTCAAACATGATTCATCTCTCTTGCTCTCATTTCTCTCCCTTTCCTTTACCTTGTCTGCATTTGGTTCGCCATCTTGCTTCACCTGTCTCCAACTGATGATTTTTGTCATCTTGCTCTCTGCAGCAGTTTGATGAAAACAGAGACATATAGTAGGAGGTACATCAGATGGTGCTGTTTCCATGCGTTCTTTTGTTTTTAGCAACATAATGTGCATGTTTTTCTGTCTAAAAGTACAGCACTGTGACAGCACTCAGCCAAAATGCACCTTCAAAAAATGAAAAGGACACAATTTAAATCCAGTCATTTGGAATGCATTTTATTGTACGATCTCCATGACACCTAAAAGCAACATAAGGATCTTAATGTCATTAGCAGGTGAACTCTTTCTAATACTGGATTTTTCTTTACATTGTGCAGCAAACATTCCTTATTTAATTTACTGAACAGTACATTTGGATAAGTGGAACATTATTTCAAAAAATGACTGAATGTTGTATCATTCTAGAAAGTAGGTCAGATTGACTCTTGTCTATTGTTTTGTTCATTTCTCAGGGAGGTTTTTATACAGGCGAGCAAGTTGAATTTAAAACTTATTTTATATTTGAGCATTAAGTATTGGAAATTTGCACAAATCTCAATGGTACATATGGATGTGGGTGGTAATAACAGCCACAAAGTATCATAACACTTTTCCACATGAGACTAAAATGACTGAAAGTGCACTCATCACATCTTACAAGAACTGAACAGAAACTCGACAGAAGTAGTAGTGAAACATCAGGTAGTCAGATTCTTCAGACAGTGTTCGTTTGAGAGCCCTTATGGGGATACTTTGATGTTTTGTACCTAAATCGCGTACGTTTCTACATCAGATACTCGTCAGGTGACAGTAAGAAAAGTTATTATTCATATTTCTTAAAATAACTGCTGAATTTTTAGGAAACTTAAAATTATGTTGTTGGAGTTAAGATATTTTATGTTGTATAAAATGAGCTGTAATGACTCAGTAAAACAAGTAAAGCACTTAAACGCACTGCTCATAGGCAGGCAGGCAGGGTAAAAGTCGAATTTATAGTGATAATGAGCAAAAGTGTTACTCTGTAAAAGGCAGGCAGTCGGAACAGGTGGCCTAAACAAAACAGCATGGGCAAAGAGAGGAGGTAAGCAGGCAGAAAGGGCAAAAAAGCCTTCTGAGGGTCACAACAAGGCAGTCATGCAAGCACAGGCAAAGAAGAAGGCTGCAGTGCTGATGCAAAACACAGCCTGGCAGGTAATTAATGGAAAAGTGGCCTTTCTATGTAGAGCTTGTATGTTCTTCTTGTGTCTGTATTTTCTCCAGGTGCTCCGAATTCCTCCCAGAGTCCACAGACATGTAGATTAGGTTAACTGGTGACTCTAAATTGCCTGGAGGTGTGAATGTGTGAATGCATGTCGGTGTGTGTGTGTGTGTGTGTGTGTGTGTGTGTGTGTGTGTGTGTTGGCCCTGTGTCAGAGTGGTGACCTCTCTCGCCCAGTGTCTGCCAGGATCAGCTCCAGGCTCCATGGATGAATGATCCCTCTTGATTCATATTGATATAATGATGATTTTGTAGTCATTTTGAAACTGCATAGTGCAGCAGCAGTGTAGGAGCTGCTCTTTTGTTTACAAATCAAAGTACTGTACCACATGTACCACATGCTTGTAGTGTTTTGAAGGTCATAGACAACAGACCTATACAATTCAGTAAGCACATAAAAGGAATTAGTCATTTTGTTATCAAATTCAACTTATAATTTCACATTTTCAAAGCAGCACACTGAGGTCCTTCACACACTCAGAGATTAATAGTCTCTCTCTGCTGCTGGAACTGTGACCTGACATGAGTTGGTCTGCATCACAGAAAATATCAATTACCCTTAAGGTTATCAGTTTTTGGAATTCCTGTAAGCTCTTATGTGTTTATCAGTAAAATAGAAGCATTCCAAACTTTCCCATGGTATACTATTTTGTTTTGTTGTATGGAAGCTTAAACAAAAACAACGAAACTTATCTTGTGGTACTTATCTAATCTCCAGTCTTGGTTGGGAGAAAACCTTAATGTGTTAGTGATGCAGGATGGTCTACTGATTCAACTGCATCTTTACCAGATATACAGGAAGACACATACATACACTAGTAGTCACAACTAGAAGAAGATGCGTTCAGAGGACTTTAAAATCTTTTTTAACAAAAGACCCTGTATATACAGTAATTTCCAAGACAGTACCTGCCAAATATATATTTACATTATATTGGTACACAGCTCTAATGTTTCATAAAGTCACAACAGCCAAAAATTCTGTAAACCTGTGTAGTAACAGGGAATCCTGAAATGAATGGGAGTAATTTGTACATCAGCACAACTCTATTTGGACCCAGTACATATTGCTGTTTTGGTCTCAGTAGAGATTCTTCTCCGTTTAGCTGCTTCTTGTGTCAAACTCAATTGAATTTCCACATAAAACAAATTGAAATTCATTTGCTTCAAGGGATGTGAAAGAATAACTATTAGAGGTACAATAGTGGGGGCAAAATGGCATTATCTCGAACAAATTGTTGACACCTGGGGCCTTCCTGTGTGGAGTTTGTGCGTTCTCCCTGTGTCTGCTTGGGTTTTCCCTGGGTGGTGCAACTTCGTCCCTCAGCCCACAGACATGCTGATTGGGGATAGGTTAATTCGTGACTCTAAATTGCCCATAGGTGTGAATTTGAATGTTTGTCTCTACGTGTTAGTCCTGTGATAGATTGGTGAGCTCCCCAGGGTGTACCCCACCTTTTGCCCAGTGTCACTTGGGATTGGCTCCAGCCCCCGTGACCATTCTAAGATAAGCAGTAGGTAATGGATGGATGGAAGCTGTTGACACTGAATGTGAAATAAAAGCTGATGGTCCTTGTGAGGTTCAACTCAAAGGTGATTGATTTTTTTGGCCACTGAACACACTGAATAATTATATATGCATCTTTCTCTTTGTTTATAATAACATCTGATGGTGTTGTTGGTACATAAATGATCATACATAATATGGAACATACTGTATATCCAAATATTATACACGAATAACTGTAAAGTCTAATTAATACAACTTCTGAAGAGCATAACAAACCAATCTAGATAGAATTTCTAACACTGAAATCATGACTATTTGTCCTTACATCATTGATCTTTCTTTCAAAAGGATAATGTTGAATGCTAAAAACTAATGTACTAGCAATGACAATGCTAAGATGTTGATATTTAGCAGGTATCCCATTTTCACCACCTTAGCTAAGATGTTAGCATGCAGCTGCTTAGCAGTACAGACAAATAACATCATCAGATGCAACAGCCAATTCCTGGTAGACAGAAAAAAATATATACAATAAACAACTCTTTCTTTCTCCTCTACTACCTATGGTAATACCAATTCGTTTGGACACGCTAAATTCGGGGCATCTTTATATTCCTTAGATTCAAAAATGACAATTTATTTCAAGACTAAACACATCTCTGCTACATTTCTACCAGCAGGCTGTCTGCACTGGAGAAAGGCACACAGAACCCCTTTCTGATGTGATCAGTAGTTTAGGAGAAAGTCTCTTTGGAAACAAATTTAGATATTATAAGTCTCCTACAGGGATGAGAAAGATGGGGTGGGCTTCAATGAACACACTGTTACCTGAGGATAATTAGGGGACATGATAGATAGGGCACAATAGATCAGAATACATAACACATCAAAGTGCAAAGGTTTCCAGCTTCCAAGACTGTGTGATAAATGAGGAACAGAACCTGAAGTGACTATTGTGTGTTCTACACTAGAGATGTTTCCACTGACACTTTGGATTCTTATGACTGGGGAAGCCTGGGGCTTTGTGTTAAGAGCCAAATATAATGTTTAGAAAGTCTAAATCAGTGTAATCTTCTGGATGTCTTCATTAACTAAGAAAAATAGCAGCAGGTATTAAACTATTAAATTGCTGGACGTTCCTGTGGAAACATACGGATAACAAAACAGACATTATGTCCAAAACGTTTGCGTTTAATCAAACCACCATGTTTGCGCTGCTTTTAACGGTACTTTCATGTCATTGTAGGTAAATCACACTCTAATCCACTCACTTTAATATTCCCAGTGTGGAAAGAAAACTTTTACATAAACACCACAGGTCATTTTCTAACAAACTAAGAATAAACACTATCATTTGCCTATGCAGCTTCAATTTAAATTTGAAATTGATTGCACCAAGAGTAAATTAACCGCCAAACCCCTGTAGGTACAGAGTGTACAATCAAGCTGTTAAAAGCCATTTTCTGGTTTGTGATGTGCTGTTATGAGACTACTGGGATGAATCATACAACAGACAGCTTCTTTGGGGACCTGCATCACACTTACCATTCATGTTCATCAGATGGTTATTATTTGTCAATTTGGTAAACACTTCAGCTTTTCATTTGTCAACATTCCTACACTCACCACACACTGCTCATTTATGTTGCCCTCCCTCTTCTCTCTTCTCCCTATCCCCTCTACAGACTGACAGGCTGCCAACAAAACAGCTCCTCATTTTCTAATCACTGAAGATAGAAATGAATACAGTACTAGAAGACTAGATTAGCAAGACCTCTTACACCAAGGAACTGGATTCTGATCAATTTTTACTTTTTCTATTTTCCTCCCAGTTATGTTTTGAAGTTTGGCTGACTGGCAGGTCTTAGCGTTGATGCTTAAAAACGTTACAGGGAATTTTAAAACTGCAAGGTTTTTTTATTTTCTGAAATAAATGTTTTCCAAAATGATTGCCTTCTACACACAAACATATACATATATAGACACACACACACACACACACACACACATATATATAAAATGTGTGTGTGTATATATGCATACAGATGCAACTACTCAAACATGTACTTTTATTTTATTCCCCCAGTCTGTCTATTCTTCACCCTAAAAGGGGATGTTCACCATGCTGAGGTGGTCAAGGCATCACAAGCTGTAGCACCAAAGCTAATTTAGTAATTGTTTATTATTGGCCTCTGATGGTGATTTCACTCAATGGTGAAGCAAGAAATGAATATCAGTCAAATTGTTATCATCTCAATGATAACAGTAGAGCAACTACCTTTGAGTGGCTGACAACAATATTACAGTAAAACTGTTAAAAACATAAACGTTTACTTAAAACTCCTGTCCCCACCTGTGTCCAGCAAACATGGGATAAAGGGTCTTAGAGGTAAACAATGTAGCTGCACATGCTGTTAATCTGCAACTGCTATTAAAGAGAAGTTTTGAAACACAAAACTGGCTTTACTTTATTAGGTAGTTAGACAGATTTCAACCAAATGCACCCTTGCTTGTGACAAAATCTTCTTTGATACATGATTTCAAAGGTTTATAATGCAAACATTTTCCCTGAACTGAAAATGAAATACTCAAGGGAAATATTTTTTCTGACTGAACATAAACAAGATCTGCAAATGAGAAGAGTTCCCATCAACTTCCAGCATAACCTAGACCTCATCATGATGTAAACATGTCAATAATCTGGAGTATAGACAATTTTCATTTGGCATTAAACTTTCTAGTAACACCAAAATAACCCAAAACGGCATGGAAGAATTATTATTACCATTATTATTTACATGTGACATGTTTATGTCCAGGAAGAGAAACAAAGAACTGCATAACCTGCATGCATACTACAGAATGAAACTGTAAATTTGCCACGTCTCACCAGATTTCACAATGAACATTGTCACATACTGTATACAATACTAAAGTGCAAAGTTTATAGGCATCATGATCCTTGGCTCCATAAGAGAACCTTTGCACAATTTAGACTTTAAAAGTACCCTTGCAGTGTTTTCTTTCAAACTTTATTTAAAACAAATAAAGTTATGGTTTCTCACCAAAACGTACTGTGTTTATCCTTAAGAATTTCTTTTCTAGCATTACAACAATTAAAATTTACTTGAAATATTAATTAAACCTGTTTGCAAGATTTCAGACTTTATCTTTCCATCATTTTGCGGCTGCTACCTGTCAATCAACGGAACAGATAAATACAATTTGGGGATACACTCATCAAAGCATTGCTTCACAGTGCTACTATTGGTCAAAAACGCCAGTAGGTATCTTTAACGAGGACATTCTTCATTTTAAGTAATGAATATGACATTAAAGATGAACTACAGAGCCCAGTTGATTAGTTTACATTCATACCGTTCTGTTAAAAACAATCCTATTAGAAACAAGCGACAAAGGCAGAATCAAAAGCCAAACAACAAGAATCCTTAAAAATTACAAAGTCCAGTATCACCATCAATATGAAATGCTTCATCCAGCTGATTTTTTCTCCAAAGGCCATTTATGTCCATCTCATTCACATTCTACTCAGGTATTTGTTTTCCAATAAGAAATGAAACCCAAATGTGTAGTGTGTTTGTTTTTTCATACATCCGTGTTCCTTAGTAGAATTACTAGTGTCCAAAACCAGTGCAGTTCATTTGTAATAGCATTAATTTGCTTTTAGGCTTTGCCACACAGCATGAGGAAATGTTAAACAAACAATTCAGTTTCATTTGAGTTATGACAAACATGGAACGTTGACACAGGACTAATAAAAACAGGCTTTTGTGGTGAATTTTCTCACATGGCTGACTTGTTTATCAAACCAGGGCCAGTGTGACTACAATACGTGTGAGGGTTAGGATATGAATATGTAATACACAAGACGTCAGTAACTTTTCAGTTTGGGACAAAAGTTCAGTAAGTTTTCTCTGTTTCATTTAATCAGACTACATCTGCTTACATGTTCTAACCCACTAGAATTTGATCCACTCTTTAAATGCATAATTATAAATTATGTTACCACAATTTCACAGTCCCAAAAAAATATATTAATATTTATACAATGAATAAAGCAACACACACCATAAAATGGTATAGCGATACACAATCAATCCCAGGTGTTGTGTGTACTTTTAAGTACACTTCCATGGATGTTCGACCTAGGACCTATTCAGAACCGATGTCAAGGTTTAAAGTACTGTAGGTGACACAGAGAGATATAGTTCTTCACTGGCTGATAGCAATCAGACTGTGAAGACAAAGTGAAGCCCTTACTGCTAAATATGACTCCATTGTCAGTGGCTTCAGAGCATGAGCTTATTCACAAGTGCTGCTGTGCACATCACTTTACATCCAAAGCTAAATCCAGTTCAACATTTACTTGTACAACATGGTAGACTAAGAGCAGCTGCTTGATCCTATGGAACCTATGGAGCAGTACATGTTTTTAAGTCACTCATCTGCGTAATATCATTTGAACTTGTTATTATACCGCATATACATATACATATACATACGCACACGCACGCACACACACACGCACACGTCCGTACCATGTTTATATCACTTTGACACACATATTTTTACTTTTGGTGAACTACCCCACAATGCATTTTGCATGTCTCCCTGTACCTGTAAATCTGAATAAAGTTCATTTAAGTTAAGCTGAATTTGTAAGCCCTTGTCTGGCTCTATGAAGCCCCATCTCTAAAAGTTTTGCAGTTCGGGAATGTTCTTGTAGAGGTCCAGTGAATCGGGGTTGGAGAAAGCGCCTCTTTGTGCCACCTCCCGGCCAGCAATCACCTGTTTCACAGCAACTTCTACCTTTTTACCACTGATGGTGTACTGTGGAAGGATGACAAGAAAGACAAGGCATGTCACTCAGGTCACAACTGAATTTTACAGTTGCCAGCACTGTAACAAGATAATCTGACAGGTTTATTCATATGTAACTGATATTTAGATTTTTCTTACTGGAATGTCTCTGGTCTCCAGCAGCAGGGCAGGTACGTGTCGTGCAGACAGAGCTTTTCTAATGGCTCCTTTAATCTTTGCTACCAACTCTGGACAGAAGGGTTTACCAGGTGCCATCTTTAAGAACAAAATAACTCGCTCTTCTCCGTCAGCACTGTACTGAGGAACACAAAGACTGTCTGACACTTCCTCGAACGCCTCCACTGCAAAGAGGAAGGGAAGGGAGAATGAAGATTAGAGGACATGGAGACAAAACAAAAATGAGGTGAACAAATGATAAACAAGAGGAGAAGAGGAGGTGAGAGATAAAGCAAGCAAGAGCAAAATTAGAAGACTAGAGAAAAGAAGAAAAGATGGTAGTGTTGGAATTTTACGACAAAGATGAGAACATAGATGTTTAACCAAGTACAACAAAAGCATTCCTGTTGTCATCTGTAAGAAGAAATGATGTTTTCTGTTAGCTCGGCAAATACTGACAAAATGCAGGGCAAAACGCATAAAATATTTTTTTCACCAACATGAAGAGCACTGTGGATAAACTGAAGTTCATAAAAATAACAATGCTTTTTCTTTATATACTTTCTTACTCCCACACCCCATCCACTTGTAATGTCCAAGACTCACCAATGTTGTAGATTTCTGAGCTGCCAAACCGGACTCCGTTGGGGTTCAATGTACCATCACTGCGGAGCAAACACAAGTTGGAAGATTAGTGGCTGTCACTGGGAAACTCTCTTGCCACACATCCTATAACCCACTGCAATAGAGAGAAGCAATCTTCCAGCATACAGAAACCATTTCAGATTCTGTAAGCTGGTGATTCCTTCCTATGTACAATACAGAAACTATGTTTGTCCATTTACTTGGGTCTGTACATGTATTTCTGTACTTTCTGTTTATCTCCATTAACACCAGAATAACTCAACCCTCTTTTAGTGTCTACTTACATAAAGCAACATGCCATAAAATAACCTAAGCCTAATACAGTCTATCAAGCTTTTTGAACAATATAATGTAGTGCTGCCAAATCTCAGGCAGAAATCCATGTTAAATGACTTTTATTGTCTTGAAACAGAAGAAAAGAATTAGAATCTCCCATCTGCATAAATTTAAATCTTTAAGCCTGTCCACTTGTACGATAAAGAAATGAATCAATTCAAACTACAGTGATAAAACATTTTTTATTTCAACATTCATTAGTTCTCTCCTGAATACAACAGTTAATGACTGACCTTCTGCCCAACATGACAATGCCTCCTGTCTTTGGGTTGATTTTACAGTAGTCTCCATGGGCCCACACACCTAGAGAGAAAGTTGAATACAGTTTTTTATTTTGCAGAAATGCCTGACAATAGCAAAGCACAAATGAAAAACGAATGTCAAACAATAAAACAACAGTATGATACAGGATACACATTAGGTCATATTTATTCCAGGGCTACTGCATTGTATTGTATTGTATACAATTTATAATACAAAGGTTTGTTTTTTGAGCTTTCTTTAATTACACATATGCAGTTTGTATTAGTATGCTTACCAGGATATGTAGAAAAGTAGGCTTTGTGGTATTTGCTCCCATTTTCATCATTCCAGAAGTGTGTTGGCTGGCAGGGGATTGGCTTCAAGCAGACAAGCTCCCCACTCTCTCCCCATACAGGCTTACCTGGTCACACACATACACACATACATATTTCACAGGAACAAAAATAAGGTTGGTGTTTTAAGGTGTACTGCACTGACACATGCATGCATGCATGCATGCACGCATGCGCACACACACACACGCACATACAGTGAGAGAGAAAATTCATAGATAAAAGTAAAAAATAAATAAATAAATATCCTGGTAATTTCATCTCACACTCTGAGAACCTGATACACTTTCGTATATGGTTTCACACAGCCCTCACCTCTTCCCTTAGGATGGTGTTAGAGGCTTAATAACAGAATAAAATAATCCCATGGTTTTTCCAACAAAATTGTCTGTAAATTATCTTTCAATTCACTCTTCTTTGAGGTGGCACAGACATACCATTACAGCCTGCAGCAGGGATCGGGGGCTGGGGAATGAGGGACAAAAATCAATGGGAAAAACATCGAGGTCTTTGAAGACTCCCAATAGGTTTAAAATAGTTTGTTTTTCAGTTTGGACTGTTAATGGAAAAACTAGTGTTTCCTGTAAGTTTACACCTGCATATATCCAGGAAAGGTATACTAATTACTTGCAATCTTCCATCCACATACAGCAACAGCAGTATAACCACAGTCCTGTTCTGATAGCTATCAAGCAACTCCAGAAGCAGATATGAGTTTGCTCAAGGGCATCTCAGCAGGGTTTAAATGTGAATAAATGTCCTCATTCATACTTTTACAATCCACCCTAGGACTCAGCCTTACAACCTCTACATGATCCTGAGACTGTGTTGACACTTAAGACTCATAAATTCCTTGATAGCTAGGGAGCTTGGATGTATAGAAAGAAAAAGCAACAGTATCCCATTTGTAAGCAATTCACCCACTCCGATCATGCACACACACTTACCATCAATGCTCCAGGCTTCAACAGCCATGCCAAGGTTTCTTGTTTGGATCTCACCCCGATACACTGGGACTGTTGGGTTCTGACCCATGAAACATGACACTATGTCAGTGCCACCTGGGAAGAGCAGTGAAAAAAGCAGAGTCTATTTACCTGGTTGATCTAAAATGAAACACAGAACTTGAACTGACCATGAGGAGTTTTCCTTGTAAAACTAAAAGAAATCTCTCTTATTTTACATAAAACCAACTACTTGTCCTAAAAAACTCTACCTGTGCCATTAACCATGATTAAAATAAAGACATGTAATGTGAAAGAGGCTGCTCATAGTGACAAACCACTGTAGAATTAGCGACCAACTCTATGGCTCTAAGACCAAATTGTTGATGACTGTGTAATCAAATAATCAAGTAACTGTTGCAGTGTTAATATATATTTCCTGAGGTGTTTCATTCAAATTACAGTACCTGAGATGGACAGTATTGCGATATACAGGGGCATATATGTGTCCGATAACTAAGCAAAAAGACTGACCCAAAGGTTTTACTAAACTTTTCAACAACACAAACCAACAGTGTTACTGCCCTGCCCCACCTTTATTGACCTATATAGGAGTTCTACTCTGTCGTAGCGCATTTCTAAAACTGTCATAAAGACATGCACACGCGCGCATACACACACAGACACACACACACACGAATGTGCTGCACCATCCATTTGTCTTTCTACCTTCCAATCATTTACTATTTCTGACATGTTCTATTCATCTCCCTTCCCATTGTCCCATTTCTACCTCCTTGTTACATTCCCTCTCTGTATTGCAGGCTCCATCCATCCATCTTGTTCGCTTCCTTTCTACTGCTCTCTGCCCTCCTACCACTTTCTTTCTTTTACATTTGTTCTTTACACTCATTCTCTGTTTCTCTTTCTGCCAGGTTCTTTATTGAGCTTTAATTGGCTCCCAAGAGGAAGTGGAAACTTTGTCTTCTGATTAAACACACACACTTATAGTGGGAACACATGCAATTATTTTATTATTACACTCACTTTAATGGGTGTGTACACACACACACACACACACACACACACACACACAAGCAAGCATATTTTAAGCTAAGTCACTGTTTCTTTCTTAGGATGATGATCACACATTTAGTGTGAGTGTATTATGTGTGTACACACAGGAGGGTAACTTGTCATACTGATCTGTTGTTTCTAACAGCCCTGACTATTGTGAACAGTAAAGGAAATGTTTGTGTGCATGTATTTATATGTGTAGATCTGTGCACATTTGCTTTCATTTGTGTACATGTGACTGTTTTGAAAATTTTCTGTCAGTCTGGGGTCATACAAACCCATCTCCAGAGAGAAAAAAAAAAAAAAAAAAATGGCTGACTTATGTGTGAATTCCCATTTTCAAAAATGAATTATAACATGAATGCACACAATTAAAGTCACAAGAAGACTGCACAAAAAGAAATGAATAACGAGAGACACAGAAAGAAGAGAAGAGAAGAGAAGAGAAGAGAAGAGAAGAGAAGAGAAGAGAAGAGAAGAGAAGAGAAGAGAAGAGAAGAGAAGAGAAGAGAAGAGACGGAGCAAAAGAGCAGAGAAATGACATATGGGCAGTCAGATGGAGGTATATTAGCAGGAAGGGAATCCAGCAGTGAAAGTGTTAAAATCCCCCAGTGAGGGACAACAGGAGTCTGAAACTCCTGCTGACAGGTTAATACACACAACCTGAAATAAACAACATTTCAAAAAATATTTTTTCATAAACCCAGTAAAAATATTCACATTAAGTTTTCAGACACATTCACACAGAGACACATGCAGCCAGAGGGTAAAATCACCATAAGAGCCCATGGCATATGTCACCTTGACCACCAGTCGGTGACATATGCTGTGATAAATCCTAAGAACATGCACACATGCTTGAACAGAGTGTTGACCTTAGGGGTCAAGGTTAGGTCGGTTGGCAGCCAACAGGATTACAGTCTTTTGTTGCCCTTGGCAACAAGGAGGAAATAGACTAGGCCAGGACCTGCTGTCTTGAAGAACACAAACGTACATGCACACATACACATACATGTACACACATGCGCACACACACACGTGCACACGTACAAACACACACACGCAAACCGTACATCTACCTATGTCAGGACATTCACTTGCATAGTGCATACCCTAGCCCCTTACCCTAACCTTAATCATCACAACTAAATAGCTAATCTCAGGTCTTAAGGATGGGAACGTGAGGCCCGTGTGTGCAGTAGTCTTACTGTTCACTTTGGTTAAATAAAAGCCATATGACTCTTTGCTAATTTTTGCCCTTGTGTTATTTTGTCAAGACTTTTTGGAGGATTCACTTTGCTCATAGATCTCAAGATTAATTTGCTCCATACTGTGTTAGAAAGCTTCCCTTCAGTGAACCCCGAATACATAGTGTTTTGTATGCATCATTACGTACATGATAGTGTAGTGTACATTACTTTTAAATTGTCCATATTAAGTACACTACTCAAAAATGTAATAGAAGTATGAATTTAAGATGTGCAAAGCTATACATCTGAATAATGATTGATATGTGACTGTTGAATTTAACAGATCACACAAATTTGGTCATTACTGCAACATTTTACAAACATTACAGTATTAAAAAATGATATAAAAGTACAAGAGGACACAATCTGCCTATATTACCTGTCCCTTTTTCTCTTTGTATCTCAGTTTCTTCCACTCGGTGCTCATCGCCAGGCTTTTGCTTCCGTATTAATGACAGCACACATCTTTTTCCTTTCATGCATTTGAGGGTATATGCTACATCCATTTCAGTCGTCTTCCACTGTGTTTACGTGTGTGCCTTGATGCTTTCAGTGTATGTATGTGATGTTTCAAATTGCTACTCAGTGTATCTGCATATCTGTGTGTGTTTGTAATATGTCAGCCACTGCAGACTCTTCTAAATGTTAAAACATTTCAGGACTCACAGAAACAGAGAGCATTCTATTGCCCTGTTCACGTAACAATGGAATAAGAAGGCCACTGTATTTCTGCTTTGTTGCACTTTTGTGTGTGCTGCAGTATTTATATATCAATATGTAGCTGTAGTGTTCATATAGTAGAAAAGCCACTGCAATGTGTATCCTTAGATGGAAGTAAGGCATTAGGAAAATGACTAAACCTGTCCCACTGTGGTCAGTATCAGTCACCTGAGATGGAGCCCAGAAGCACGTTGCTCTTGATGCAGCGGTAGACATAGTCGTAGCTCTGAGGTTTGAGAGGAGATCCAGTAGAGAGGATGGTGTGGAGAGACAGCAGGTTGTGTGTTTCCACTGGGAGAGAGAGTGATAGAGAAAAAAAAACAAAAAAACAAAAATAAAAATCACGTATTTACATAACTTCTGTGCTCTAAATCAGCAAATCAGAAAACCTTATTAATTTCAGACTATTTTTATACATTAGACCAAAATGATGTTTCACTGTTTGTGTTTAGACAACAGTAAACATGAATTTATTAAGATGTTTTGAATATTTTGTTAGGTAAAAAATCTTTTTATAAAACTTCTGTTTCAGTGCAGAGACTCGGGTATTGTAATGGCTGTCAAATTGTCAGCAAACAATACAAAATTACCCTAACCTTAACCATATCCACTACCAGACTAACCCCCACCCTAACTTTAAATCAAGTTGTAAAATTCCATAATTTACATGGTGGGAACCTGAATTTTCTCCGCACAAGGAAGCTGAATCCCCACATTTCATTGTGGTAACAGGTTTCATGGTCCCCATGATGTAGCAAGAACATGGGACACATAGAACACACACACATACACACACACACACACACACAAACGTTTAGCCATCATTCTCGAGATCCATGTACACATACTGTCACACACAGATGCCCAAACCACAAGCCAATAACACTCTGCCAACTAATAAGCTTTTATCAACTGACCCTCACCCCATAAAGCCACACAAAGACAGACAGACACATATACACACACACACAAAAAAAAAAAAAAACGCACACAGTGGGAACTTTTGCTACTCCCCACTAAGTCTCCAGGTGCCTGGTCCAAATGTCAGGACAGGGAAAAGGGCCTCTCCGCTGGGGCAGCCAGTGAAGAAGTTACCCCCCACCCTCCAAAGCCCACTGGAGGCATGCTTGCATGCACAAACATACACATAAACTGACACAGACACACACATGTCCTTTTGCCACACTCTATTTTTCTAATAAGCATCCAAACTCATGCACACAGTGCCAACTGGATAAAGTGGCTGGCTGAGTGATGGGGGTTGGGCAGAGAGACAGGCAGGGGGAAAAAGAGCAATGTTTTTATTATTTTGTTTTCATGCCTTCGTGTTTAGTCACAAAATTGGGAATGTGTTTGGCTAATTTACAAATTGCAGACAGACAGATAGACACACAAAGCAGCCACCATGAATATAGATTTGTGATGATTATAACAGCGCCCTGGAAACTCAGACATAGCAGCTGTTTAGGCAATAAACACCAGTTATAAGTGGTAATTTAACATTAGGTGAGGTGAGGTGAGATGAGAAGAGGCGAAATGTCAGAGAAGAGAATGGAGAGCATAAAAAAAAAAGGTAAGGATAAGTAGGAAACGACAACCTCTGCATTAGTTATAATGGGTTATTTACTTGTACAGGAGAACAGGATGACAATTTAGTTTGGATGATGGGATGAAAAGGAGGGCACAAAAAGGGAGGCATTGAGAAAGAAAACAGCAAAAGTATATATATTATTATGTTTACAAGCTTATGTAACTAAATTAACTGGTATTTCCCTGTTATTTCCTCACAAAAAAGGCAATGCCATTAATGTGATACAGATATAAAAGCTGAATAAGCACAGCTTGATGGATTGACACCAAATTGATAACTGAAGCCAGACAATTGCTGCTTTGTGCTAATGTTTTTGTTCTATTACATAAACTACAATACATTCTGTACCTTTAGCCATGTAAAACAGGAATACTTCTAGCATGCAGTTCTAAATAGATAGTTCTAAAAAACAGCATGTATGAAGGTTAGCGGGAAGGCTAATAACCACTGGCACAACTTTGATTATGTACTGAGACCTGTTTCTGTCTCTGGGGAGCTGTGACATTAAAAGCAATTAGTTGGACCTATCCATGACTCATATGAATTATCATAACAGCACTTTCATCCATTCGATTTGGTGTCAAACACCAGAACACAGGGCAAACTGTTGAATCACACAGTAAGTGGCATACAGGACATTTAGAGTCAAATGGCATCACTATTATAATCATTATCGTGTCCATCTGCTCTTATTGTTCCCAGGTTGCATTCTCTCAGAGTAGATTTGTGTGTGAATGCATGTGAGTTCTGCTTGTTATTTGTGTGCATTCATGTGTGTCTCTGGATGTCTGTGTGCATGCTAATATAGGTGTGTGCTTGTTTGTGTCAGTGCCTACAACTCACTGGGTTTCAGGTTCCTTTCCTGCAGCACAGCCAGCCACTTGGCCCCGGTACCAAAGACAGTAATGCTGGAGAACAGAAAAAGATAGAGACAAGAAGAAATCAGATTTTTTTTTTTTTTTTTTTTAAGTATAGAAATGTAAACAATCAGTGAAGCATTATTTTCTAACATTTAAAAAAAGTGGTTCCACTTTCTATAATTGGAAGATGTGGCCCATTATTTTGGGAAAAAACATCACGTAACACTGACAGCCATTGGAGATGCCCTCCCACATACATGCATTCTGCACTGTGACAGCTGAAACTTTTAAACAACAGAATCAAATTAGCAAATATTATGAATCATCCACTGGGGTGGTATGAATATTACTGCCAAATTCAGTGGCAATCTGGCAGGTCATTTTCAAGATATTTTGCTCAAAACCAGTGTGCTGGACAGATGGATGGATGGACAGCTATCCAGCTCACGGTCTTTTTACAATCATTTGCAATGTCACTACTTGACTATGTCAATTAAAATGCTATAGTCTCTCAGCTTAATTAAGTAAAAGAGCAATAATGGTAAGTGGGACCTGAGAGTATTCCCTATTTGTTGCGGTGAATCTTTGTATGTTAAGGCATAATTCCAACATATACGTTCAATGTAAAAAATAGAAAAAAAGGGCAACAGAAAATGAACACCCTTTGCCCTTAATCTCATCTGCTCCAGTGGAGCTGCTCAGTAACCTCGCTGTACTAGCCAACACCCAGGAGAGCAGACTGTATCACAGTGTAAATGTAAAGTAATGTGATGCTGAAACACAGCTCGTGTGCTCAGTCAACCATTCATGGATAAGTAAGAAAAAATGAAGAAAAAAAATGATTGTGAATTGACTTTCAGCTGAATAAACAAAACAAAACAAACAAAAAAAAAAAGTCAAACACAATAATGGTCAGTCTAGCATGAGAGGAAAAATGTCCACAAGGAAATCTTTCAAAGGAGAGTGTATTGACAAGATATTTGCACACAAAACCCTGAAATTATTTTGGGAAGTGGCTTTCTTCTCTGTCAATGGAAGTCACCCTGACAGCTGACAACAGTTGGAGAACATGTGGAAGGCAACGTCACTTCTGTGTTCCCCTGCAGTTTTAATTTTAAAACAAAGGGGAACACAGTCTGTGTTTTATCCTCTTTTCAAGTTATTTTTGTTGACATCGAATCAATCAAAGTGCCTCCTTTGAATATGGCGACAAATATTTGTTTATCAAAAACAAATAAGGGATCTGTCCCTGAGATACAAAACTGTCTGGTGCTTGGAGTGAGAATTGCTTTGGAGTGAAAGATGTGAGTTTAGGATCAAATTGATTATTAGTAGTGATAGAGGTTGTTGATAGGGTGGAGGAAGAGGTGGGGGGTTAGACTGAGTGAAAGGGCAAGGGTCCCAAGAATTAATAGCAATTCTCAGAGGGAATGAAGTGAATAATGTGTGCACAGGACACACATACATGCTCCTGTCCATGCTGCCTCTGCATGTTTTATCGTAAAACTTTATATCATTGAATGCGACATTTTAATTCTCAATTGTATCTGGCTCACCATGAATCCATATCTCAACTTATTGTAAAATTAAAGATACTGTGGATAATGACTGTTGTTGGTCTCAATCTGACAAATCAGCTTCATCACATTGAGGCCAAAATACTAAGAATAATTAAAACTGTGCTGCTGATTGATTTGCACTATTGGCTGCAATAGCTACAGTAAAGATAGAGACATCACAGTACAGGGCTGTTTAAGAGTTCACTGTTTGGCGTGGATATTAGAATACTGTACAGTAGCTTCAATTATCTTTTAGTTATTTTTGAATCTTCTAGAAGTAATAAATATGTATTTATTTGTTTGCAATGCCTTCTATTGCATGATTATTGACATTCTTGCAACATTAGAGACACTGTACTACTGTAGACAATATGCTGGAAGAAAAAAATAAAATCAAACCACAAAGCACCGAGCACATCATCGCTACTAGCAAAAATAAACAAGTAAATGAGTTTATTTAGTTAAGAAAATAGACGGTCAGATTTGCTGATCATCCATATTAATTAGCCATTCAGTACATCAGTGAAACATTCAGTCATTGCATCTGCTTTTCAATGTTACACCACTAAATGTAGTTCCTACATAAGGGTAAGTGTAATTATGCACCCTTCTATACTTTTTAATTCTGGGCCTCTTATCCATAATAATTTCATTTGAATTTAGAGTCTCGATTTCTAAATCTGAAATTTTTCTTTCCATTTTCAATTCTGAATTAAAGACTAGTGCTGCTTTTTTTTTTTACATTTTACAGGTAAAACGCTACAAATATTAATTGTGGTAGAAGCTTTTATTCTTATAGTACGTGTATATGTTGTATAGGTGGGTATACAGTATATGGTCTACACCTGTTCTCTGCATTCATTTACAGCTATCTGATACTGCAGATGACGTATAAACTTAAACTCAAACACCCAATTTGTCATGTGCGGAAACACAGTCACACTCTATCCATCATCTCTGACCCCCCATCTGCATCTGGATTTGTTCCTTGCTGGCTACCATGGTAACCGTTACTCTATTCTGATTGAAGGCAGGTGGCCAGGTGTGGCTGCTAATTGGGTGTTTAGGATGGAGGGAGGAGGAGAAGCTGTGAGCCTATGTTTATGAAGCTCTGTGCCAGCATGTCTAAATGTACCTGTGTGTCTGTTTCAAGGGAGACATGTTGTTGGAATCTACTAAGTCAATAAGAGACACTCGAAGCCAATCACACACAAGAGCAGTTCTGAGCAGATATTACATCAATGTGTCTCTTTGTGTGTCGTGATATACAAACTAAAGTCCCACTTGTCAGTGCATGTTTTCTAATATACTCTTACACTTGTTCTCTACCCCAGGAATAAAATCTTTTCCTCAGGTGTCAGAGGCTGTAAGGAACAGTTTAATGGTGAAATTGTTTACAGATTTGCAAATATTAACAGTGTGATGCATTACATTATTTGGAAAAACAACTAATGATTTTGCATGCCATTAACTAAATGTGGTTTATGCTTTACTGCTCAACATGTCCCAAAGCATTCATCAGTTTTTAGACTGATTCCTTATCTTCAAGGCAGTTTGTGGTTTCAGTTTATGGGGAAAATAAATGTTCACACCCTTGAAATCTGCTTGAAATCCAATGCAAAACAATGAACAATTTGTCTTTTTTGTCAGTTACTGTACGCCTGATCATATTGTACTGCTGCTGTAAGCAGAAATAGGATTTAAAATTTCTGCCTGTGGTTCATTTTAGTGATGAATTGTTAGTCAAATCTGACTTTTTTCTATCCGCTGTTTGGCATGAATGTTTCACAAATTGTCACCCATTGGTACACAATTAAAAAGGCTGAGTAAAGGGTGATATGTCGCAAAATAAAGGTGTAATGTTCTTTTTTTTCTTAGTAAACTGATATGCTATATTTAGCACTTTAAACAAGACTGTTTGTGAACAAATAACCATTGACAAGGATTTGACTCGAATCAAAGATGAGGATATTTTAAATTGTCATGCCCTTGTGTCTAAAACTGTCACTGAGCTATGAAGCTAATCTGCTACACTGTACAGTATTTGATAATTTTGCCTCCATCTGAGAATTTTTCTTGGAATTAGCAAAAAACAAGATTTTCCAAACATTAAGAGTACAGGATGAATCTTTTCTGACATAGTGCAAAACATGATGGACAAAAAATAGAAAAGAAGAGCAACAAGATCCTCATAGAAAAAACACAGAGCCTCCAAAGTCCCTTACCTACATGGAATCTGTCACGTATTAATGTTATAACCTTTTGTTTCCACTACAGCCCTGGTGGAGAGGTTACAGTGCATGCAATAATAGGGGCAAAACTGAGATAACACAAAAAGACCACAGTCTACTTACAAAGATGTCGTTGTCACTAAATATACGAAGTATGACACTTTATTGTAATATATTTTGTGACTCATATTCTTAAAGAAATTCAAATGTTATATTCATATGTGTCTGTGAAATAAAAGAATGAAAGGTTTAAGTTCTGCATTGATGTCTCTATGGACATCTTCAGCAGAGGGTCGCTTCAGGTGTTCTACCAATCCCACTCTGACCCAGCACTACCCTGTACACCATACAAGATTCTGTAACAGTTCCTATAATCATACACGGTACTGTCAGATTTCACCATCTAACTACCATTTTAGCTGTCCATGAATAACTACTGTGACTCTCATTAGATAGATAGTCTCTCTCAAACGATATTTAGCGACACACGGAAAACTACTGGATAACTAAAAATAAACACACATCTTCTGAGACTTTCCCTGCCTCTCTTCTTCAGCCTGCCCTTTCCTTTTTCATTTTCCTTTCTTCAAAGTAACAAATCTGCAGTAATACATTTATGAAAATACAAAGTTTCTTGTGTGAAATTGCCAACCAATTTCCCTAACTGAAAATGTCATCTTTCAAAAAATAACTATAAGGAGATTTAAAACTGTAAATGTCAATTGTTCAGCAAGTTGTGGCAATAAAATTCAACAGCAAAGTAGTTATTAACAACTATCAAAATTCACAGCAGTGGGGAGGCCTCAATGTAAGTTTAAGACACTCCGCGATGCTGACAGATTTAGCCCCATTTAAAATGTCCAACCTCAATTCAGAATATGATTGTGAAAAAAATGTCATGTCAGCCTCTCCCAGAGGGTTTTCCATATAGTCCTGGGGTCTGGAAAATGTGTCTGAGGTGGCAGCTTCAGCACTTAATTGGTTCAAAATTCTTCAATATAAAAGCCTCTTTTCCTGCATTACTGGCAGCTCCCTACAGAATTCCTTCATCTGTGTCATTTTTCTTATTCTAAAGCTGTTCACTCGTTTCTCAATGACAATCATTTTACGCAAACAAGTAGTGTGGTTGGAAGACCAGAATATTTCTCAAATCAAAAGCAACTACAAATCAAGCAATACAGTTGATGTTATCTATAAAGAATTATGAAATTCATAGAGTTCCTACTCTACCAGTTGCCAAGGAGCCAATCATCACTTAATGATCCTAAAAAAACTGTGAAAAGAGCCCATCAGTTTGATATCTACAGACACACCCCATTCTTAATTTCTGCAGTAGAAGTACTTTTTCTTGGCACTTACTTCCAATTTAGTTTGGTTTCCACTACTCATCCTCAATGTCAATTTTTTCTTCCCATTACTCCCTTCTTTGCTGAAGGCTATATCCCATCTCTGCTGCACTGAAGATGTGTCAGTGGCATCACTGCCTTAAAAGGTTTCACTTCTGCTGACCACATTACATTTTTTATATAATTTACAGTGAAGACTCAGTCAGAATCTGTCCCATATGGCAAAATCTCCTACATAAATATACGTATATGGCGGCTGAGTGGTTAGCACTGTTGCCTCACAGCAAGAAGGTCATGGGTTCGCAACCAACCAACCAACTCCAACCAACTGCTTGTGTGGGTTTTCTCCAGGTACTCTGGTTTCCTCCCACAGTCCAAAAACATGTATGTCAGGTTGATTGGTGACTCTAAATTGCCCATAGGAGTGAGTGTGAGTGTGTGAGGTTGTTTGTCTCTATGTGGCCCTGTGATGGACTGGTGACCTGTCCAGGGTGGACCCCTGCCTTTCACCCAGAGAGAGCTGGGATAGGCTCCAGCTGATCCCTGTGACCCTGGTTAAGGACTAAGGGGGTACAGATGATGGATGGACAATATTGTTTTTTGAAGAAAGCAACCAAGAAAAAGCAGTGGCCCAGGACACAAGTGTGTGAGTGAGTACAGAATCTGCAAGCAGGCAATTAACTGTTTCAAATCTAACTGGAAAGATGGGGAGCACATTTTTTTATTACATACTCGTGTTTAAATTTGTCAAGTTGTGTGTGATCTCCCACAGTGCATTCCTGGTTTTTCCAATTAAAATTTCTGTTTTGGGGGAGAGGCACTTGGGCTGTAAAATCTTACAGATAATTGCCTCCAACCTATGATTTGCCAGTAGTATGATATGCCAATTTGATCATTAGTTCACTTTTTATTATCTGTTTAAAAATTCACAACAAATCGTTAATCTGTATGCAAAATGGCCTCTGTTAATTTGTTTAGTTCATTTCAGTTTATTTTGAAACAAAACATACACCTAACCTAACACTGTAGCAGAAAGACGACACAAGCCCCTTCTAAGGCAAAAAAATGAGGAAAAAATAGTAACCATTATTTTTTTACTGGCCCTATATTTTCAAACTAATTTCCGTGAACTTTTCCTATGAGTTTCTTAAAAATTAGCGTGTGTTTAGCTGTAAATTCCTAGACTATTTCCCAGAAAGGACTATTTGGTACTGATTATAAAGGAAAAGGAAAATTAATGGTGAAACCAGCATATTATGTTTTGGAGGCAATTATCTACATCTTACAGTCTAACTCACCTCAGTACCTGTTTCCAAAACTGAAATTTTAATTGCAAAATGGGAGTGTATTGGGGCTGAGCACACACAACACAGCCTTTGAGAACTAGTACACATAGAAAAAACAAAAGTGCTCACCATCTTTCCAATTAAATTTATACCAATCAATTGCCTGCCTACCTGCATGTACGCACACACACACGCACACACTCACACACGTATCATTTTGCCTTTTTTTATGGGTGTCTTCAAAAGACAATAGAGGATCAATACTGGGTTTGACATGTTCTGTTTATGGTGCTGCTAGTGGTGGTGGTGGAAGGGGGTAGGAGACAGAGGATCTGCTATAAATATCCTCTGTGGACCTATATTGTGTGAAAACATTTCTTGAAGGATGTAAAGGAAAGTAGGTTATATACAGCACTGTAGATGGGGTATAGTGGTTTTATACAGTATCTAATTGTGGTCCAGGACAGAACTCTCCTTCAAATCTTCTGTTGACATTTTTAAAGCCCAAACAATAAAAGCACCCATTTCTTATCTAGGTCTAAAGTGAAATGCTTTGGGAAAATGAATCATTAATAAAGTTTATCTTGCCTCATCATGTAATCAATCGTCTTCATATCTGACGTCTATATTGTTCAACTGGGATTAAATGACAAATTTTAGGTTTTGGCTGCCCTAGCTGTCTTACAGTTTGACCTGAGTTTTTGGGTTCATCCAAATCATCATCAATCTCAGTAACAACTGGCTTAGGGGATGGCTGACCCAGCACACTTTAAACAGCCTCTTCAGATGAGTACAGCACATCACTGCATCAGTGCACATCAAGTGCACTGCAGTTCTGAGGCAGCTACAGTAATTTGTGATAACCGATAAGCAGGTTTGGGGTGTCTTTTGTGCATCTGAATTCTGTCACTGAATTCTTTTAAAAGGTAGAGCTGTAGCTTCCTTTCACAAGCATTTTTAATTACATTTCTTGACTTTTTCTTTTCGTCCCAATGACAAAGAATGACAAACTAAATTTTGAATACTCTGTCATGTAGTGCAACTTAAACTAACATATGTGTTCATTTACTATAGTCAGTGGTAGATGGCACCCTTGACTCAATTGTAGATGATATTATACTGCCAAAAAAGTAAAAAGACTGCACGCATTTTGTCCCCAATTATTTAACATTACTTGACACGGATGAATGAATTCGGTAATGCACTTCTGCTTGTTGTTATGTCTAGCCTACGTTCCTCATAGGCTCATTTCCAATATAATTAGTATAACTAGAAATGCAACTTATACACCGAAGTGAGTTATATATGTTTTTTTTTTTTTCAGTTCAACAAGGCCATTCTTGCTGAAGGCGACTAATATTCCAGTGCGAGTCCAGAAATACGGTTTTGTGTGCAAGTTAATTTAGATAAACACATTTCTTGTTCTGTCTTTAAAACCAAAACCTCCCCTTTTGCTTGTGCACTTTTTCTGACATTTCTTTATATGAATCTATACTTCTCTTTTACTATCTGTTTTTTTCCTGTGTTCTCTGTATGACTGTTCTAATTTCTATATATGAGAAGGAAACATTGGTACTTGTTTTTATTGCAGTCTTGTGTGAGTTGCACCCCTTATTGAAAATGAAGAATGTCTCCAGCTGCTCTGTACACTATCAAAGCTGTAACAGGTTATTTGTAAGCTTTGTAGAGAACAATTGTTATTTTCACTTTCAAGGATGGGTTTCATTTAGGGAAAAAAGCATTTTACAACACCACTGCAAAATGGTTTGTCTTTACAGAAACCCTAACACCAAATCCTGATGATCCTGAAGTACTGTGCATTAAGTGTTTTCATGTTTTTCAGGCACTTCATAGAAAATCATTATCACCTACATTTATATATAAATGGCTCCAAAAAACAAAAATATCCTCAAACAAAGTAATAAACAGCAGAATTCTGTTGTTTTCAATCTCTCTTCATCAGCCTTTACTGTTTGTGTGTTTTGTGTATGTGTGTGGCTAACTCACCCCAGTTGGTCTGCCAGGTTCCACAGTACATTGGGTGTGGGCATTAGGGGTGAACCGTCATATAAAACCACAGAGGCTCCAACTGCCAGGGCAGACACCAGCCAGTTCCACATCATCCAGCCAGTCTAGGACCACCACACACAAACAGACACAGATTTAAAACACAGTGGTCACTTTATCTGGTATAAACACTCCTTCCTCATCAACATGGAAAACGAGGAGAAAAACTCCTGCAGGTTCTAAATTGTGTATCTTTAGTTCACATGATTGCGTTTCTCTTTTACTTCGTGCTGAGCTGCTGCTTTGGCATCATCCCTCATTTTTACTAATAACAGTGGTATTGGTTCTACTGCGTGAAAAAAAATATCTGCAGTTCTAATAGAGAACGCATTATTTAGAGGGATACTTATACAACACCAATTAATGGCTTAACAATTTTTCAATGAATTGATTAATGATTCAAATTCATTTATCAAGAAAAAAAGCCCAAATGCGTCTGTTTTAGGTTCTCACCCTAAGCTCTGGGAACATCTTCTAGATATTTTTACTGTTTTTGACAATGTACTATTACTTATCTAATTGAAAACAAAAATCAACACATTTCCACACTACATACAGTACACAGATTTACAGGGTGTAATCAAATGTAATAGCACACAATAAAAAATTTTTTTTATAGAAAATCTGGAAAGAGACCCTTTCCAAATCAAAAAGACGTGAACCTGCCTAAATGTTCATTTTTTTATATAATATTCATGTGTCACAAAACCAAACCACATAAAAAAAATTTACAATGACTGTATTTAACATATGTATACACAGATATGCAAATCCCAACCACACAAAAATTGCAACTTTAATAAACATAAAAATGAACCATGGAAATCTCTTAAATTAGTTTAAAAGTTTGTCACCACCAATGTGTCATTTTTATTGAGAAGAGGTTGTGGACCCACCGTAGTGTAGTAAATGATGACGTCACTACTGGTCATATTGCCATGGAGAACATGTTCTTTCAAGTGCTGGATGAGTGTACCCTAAAGAGACAGAGAGAGTGGCAGAGACTGTTCATGTGTACCATTTTTCTTAAGGTGCCAGGGAAACATAAGCTTATCATAAAAAACAGAGAGATTTGATTAATGCTGAACAACAATAGGGATTAATCTAACAATTATTTTTAGTATTGATACATCTATTTTCTTGATTTCAATCTATAATTTGTTTGGCCAGTATGCCACAAAACTGTGAAAAATGCCCACCAAGTCTTCTGTTGTTCAATCCAAAATGCAAACATACTGAATTGATTGTCATAAAAAACTACAGAAAGCATTCACGTTTCACTAGCTAAAAAACATTGTGCATTCAAATTTTACACTTGTTCCTTGTGCAGAAAATGCTTTTGACCAAGGTTTCTACACACAACACACACAAGCACTTTTTCCCCCTAAAAGGGCAGTTGGTAAGGGTGAATTTCGCCCAGTCACCAACACATCACAGTCGGATAGGTTATTGCTGGTCGTGGAGTGTGTGCGCTTTGCTGTATGAATAAACAGGTGCTACATGTGCATGCGTCTTTGTGTGCATATAATGCTGCCATGCCTGTCCTTTAGTGCATGCCATTTTGCTACTGACAGCATGTAACAGAGTCGTAACAAAACACAAAGCACAACAGTGCCGGGGCTAATTGGTAGAGCCAGAGAGGACTGCCAGCGTCGCAATACGAAATGTTTTCACCAACGCATTACTGTCCAATTATCGGAGGCATGGGGAGAAGGAGGACGCACAAAGGAAAAAGACACAGACAGAGGAAGAAAATAAGAAGGAGAGGGGAGCTAGAGGAGAAAAGAAGTAAAGCACAGGAAAAAGACTAATGAGAGTGAAAAGAAGGAATATGTGGAAAGTAGGGAAAGTAGGGAATGCGTGTGAGTTAAGGATAGAAAACCAATGTGAAAGGAGGGTGGGAGGGTAAACGCAAATAAAAGAGAGAAAAAGGATGGTATCAGAAAGGATTAGAGAGGATGAACAGTTGTTTTGTGAAAACATGTGAATACAGTTGGAGTGGTGGAGTGTGTTTTTAAATGTTGAGTGCTTCAGCCTTCAAAGTGCAGTGGTCCTTTTGAAATCACGCATTCATCTGACACTCTCCCTGACTCAGAAGTGCTATGTAGCAAGAAAAAAAAATGTCATTCATATTATCTCCTGAGAGCGGGTAACCTTTCAAATATCTGCTGATGGAGGTCTGCCGCCATCTTGTGGTGAAAAGTGTAAAAGAAAACCAACTGACAAATTCAATAAGCTGGTTAAAAGCAACTTAAATAATTTCATTCAAAGTAACTGTACAAATAGTACCCGTATAAAAGAATAAAAGATAAAAACATGAAAAGAGAACTCTCACAGTGCATGTCTCTGCATCAATAACAATTCTTTGGATTTTTGTAGAACTGCAGCATAAAACTGGTTTTGTTGCGTTTGTGTCACTGTATCGATTTAACAGCGATGATACTGAGTAATTAGGAGCTTTCATTAGCCCTTAGAATTGTCACTGATATCACACGATCAGCATAATGTGACATGAAGTCTTCAGAATAGCTACTGAACTGACCTTGAGGATCACCAGTTTTCTCAAGATTTGTTTCCAAGGTCAACAGTTAACTTTAAGCCTCAACTCTTAAGCAACAGGAATAAGAAATCCTTAAAATGTTGAGAAAAAGAAAATTTGGAAATCTACAAGTCCATGTCAACTGGGCAACTGTATATTAGTATAAACAGTGTGCATGAAACTCAACGTGTAGTTATCAACCCATATCTGCACTTTGCTTATGTGTGGATGTGAGGTAGCTGTGGCAATCACTACAAATACAAATATAGGTTAGTACAAGGACAATACAGAACAGCCTTGAGGTAAATCATGCATTAACCCTCTGGGGTCTGAGGGTTAATGCTTTTTAAACACTTTTTGTTTAGAAAGGACATATGCAGGAAGGTGTGTCCGATCATGAATAGTCATGTGATTTACCTGAGAAGACAAAGACCCACATACTGAGCCTTTCAGTCAGGAATGTGGCTGAGAGGGAATTACTGAAATACAATGTAGATGCAAACATTTGTCATCTGAGTCGTGTTTTTCCTCTGAACACAAAATAAACTCCGTCGCTGTCTGGAACATACGAAGCGCTTCTTCACCCACATAACGCGCCATCATCCAAATACACAGAGAAAGTGAGTAAATTCTATGATGAAGTTTGATGTTCTATGTCATTTCTCAGGGGCATGCACATAATTACTTGGCTGACCTCAGATTATTTCCATATGAACAGTGCGCTCAGTGTGAGGCAGGATCACATTAGCTATAATGAGGTGAGACTGGAGAAAATGTACCGCTCCTTATCTTCATATGGATTAAATAAAAAGCGATGATTTGTTTTTTCGACTTGAATTGTTTCATTTAAACAATGACATTTCAAGCTTTCTAGCCATATATTTCATATTTTTATGAGGCAAGTATTCGCTGAGATTCTGGTTGTTTTATTTATGTGTCTGTGAAGAGAGATGACAGAGACAGAAGACAGAGAGCGTACCCTGTCTGCTGTCTTTATTTTACAACAGCACAGCATTTTGTTGTTATTATGAGTGTATACAAATCAAACTAGACCCTTTACAGATTTGAATGATATATTGCTCTTATCTGTACAATCAAAACTGACAGAGTAATTTAAGTTTGTTTTGGCGTTATCAGGAGAAGATGCCAGAAAACGCGCAGTCTCTGTCAGACAATGTGTTTGTAACAGCTCAACAAACAAATGTAATCGTGACCCATAGTTTTCTAATTTTGGGGTAATAGAAGCTAATGTATTTCTTACCCCAGCAGAGTGCACCATACATTTAGGAGCTCCTGTGGTTCCAGAGGAGTACATGATAAACAGAGGATGATTGAATGGAAGCTGCTCAAACTCCAGCTGAGGAAACTGGTCAGCTTCACCACGTCCAGATGCCAAGAAATCCTCTATAAATACACTGTGGAGATTAAAATAAGAAATATAGAAAAGACTCATACAACATATACAAACAAATGTATCTCAGACCTACCCTGTGTCACAAAAAATAATGGTTTAGATTTCTCAGTTTTAAAACCTCATTGCAGTTGTATTCACAAACACACCTGTTGGGAATCTTGGAAAGATCAGTGTCTTGCTTAGACCGAGCATAGGGAATCACAACTACTTTCTTAAGGTCAGGCAGACCTGGAAGACAAAAACAGGTAGAAAAACATATGCTTTTATGTATTCTTCACACTGAAATCTTGTGGAAATTCAAAGGGGTTCCAAGAAGAACCCCAGGTCTAATTAGATGATTTTAGTTCTCCATGGAATTCACTAAAAAATGATTTAGTAGGCTGCATGATGATTCTGTTGTAGCAAATTAACAAATTCTACTTCCTTTTGTACGTCGATCCTGCAACCTTTCTGCTTTACTTCATCAAACTGTTAACATCAGTAAAACCCTGTAGATTCATTGATTCTACTCTACAGTCTTGCTTCTTTCTACTAGTTAGCAGAAATTCCTTCTAGGTTAAAACTCCTAGTAAAGAGACGGAAAGATCTCTGAAAATAATCAAGCAGGTGGGTGTCTCTGCACATATTCTGGCCATTATAGCAGGTTATCTCATCCATCAGAAGATGAAATCAAATGTATTTGTTATACTGCATAAAAAAACTAAGATATTTTGGAGAACATTCAAAAACAAACCAAAAATGTTAAGATGCATGGTCATAGACATAAGCAAATTTATTTGTCTACCTTTGACAACGCTGGTCAGTTTTTCCATGTGGTCATGCGTTTTTCCATTATAAACCACAGCAGCAACAGAGAAGATCAGTTTGGGCTGAATTTGAGAAAACCTGTCAAGGACACCCTGAGAGAAAAAAGAAAGAGAGGGCTGAACAAATGATCTAAAGCATGAGCATATATTTACAACCCTGTCAATCACCAGGTAAACTTGAAATGGTCATGTTTGATTGAAAGTAGCAGTGAAGTAAGTATGGAGAAAAAAAAATTAAAAAGAAACAGAGTTACCAAAGTAAGTAGATAGGAAATGCACAGAATGACATCCAGCACACACATTACATCAGGTTTGTAGACCTAGTTCCTTGAACTGCCAGAAGGGGCAGTATTGCACCAGAAACAAAAAGCAGTACCAAAGCCAAGAACCACTGAGGAAGGAGCTGCTGTAGAATGAAATTAATTACACTCGATATGTTTGTTTGTATATGTGAATCTGTTTTGCTACAATTATTAATACCCTACAAGAACTGATATTAGACCACTGGCCCAGTGTAGCACAATAAAACTGTCAGGATAAAATGATAAAAACTACCACTGTGACACTATTACTAAAAATGTATATTCTATTAGTCCTGTTAGATTGTTTGGTGTGCACAAAAAAGAAACATATACTATGTCAAAACCAGCAGATTCAATTTTGCTTTCATTCGTTTGTACTTTGAAAGTATACTTGAGATAAACCCCACCCTGTATAGAAAAGAGTTTGCTGGTTAACAGAGAGTGGATAAAAGTGCAAGAGATGCATCACCTGTTGCTATTAAATCAGCAGACAAGGCATTTAAAAATTTTTGCTCAAAAATATGTATCTGAAGTAGTAAAAGCCATTAAAATGTATAGAATATTACATTGACTCCAAAGTCAACAGATGTGGAGCTCCAAATAGCTCCAATGCTGGCTGCAGCTAACATGGCCTCCACTGCATGGATACCATTCGGCAGGTAACCTAGAGAGAGAGGGAGAGATGAAGAAAACATTAACATTCATATTTATGTGAAAATCCATAATGTTTTTTTTAATTTTTTTTTAAAAAGTACCAATCATGTATGTTAAATTAAAAAAACCAAGTATTTATAACAACATACGTCGTCACCTTTGAAGTGTGTGCAATGTTGTTCTCTGTAACATACATGAAATGTGACAAGAA
The DNA here is from genome assembly GCF_900324485.2 of Mastacembelus armatus. Lineage (NCBI taxonomy): Eukaryota > Metazoa > Chordata > Actinopteri > Synbranchiformes > Mastacembelidae > Mastacembelus > Mastacembelus armatus. Next base: position 20,755,813 of record NC_046641.1, read on the forward strand.
AGGATAGAAGAGGCAGAAATATAAAGCTAGTGAGATAGAACAATCTGGAAAAGAGAAAGAAAGAAAAAAATGGGAATGCAGAAGAAGAAGAGGGGGGGGGGGGGTAAGAATATTTCATTCTTAATAAGGAGGGCTGAGATCATAACTGCTGACTTGCTGTGATATATTCCTTGATCAATACTGGAAAAGCTGCCCAAGGACACATCTTTTCTACTGGACAGAGACAGTCAGATGAAGAGAGGTATTGAGAACAAGAAAGAAATTTATTTTTAAGAATTATCATTATCAATCATTGTTATCATCCTCATGATCATTTCAGCCAATACCAATAAAGATGAATTTTATTTCATTGCAAAAATAATGACTCCAATTTAGACTAGTGGTGAATTTTACTTTCTATACGTGATGGTACATCCTGCAGTCATAACAGAGATACTAACAAATGAACACAGAATTACAGTAGATCTTTCCATTCGACCACATTTGGTTGGTACAGGCTTGTTTAAGAAAGACAACAGAAATAGTTCATTATGATAAAAATAAATAAAAGAATATAGTAGTTAATGCACTAACACTGAGCCCATTATTATAAATGATTTAGTGTTATACACAATAGTATACATCCCAGGCATGAGTTTTATCTCAGTCTTATATATTTAAGCCATGTTTCTAAAACAGGGGTCTCCAACCCTGGTCCTCGAGAGCTACTATTCTGTAGGTTTTCCAACTATCCCTGCCCTTTCAGTTTCTGATTGGCTAAACGCACCTGATCCAGGTAATCAGCAGTGGGTAGGGCAGGGATATCTGGAAAACAAGCAGGACAGTAGCACTCCAGGACCAGGGTTGGTTATCCCTGTTCTAAGATGTTGATGAATTATGAACCCCTGATAGATTACCTTCCGTGCCAGATTGTGTCTAATATTAAACTTAGTACAAGGAAGGACCCACAGCCACAGCCCTATCTATCTATCTACAATAAAAAAAAATTTAAACACAGAGAGGCCAAACTCCACCCAGGAGCTCTCATGCAATCATTAACCACCATTCTATTTTGTTGATAACGTGCATATATGTAATTAAACATGATAAAACAGTTTACAGGCCCAACCAAGCAATCTGACTGCTCAAGGGCAAATACCAACCACGCTGTCACTTCATATGAATTATGACTAATCACATTTTATTGGTTGCTATGCTGACTGCTGTAACCAGGAAGTAGGATGACAGCTCAGGTTGACAGATCATCTTCCTGCAACACTGGCTCTACAGGCACAGATTGAAAGGATTGTCTGGTTACACTGGATCCGGACAAATAGTGTCACAGATTGTAATCTTACTACAACATTCTGCTTCACCCCGCCTTTGTGGCTACTGTTATGAATCACTCCACGCTTTAACAACATTGCTTACACATAAAGCAACACACTTTGTTTTTTTAAATATAAGTGAAGTACATCAGGTCCAATACGTTAATAAACACTAAACAAGAAAATAATGGTCTGAAAGAAAGTGACTTTCTTGCTATGTTCTGACCACCTTGTTATTTTTCTGCTTGCATGGCCACTTGAGTCACATAATCCATGTTGTTTGTGTGAGTAGTATTCCTCTCCACACCCACTCAGAGCAATGTGTGCAGTGCGTGCCACAGCAAAATGTGCCCTGGCAGTTTTCATTAGTTGCAGCTCCTTTTGTTTAAATTTACATGCTGCACGTTGTGTTGAAACTACCATTGTGTCATTATTATCATTTAAAACTGTTCTTTTGCACAACTTTATTATGCTGCCACATTTCTTCAATATTACTGACTCCATATTCATATTACTCAACAGTAAGACTGCGGCTGCACAGTGTGTTTTATTTAAAGGAATATGCATTCCACAGTAGCTGAACAGTGGACATGAATGCTACAAGCACGGACATGAGAATGTGTGTGTGTGTGTGTGTGTGTGTGTGTGTGTGTGTGTGTGTGTGTGTGTGTGTGTGTGTGTGTGTGTGTGTGTGTGTGTGTGCGTGCGCGCGTGTGTGTGCGTGCTAGTTTGGCTCATGTCCTGGTATAAGGATTGGTGGGTTTCATCAGCCTAAGTGCCCATATATCTCCTGGATTACAGACACTGACAAGACATTTCAGTTACAACCTCATACAATTTTGTGTTTAGATATGTGAGGAAAGTAATGGATGGAGGGAAAAAATTAGGTACAAAGGAGCTGATGTGTCTCTCTCTTTCTGCCGCTTCCTCTACCCCTGCTGTCTCTCTAATGTGAATCCTACAGACCTTAAGTAATTTAGGTAATGGATTTCTCCACCGCAATATCCATCTTTCTTGCAAACACATACTCTCATATATATACCCCGGTTATCTGTGGACAGTGGGTCAAAATGAAGTCATGAACATGTCACTGGCATTGCAGCTCCAAAATTTAAGTAGGAAACTTTTTGAATGTATAAGGGCCAACGGATTTAGTATCAATTATTTGTAGAGCCTACTTTTTACTGAATATGTTAGAATACAATCCACAGGTCCTCTTCTGTTAACTACATTTTTGTGAATAAGCAGCTCAAACTTGCAGCAGTTGCTGACAGAGGTCAGAAATATTCTAGAGATTGTGTTCCTTTAATACCTACATTTTCAGTTACATTTCTCTGCCTGCTGTCTGTCATCTTTATGCAGATAAAAGAGACTTGTTTAGCACAACAGGTTAAACTCAATGTGGACAAAACAGGAGTTGTTTCAAAAACTAAAAGTTTGAGAAATATGAGATTCTGCTGTTGATAACTCTAGTATAACTGAAGCCTCTGATACTGACACGTCACAAAGAGATCAATACACATCTCTGGAAAAGTGTCACAGAGTAGAGAATGAAACAAAGATAGGGTGACATAAAAGTCAGCTTTGTTAGATACTCGCATATACTCTTGCACAAAGCTGTGTCCACAACAACCAGTGAAGAACTACTTCATGTATTCCACTCAGTAGCAGTTTATACAGTTTCAGTCCCAGGTGTGAATGTGTGGAGTTGAAAGGATGTACTGTACAGGGGGGTGTAGCAGCCATTCCTTACTGTGCAAACACAAACTTAAAAAATAAATTGTGTCATTCAGAAAAAGCTGCCAAGGCAGTCAATGCACACTAGAACACATACTACTAATCGCAAATAAGTCCAACTTATTCTGCTACAGGCTCCAAAAAAGAGTGAGAAGGCAGAGAGTTAAAAAGAAATGTCAGGAGAGGAGCATCAATTACTATTTTTCCATTTCACTAGATATACTGGGCACCAAAGACCTAATACACCAAGTTATTTGGTGAGTAATCATCCATCACCTCCTCTGCTGCCTTACTTTTTTGTTGGCCTCCATTGAGACAACCAGCAATTAATTTGGGACTTACCTACAACCCTGTCTCCTGTCTGGACTCCCATTTTCCTCATAGCTGCAGCAAACAATGCCACATCACGTCTCAGCTCCCCAAAGGTCACCTTCACAATCTCCTCATTTGCCTCCTCTGGTAGACAGAGACAAAGTGAGACACATTAAAAAAAACAAACTGTAGATTAAGGTTACAGGTTAGGCGTATGTGTATGTGCATGTTTATATCTGAGCCCACTCCCCTCCCTCCCTCTCGCACACGCACGCGCGCGCGCACACACACACACACACACAAATAAAGAAAGGATTCTCTATTAGTATGTGACAGTCCTGAGAGGTAGAGCAGGGAGCAGCAGTTAATCTAATAACGCACTGACGTATGCAGCCTTACACTCACCATCTGTGTGACTCAGAAAACAAAAACTCCAATCCCATTTACTAAGAGACAGGGAAACACTGAAATGAAAACCTCTTTTAATTCACGATAGAAGGAACTACCATATAAAGATAAATAACATTGACACTGAACTAGCCCTGCATGACGGTGTTTAGGAGAGAAAAAAAATTAAAATGAGTGTGGCATTGTGTTATTTTAATATTCTCTGTGTGTTTGTGTTCATATGTGCTTTGCCATGATTGGTGGTTTGATTTCTGCTGGAAATCAATAAGCACTCAAGATGCAACACTGACATATATTCTTTATATACTTACTTGCAGCATAGAGAGCCACTTTGTCCTGGTGTGTATGTTTGAGCAGGTTCTCAGCGTAGTTGAGCCGAGCACCTTTAAACCACTCTGGAACATCTGAGATCCGTTTGGATACGTCCACCACCTGGTAAACACCCATAAAATACACACCAAGAACACACACAGAGAAGAGACAACAGTTTGTTTTTTTTTTTCCATGGACCAAGACCTTGAATTTTCAAGCTCTGGTGCACATGCAGGTATAAAATTAAATCCCATTCCAATGATTTAACTCTTCACTTTCATTTTTTCTTCTTAAATTACCTAGCATCTGTTATTTTCTCACTTATAAGAAGTACTCCTTTACTGTATTTTTATGACCAGTGTGACCTGTCCAGCCAATTCAGAACCCCCCCAAAAAAAAACTTACTTATCTGCACTACTCTATTGTAAAACAGTTTGGATTTTTATTCTCAAAATGTCTTTGTTATAATAGTGAATATGGATTTTGAATTGTGGTTGACATCAAAACTATTTTACTTTAGGATAGGATATTAATGGCAGCAGTTGGACTGACCTCTTCATAAGGTTTGGAGCTGACTACTCCACAGAAGCGCCACACCTCTGCCCAGAACTCTGGGTAGCTGTCCACTGACCACTGGTACAGGTCACTGTAGTTGGCTAGAGCATGAAGAATCAATGATTACCACAGCTTTATAACAAATATATAGATTCTATTCTGGCTATTGACTAAATACAGGAAAAGACTAGAAATTAGCACCACCGAACAAAAACAAGTGAATTGTTTATTTGAAGCATTACTAAAATCTGCCTCCATGCCCATGTCATGCTGTATTTTGAACATTTTTTGCAAATTTTTTATTCAGGGGAATAAAGATTTGGCCTCTTCATCAACAATCAACAGGAGGAAAAGCACAAGTCAGAGTAACCTTGGAGATCTCCACACAAGCAGTGTTTCACGATCTTTTTGGCTCATAAGTGCGTACTGGCAAATCACTAATCAGTATGATCCTATGTGGACAAGCTGTTGGTGTTAAAATTTATCTTTCTCAAATTGCTGAATATCTTGGGAGGGGGTTGTCAAGGGTTGTCTTGCCTAGCAGACACTGTGACAGCTAAAACAAAGGGTCTGTATTGTAGTAAGAATGGTAGAAGCGTGAAAAGTGAAATTAAAGATACTCAACAAAATTTCTTGCTTATTCAATTTTTGTTTTCATTTCACCCGCACATATCGGTCTTAGATGTCTGCACACCTGACTCTATTTCTGCTCTTTTGCATAACTGGCCTTGTCTTTATGCATTGATTACCCAGCTGACCAGGTTTTCCTGCATTCCTACACAGCCCTGTTGGCTTGGCTTGAGATGGTTTCATTAAAATAGGTCTTTCTTTCATCATCCTGCAGCTCTATGTGCACACAGTCCTCCTGAACCAGCTAACCTTAACTATGTTGAAAAGAGAGTGTGGTGTGCAGGATAATGACCATTATTATAGATATTCTTATTAGTCTTTGCAGAGAGGACTTTATGCTGATTCACAGTCTCATAAAGGAACCTCTGGATACTGTCAAATGGTTTTCCACCAGCTAACATTAGCTTGAAATGTTGCACGGCAAAGCAGCTTTGGACACTAGAGGTAAATAATCTGTCCAAGACAACAACAGCAGGTAGCGGGGGGGCGGGAGATATTATCTATTTCTGTGTTAGCTCAAACATCCAGCACTGTAGTGTCAATAAATTACTACGTGTAGCTATTCCAACACGCCTACCCCTGCTCTGTCAGTCTGGCTCCTTGTCTGCCGTCCTCCTTCACCTCTACTCACCCAGATTAAGCCCGTAGTCCTCATTGACCTGTATCCTGAACTTGTCCATCTGTGTGTTCCTCTTAGAGTCCGGGTACCACAACACCTTGCGCTCCATATCCATAATTTTCTCGCTCTTCCTCTCCGTCTCTTTAGACATCTTTGCTGCGTCCTTTCGGCGGCTGCGAAACACCAGTAAACGCGAGTCCCCGAGCGCCTTGTTGAAGCTAACTGTGCCCGAGCTGAGGGCTTATGTTAATTTAAATCATCTACAAGCTACTCGGTTTGAATGAATTGGGAATTACAGTGCGCGACAACTGATAAGACTGCCGGAGACAAGCGTGGAGCTAAGCGAAAACTGACAGGCCACGCCCCCAACGTCATGACGTAGAAGAGCAAGCTTGGTTCAAGAGCATGGACTGTTCAAGACTGTTACAAACTACAAACCAGCCACTTACCAAGAGGGTCCAAAAATGATTAATGCTTATAGTAATATATGATGAGTAATATGTAATGTCCTGTGCACACAAGTAATACATCCTAAAATCAGTATTTCAACACTTAATCTTAATCTTAATCATAAGTGGGTTAATGTGGTTATTCTACGGCATCAAATTAGTATGATTCCTTACCAAAATATCAGCATAATTGAGCATCGTTTCATTTGAGAATATGATACAGCCAACATATAAAACATATAGATGCTAATCTGTTTTTATTGCGTCTGTTATTTAATGCCAGACTGCGCTTTTTTACAGTACTGTAACTTACTGATAAATATCTAAACTTTAAATTTGAAAAATCTGGCATCCCAGGAAAATATCATAATAACTTTATCACTTTATGTCTTTGATCTGTTTCGCCAACAAAATGCTGCTTACATCTTTATGCATTAACAATAATAATGTTTGAATATAATATAATATGAAAGTAACAGGTATCCTTGTTACTGACACGTTAATTATATTATTAAAGACATTTCACATGATTAAATATTCCTCTTGAATCACTCCAAAAGCATAGTAACCCAATATTGGCCATACTGACAAAGGTGATATTAGAAATGTATACCCTTTTTAAGCAACCAAATAAATGTTCTGGATTTTAAAAAAATGATTTAGCCCATGTACAAAAACTGTAGTTGTACCCAGTAGACGGCTTGAACGTCTCCCAGACCTAAACGCGCAATAGAAATGCATAGTAGAGTCTCTCATGCACGCGTATCCTATCCCTGCCAAAATGAAGGGTTTTGATTGGTCCTCAGGACACTGGTTCCACATCAGCAGACAGATCGGTCTATGCTGGAGGCGTATCCTCGACATGGGACTGGCATGTTGTTTGCAAGCTGGCTTTGGGTATTTCAAAGGAGGCGCACTGGCTAATCAGAGAGCGAGAACATAGGAACATATTAGGGGTGTGCCCAATCAGTGAGAGGGAACAACGGAACTCCTCGCTTAACTTTGAGCCAGTGATGAAAAGTTTATCTTTTAGTTCATGTCCTTTCAAGTCTAACCTACTTTGCGTTACGTAGCCCGTAGCCCATAATTTAGCTATCTTCTTGGTTTTACAAATAGTTGTATTTTTTATGGCTTTGGATACTTGCAATTTGTGAAAATTTGTCTGATATAGAGTTTTAAAGACACCTTTCCTATTGACAGACACTAATTGAGGGTTCTAGGAAAAGAAAGGGAGCCATCTTATTCCCCACTGATAACACTGCATTAATAATCTGTGCTCTAACCAGAAGAACCTGTGTGATTATATTTGTGGTGGCAGTGTCCTTAAAGTTGAGTTGATCTATTGTTTTTTGTTTTCAACTTGGATGGTTTGTTTTAAAGGAAAAAAATCTGTTTTAGTTGAATTTTATTATAACATGGACATTGACAAGTGTCTCCCTTAAATAATTGCAAACACTTATTATAACCTAACATCATATATTCATATCAATCATATCTTATTCAATGTGATTGTATATCACATATAAGCTGACCTGAAATGGACCAAGGCAACTGTCTGTTGTAGCTGTTGATCCTAGCTCTGCACAACATCAGCTCTTATCTCCTACACAGTCCAGCCGAAATCCACATTTTGTAACAAGCAGTATATGTTTCATTGTGGAAGTGTTTCCCAATGACTGCTCTTTGGATCCTGTGATGGAATATGTGCGGGTGACACATGAATACTGTAACTGTACTGCCTAACATTTTGCAATCTGTTGCATTTTGCTGATAATCTTATCCTCAACAACCTACAATGAAACCAGGAGGGCAAAAGACTGGGCTTAGTCAATCAAGTATATGTCTCTAAATGCTTAATCTTCAACAGTCATTTAAACAAGAGTAAATAAGAGCCAAGAGGCAAGTCAAGGCAAGTTTATTTATATAGCACAATTCATACACAGAGTAATTCAAAGTGCTTTACAGAAATAAAGGACAAGTTAAAAGTGCATAGGCAAGAATCAAAATAAGAAACAGCAAATAGTGAAATTACAATTAAAGGAAACTGAGTGCAGATAAATCACTGTCAGTTGTCATATGTTATATGCCACGCTAAAAAGAAATGTTTTTAGCTTGGACTTAAACATTGCCAGAGATGAGGCTTGTCTAACATCATCAGGGAGACTATTCCAGGTTTTAGCTGCATAGAACTGAAACACTGCTTCTCCCTGTTTAGTCCTGACTCTGGGCACAAACAGAAGGCCTGTCCCTGATGTTCTCAGAGTTCGAGATGGTTCATATGGCATCAACATGTCAGAGATGTAAAGTGGTGCTGAGCCATGGAGAGACTTATACACAAGCAGGGCTGTTTTAAAGTCTATTCTCTGAGAGACAGGAAGCCAGTGCAGAGATCTGAGAACAGGAGTAATGTGGTTGTACTTCCTGGTTCTAGTCAGGACCTGAGCAGCAGCGTTCTGAATGTACTGCAGCTGTCTTACAGCTCGTTTTGAGAGCTCCATGAGCAGGCTGTTACAGTAATCTAACCTGCTAGAGATAAATGCATGGATGAGTCTCTCCAAGACTGGTTTAGACATGATCCCTTTGATTCTGGCAATGTTTTTTAGATGATAAAATGCTGACAATGTTATTGATTTAAAAATGTGGCTGTTAAAATTCATGTCTGAGTTCATGATTACCCCTAGATTTCTAACTTGATTTTTAAATTTTAGAGAAAGAGACTCGAGGTGACTGGAGAGAAATCGTTTAACTGATATCTAATCTGTATCTGTATGTGTTTTATTATGTTTAAGCTTGTTTGCACATGCATTTAACATAATTATAATTACTGATACTGTTTCTTTAATGCTTGTAAAGTTCAGGCCTCTGTGCATTTTAAAGGGGAAATATGGCAACATGTCCTATCAAATAATCTATCTAAAGGTATCTTTATTATCTTATTTGATACAACTTTTAAAAAAAATGATGTTATGATGTTAAAAAAACAGATTGACTGGGTTTTACAAAGACCTCACACTGAGTCTGAACTTTAGCTTATCATGGTGATTCACTCAAGTATGTTCAATTGAACGTCATTCTGTGCTTGTAGTAGCTGAGACTCCTAATCATCCAGTAGATGGCATACTAGCACATGAGGTGTACAATGACAAGTTTATCCTTTGTGTGAATGGTTATATAAAAAAATTATTTTTTTATTTTTAAGAATGTTACATGCTATAGTTTGACACCACAGTATTCACTGAATTTAAAATGTCAAAAATGTTTATTTTAAAAAGACACATTCATTGATTAACCATTCAGTTTAAATAAACGGAACTGGTAGATGTGCATGTGCTACCATAACCCTCTGCAAAATTACCAAAAAATAGGATATTTCTACTACAGGCTACGTTCTTTACGGGATAGTGTGCGTCTAATTAAAGGATTTGTCTTTTTTTTCTGCCATTATACAGTATTTCCCCTGGCGTTTTATTTATTTATTTATTTATTTATTTAGGATCACATGACAGAATCGTGTCGTGTCGTCATCACCCTTCCCGGAAGTCAGTAACATTGGCGATGGTGGCGGCCTCGTCAGCGGATCAGTAGGAAGAGGATGTGTAGTTCCAGTGAAAGAATAATATCGCCTGATTGTAAGAACCTTATAACAGAGTCTGTTGGGATTTGGACAGCTCACCCCCCCGCCTGGAGCCGGGCTCTGTCAGTCTGAAGCTGAGATAGCGACTAAGATGTCCCTTTTCCAGTCGGCATTAGATTTCCTAGCCGGGCCCGGCACGTCCGGAGCGGCCAGCCGGGACCAGAATGACTTCGTCGGACAAGTCGTAGAGCTCGGTGACATGAAACTGAGGATCAAGAGGGTGATCGCTGAAGGTGAGATTGTTTATCAATACGAGCAAATATTGATAACGTCATGCGCGGGTAGGCATGCTAGTTACCTGCACTGGCTAACAGGTTAGCATCAGTGACACCCAGTGCTCAAACACCAGTTGATACTCCGGTTTCGTGTCTGTGTCACAAGCGCTAGACTGGTTTCCATGTAGTGAAGTGTAAGAGATAATGAATGCCAACTTTAACCTTCAGCTTGTATCTGCTGTGTCTGTTCCTGCTCCTGCTGAGCCAAGTTATAAGTCACAGAGATTTATTGTGTGCGAGGCTGCATTTTGTCTACCGCATACCTCAGACCTTATCATCAAGACATGTTAGAGTCAAGCGAAAGATCCTGACAGGGGGCAGGCAGGACAGGACAGCATTTCATGGTAGAAAAAAATACCAGTAATGACAGTGTCTTAGTTTAGGAGGTAAGCTAAGGGCTCAGCCAAAATAAAGCATCTGCACAGCTTCTTTGGATTCTTTCTTCTCTTCTGGCTTTTCTGTTGACATCAAGGGAGAGATATTTTGAACGCCACTCCCCTGGTCCCTCCATGTTTATCTTTTATTTAGGCGTTTGTGACTAAAGCTGCTAGAAAAATAAATGTACATCAAATGATCCCACATGTTTATGAAACATGGGTTTTGTTTTTATTTCTTATATGGTCTTCTGCAAGTCAGACACAGGGCAGCTGTGTTACCGTCTGACAGTTGTACACATTGGTTAGTTTGTCAGTTCATTAGCATCACATATGAAAAAAAGTTATCTCTTATGCAAGACTCGTATTAACAACAAAATTAATGTTTGGCTTCATCTACTTATGCTGTGCTGCAAAACACTGGTGCTGCCGCAGGTACCAGCAAAATCAGTTAATAATAATGTGCTTGAGTTTGAATATGAAATGACCTGTATTTATTTGTATGCAGTGACTCTAGTTAGAGAACAAGCTTTACAGATCAGGTTTCTTCTCTGTGACAGCAAACAGGGATTCTTGCCCTCGTTGCAAAGTGGCAAAACAATCTTTTACTCCGTCATACATGGTTAATTATACACTACAGCGGCATGTTAGAGTAAAGCTGAAAAATCCTCAGTCTATTTTGGTTTCGTCTTCAAGAATACAGGCTAGTCAGATTTAATCCCAAATTGTAATTTTTTAAAATAAAGAATGTTTGACCACAAATAGTGGTTAAATCTGTGGTTTCGGCGTAAGCAGTGAGCTCAGTTAGCGTTCATCATTCAGTGTCAGCAGAGTTTTCAGCAGGGTCAGACCAGTGGGACAAAGTTAACCTCATCAATGTCTGGCTTCAGTCGCTGCGCAAGCAAACCTGCTCCATTTTCATGCAAGTTATTATTATGAAATTCAAATGAGAAAAACAGCCAAACAGTTAAAGGTAAAATAACAAGTTGTGGCTAAATCTAAACTCTACGGCAGAGTAGGCCATTATTGCATGCATTTTAGATGAATCCTAAAAAAAAAAAAAATTGCCTCTGTTCTCTGCCATGCCTGCCTCACAACGAAGTTTCTAACTAATTCTGACACATTGTTTCGTCACTTTAAGTGCAAGGAACTTGTTTTGAGTATGTCCTTCAAATCACCCACTACCCTCTCTGCATTTTGCAACTCTCTGACACATTCTGATTCAGTTAGTCCCAACAATTTCAGGTCAACATAGTGTGTAGAAAGCATTATGGCCGGTGCTTGTAAGGTTGCAGAAATTATTATTTTCATATTATAAGTGTCTTTTTGGATGGTTTTTATGTCCATTGTGCCAGCCATAGACAGTCAATCCAGGTATGATCCACCTAATGAATCTTTTTGGGTAACATCATGATGTTGGATGCATTCAACAAACCCCCGCTCTGCTTCTGGATAGAGGAAAAAGTCTTTGCACAAGTGGCTATTGACATCATGGTAGTGTTGAGCTCAGTTTCGTGACCACTAACTCCATCCTATTCATATAAATGAAGCAGAGATCGTTATCTTCACATAACAGAATAGATTTGTGGATATAGTGACACATGGCTGCCTTTGCTTTTCTTTTAGCTTTTATGGCCTCTTCTGAAGAAGTGAAACAGTAGACATGAGAGGTCTCTTTATTCAGAACTAGTGTAGTTAAGCTGTGCTTTGTCTATTTCATATTCTTGTAATTACTAACACAAGCACAGAGATTGCATTCTAGTTAGATTAAAAAATTTAAGGTATGATAAAGAGGGATTTGACCCCCTTTTCGGTATTTTTCTTGCAGTGGTTTGGTAATTGGAGCAGAGGAAATGCAGCTTTTCAGGTTTCAGTCCCTCCCTTGGCAGCAAATAACCAAGGAAGGCATGTGATCTCCACAGGGATTGGTGTGAATTCTTAAAGCAGAGTCACTGGTGTTGCACTTTTAAGTATCGACAATAAAGGATGTATCGGTTTGATAGCTAACGGTGTTTGTGCTAAGTTTGTGTAGAAAATAAAGTATTTGATAAGTGCACAAATAATGCACTTAAACTACTGTTGTCCTTCATGTTAAAGACGTGAGTGTGTGTAAGCATTAGGTTACTGGTTTGAGTCTGAGACATGGTAAAAAAAAGAAAGAAAGAAAGAAAAATCCAGGCTGATAAAAGAAAAACCATTGTACATGTCTCAGCAGCCTTCCCTATGTCAATAAAGCTTTAAAGATTAGAATCTCAACCATGTTCATTCAGTTTTTCATAAAGCAGCACTGGTAGTTGATTTACTCATCACTATAGTAACCTTTTCCTGGCCTTGTTTGAACTGTGAATTGCTGAGTACATTTCCATGTGAGCACAAGAACACGGACAACTTGATGAAAAAGTTAAGACAAACAGAATATGAAGTTTCTTGACTCAGATTTTCTCCCACAGTCAGAAGACATGCAGGTTGTGTTAGCTGGTTACACAGAATTGTCCAAAGATATGCTTACCCAGCATCCATCAGGGTAAGCAGGAAAAGCTAAAAGATATATGGAAGTGTCTTGTCCAGCACCCACAGTGACTTCTTCATCTTGAAATGAAAATTTAAGATAACACATGAAAGTAAATATGATGTAATGAAGTTTCTGTTACTATCTCGTATTTATTTTAAGCCACTGTGCTCAAACAGATTTCATACATGAAAAACACTAGAATGAAATGTGATGTGGTGCCTCACTTCTATAAAAGCATATGTCCACATAAATCTGTCCATCCTCAACAATAACTGTCTCATAACCCCGGCAACACTGAACATGTAATCAACAGTTCAGGCTTTGGTCACACCTTCAGTGAAAATGTGGATGTTCAAAAGATCTTAGCAAGGGCCTGAAGGCTGAAGACGTGAGACACAGTGACACAGGTTGTTTGTGTTGTGGTATTTTTGAGTGGTTGGTCGTAAGCTCTGACTTCTACACATGGCTGCTGAGTGGCCAACAGATAAGACTGTAGTTAAGTTTGGCAGCTTTTAGACTAAAATGTTGATAGATGTGTAGAGGAGCAGACAGCCAGGCTTCATCATCATTTTAATGCATCAGAATACAACAGTCAGGCCAAAGCAATTTAGACATATTGAACACAACCTGCTCTGCATCACACAATTTCTGCAATCAGTGTCCATCCTAGATTGAAGATTGTGTTAATAATTTGGGAGTACTGATCATAATCTGTAGACATAAACAGCATAAAGTATTCTCTGTTTGCTCTCTCTTTTTCTCAGGTGGATTTGCGTTTGTGTATGAAGCCCAGGATGTGACAAGTGGTAAAGACTACGCTCTCAAGGTAATATAATGATGAGGAATGAGAAACTTCCACATCTTATTGCATGCTATATGAAGATCCACTCTTGTGCTTGGCTCTGTCACTGAATATCTATAAATGATGCACTGAATGAATCAGGAATATTAGATCTGTCTGTACTGATTCTCTATTGTGCAGTAACCACATGTACTATGCAATGAATACATATATACAGACGTACATCATATTAGTGACTACCAGTCAATGTATAGAATGCAGTTTGTGTTACCCACGTATGACTCGACTTAAACATCTAAGTGGACTTGACTGCAGAAAGCATTGCAGATTTTCCTCTACAGACGCTATGCTGTGCTAGTCACATATTATAACAGGTTAACAATGGTTTTGCTAAATATTGGTCATGTTTGGATTATGCTTACTTGCAAACATTAATTTTAAGGCTCTCTCTAAAGATTCTCTAAATCCAGGCTGGATTATCACATTGTGAAAGTGACTGTTGTGGCTGTGTTGCTATAATGAATGGGAGCAGTTCATATGATGGTCTTACCCTGTCGGATTTGAAATCCTTTTTTATGGTCAAAGCAAATACCACATAGACTATTTATTCATGGATCCTGTTTGTTAAATCATCTTTCATATGTCTCTTAAAAAGTTGAGCTGTCACCTGATCACAGATCAACAAACCAATGATCTATGTTTTTGTTCAGAGGCTGCTATCCAATGAGGAAGAGAAGAACAAGGAAATCATACAGGAAGTCTGCTTCATGGTATCCTTTATCATTTCCAGACCACAATTAAAATACACTTTTTGTATATTTTTCTTAAGATCATTGTCAGGCATTTATGTTTTTGGGTGATATGCAACAGAGGTTAGTAAAAATCTAACTCATGATTTCACAAGATTGTGGAATGTACCTACAGGCTAGTGACCTATCATTATCATTCACAAGACTCATAATGTATTTTATATACAACAGCACACAATACCAGAATGTGCAATACAAAAATGAATATAGAGTTATAGTGTTTAACTGTACAATAGCACTGTGGTTTCACAACGGGCTGCTGTTCTTAAAACAGAAAATAAAACATCCAAAACAGTTTCATTCATAGATTTATTATTCAGTGGTTAGCAGGAGGAGTGAGACCATGTTAAGATAACTTTCCTTTCTACTTATTTTAAAATAACTTTTTATGGGGGGATTTTATGGAGCCACTGTTTTTGATCAATTCAAACATTAAGACAGTGGTGGGAACTAATATACTTTTGACCACTGTCTGAAAACACTGGAACAGCGCTTGTACTGTTGGGCAATAGTTGTTTCATGCTGTGTAGGACATTGTAGACGCACAGGCAATGGGTAACTGACACACCATGTTCCTGGATCCATTGCAACACTGTGCTTTTAGACCCTGATTGTTTGCATAATGTTTGATGCTTTGACTGCTGATGAGGCAGAAAAACACGAAACACGACAGTCGAAAGTCATCTTTGAGTTCTTCCTACAACTAAACTACATTGACTTACCAGCAAGCTATGGTATCATTTTAGAATAGAATTGCTCCTTTGAGGCTATGTATAAAACTAACTTCTTGCCACAATGAGTAACAATCATTTTGAGACTCAATATTGGCTGGCAGAGTTGACAAGCCACACCTAAATCCTCCTAACTCTGTTAACAGCGGATGTTTAGTGATTTCTATTCGAGATTCTGAAATGACTGACCTGAGGCCAGGGTTGACGCCACAGTTGTTTACGCCGCATGGTCCTTGACCTACTGGGTCCATAGAAAAAGCTGTCTGGTCATCCCAACATGGTCCAGTTCTGCTCTGCTGCTTCCATCAGCAAGGAGGAGTCGGACACCGGACAGGCTGAGTTCCTGATCCTCACAGAGCTGTGTAAAGGTAAACACACACACACACACACACACACACACACACACACACACACACACACACACACACACACACACACACACACACACACACACACACACACACACACACACACACACACACACCTAAACACACAATATTTGTCCTTCTGTTTCTGTAACTCTTTCTTCTTTACTTAATGACTGTGTCAGTATGTCAGTTCTTACTCATTCTTCATATTAAAGTGCAATATGTCAGAGGAGTCAGCATCATTTCCCTGTACGTTTAACTGAAAGACATTTGTGATGAATGGTTTCCTGTCTGCGGTCTTAATACTTCCTGCTCTGCTTCCTTTGTGTTTAGTTAATTCAGATTTAAAAGTGAACAACTCATCCCTTTCCAATGAAAAGTATGCATTCACATGTGTGACTGAGTCTTAATTTCATTGTTGTACACTGCTTACCCTTTTAGATTCTCATAGCTATGCAAACTTATATACATAACATATAATCAGCACACAGAAAAGCACTGGGCCAGTGGCAGGTGTTACTTTTACTTTGAACAGTTTTCATTAATTCTTCTGTTTTTATCTGTTCTGCCTCAGGTCAGCTGGTGGACTTTATAAAGCGGGTTGAGCAGAGGGCTCCCCTCTCATGTGACACTGTGCTGAAAATCTTCTACCAGACGTGCCGCGCTGTGCAGCACATGCACAAACAGAAACCTCCAATCATACACAGAGACCTTAAGGTTGGTCTGTCAGTTGAATGAGTTAATGAAGTATCCAAGAGCTCATGAATGATGAATGGCAGCATTAATTACATGGAGTATGTGAGCATAACAACATTTTGAATTATATGAATAATGTAGTGCAATATGAAGCATAAATATTAATGATACTTTCAGTGAGGTGCCATCACTGCCTGGTAGTTAAGTGTGCATTGGCTCACATGCTAACTCACTGTTTACTTCATGTGCTGCAGATTGAGAACCTCTTGATTAGTAACCAGGGCACCATCAAGCTGTGTGACTTTGGCAGCGCCACCACAGTGTCACATTACCCCGACTACAGCTGGTCGGCACAGAAGAGATCCATGGTGGAGGATGAGGTAGGCATGTACCCAAACATCAGTTAGGAGTAATCTGAAAAGGGCCATCTTTCTACATTGATTCCTCAAGATTTATGATTGAATTTATTTTTTATCTTCATCCTCATAGTTTCAGTTTGAACCAAGCGACTTATTACAGGTTTTGAGAATGTGGGATAAATTTTGTTTTACAGATGAAAACTGAAGGAAATGCATAATATTCATTTCATTTCACAAGTGTGTTATTAGAGGTATTATGGTTTTTAATTTGTCAACAAAATAAATAAACAGCCAGTTTTCCTTTAAACTTTATTTTAAAAGCTTTACCTTATTCAATTTGAGGACTGAAGGTCAGAAGGTCATATGATTTTCATATATTTGTAAAGCGCCTTGAGGCAAATTTGTTATTTTAGGCTATACAGAGAAGTCTACAGAGATCATGCATATTATAACCTCTAATTTCACTATGAGGGTCAATTCAATTGAGGAAGAGAAAAACACATGCAGAAGTCACAGTGGATCAAAGGCATGGTGTGGGACAGGAACCAGAAACCTTTGATTGCATTAACAGCTGGAGATCCAGGAAATACTGGCCAGTCAAGTTAATTATATTTATATTATAAACCACACACACAGACATACATACTGGAGCTTTGCCAAAGATGACCTTAGTGTGCAGGATCCCAGAGATCCTGTTTTCTAAGCGTAATAACCTGCATGTCCATTAGACACCTGTTTTCAACAGAGATGCTTGAGGAAAGAGCAACTTATGATGGAAAATCTGAAATGGAAAGTGTTTAGTTAAAATTTGAATAACTGTGGGAACAGATAATAGTTTTTTTCTGCAAAAAATAATCAAAAGGCAGAAAAGCATTGCTTTAATTTTATGTTTTTCCAAGAATAAAAGAAAAAGATGCATAGATGAACTTTTCATTTAAGCTAAGATTTAGTAACATCTGGATTTTTATACTGCTAAACCTGACACTGGTCAAGTAACTGTATTTGAGTGTTTATTTTGTTTTTTTGGTTTGTAGATCACAAGGAACACCACTCCAGCGTACCGAACACCAGAGATGATTGATCTGTACTCCAACTTCCCCATCAACGAGAAACAGGACATCTGGGTCTGAGCCATTATGTTTTCTTTCTTTTTTCTGTTGCCCATGACAGTAGTGTAGAAATCTTACATTTGTTGCATCTTATGTAACCATCCATGTCTATAATAAGTCTTCTGTGTGAAGCCAAAACAATCAAATACCAGAACATTAGCTGATGTATCAGAAAACAATTACCTGTGTTGTTACAACGGCAAATGTTGTTTACAGTCAGCAGACCACATTCACAGTTTATCTATGCAGAGTTCCTGTAAGCAGACAAAACTGTTTTTGTTTTTTTTGTGTGTGTGTGTTTCACAAACCCTGGAAATACAGTATGTTTTCAGGTTCTATTTAAATAATTTAATTTAGCAAAGCAAACAGACACCCCCAACAGAAATGCAATGACTTTTAAGATGTTTATGCTCTTTAAACTAACTGTGGGGGGTCACTAACAGACGTGTGTGGAGATTCTCAGTCACTAAGACATTTGTTAGTCCTCTTTCCATTAGTTGTTTGGTCCCAGTAGGTGCAGTAGTACTGATAACATTACCATAATAGTATCAAACGATTCCACCTCTGGCCATAACGATATCTGGAGTGTTTCTATTGTTCTATTTCCCCTCTCCCATGCAGGCCCTGGGATGCATCCTCTACCTGCTGTGTTTTAAACAGCACCCATTCGAGGAGGGGGCCAAACTGCAAATAGTCAACGGAAAATACTCCATCCCTCAAAATGATGTCAAGTACACTGTGTATCACGACCTCATACGTATGTCCTTTTTGTCTATCTGCTGTTTTTGCCAACAAGTCGCACTTGTTAAAGCAGTAACCAAATTGACTTACATTCACAAATATCTACTATTTCTATGTAAACATCGTGCTTCCATCTTGCAGGCTGGTAAAGATGACAAGAAAAGTTAGCTCATGCCAACAAGTAACACTTGTTACTGCTTTAATCAGCTCTGTCTGTTGGACAACAGATGTCAGTTAATTTCCTGCAAAGACTGGCACATGAATATATATATATATAAAATAATATGATTACATGTAACCACAAACATGACCTCAAAGTGATTTTTTTTTCTCCATGTCTCATATTTTGTTGTCCTTATCATAATAGCAATCATTCTCTAAGGACTTTAACAACATTTCTTCCTTCATCTAAAACACCTCTCTCCTCCGCCTGCTCTCCAGGTTCCATGTTAAAGGTGAACCCAGAGGAGCGTCTGTCTATTACAGAGTTGGTCAACCAGCTCCAGGAGATCGCAGCAGCACGCAATGTCAACCCCAAGTCTCCTATTACTGAGGTAAATATGTGTACCACATCCATCAGGGCTGTTTGTATAATGGTGCCAGATTTGAGCAATGATCTAGTAAAACCTTCCTCCTCCTCCTCCTTCATGATTAGGTTCTTACAGTCTTTATGCTATCTCTTGCTGTGCTGTTTTCTTACAAGCAAAAGCTGAACTACTTCTTCTTTATGCTTTCTTGAAATTGAAGTGTGGCAAGCTGGTAAAATGTTTCTACCTTGGGTATCACTTTAGAGTTGGTGGCAACATTAAATGTATATTGGAGTAAAAAAAGTTGACAGAGAAACATCCTGTCTCTGCCAGCCTGTTAGAAGGATACTGACACGCTTTCTCTCACTGTGTGTGTTTAAACATGCATGCACACTTGTACAAATTACTGATGTGGTTACATTTACTAAGCCTTCCATGACACACGCACACACGCACACACGCACACACGCACACACACACACACACACACACACACAGTGGCAGGCACAAAGGAGTCTCTATTCTCTTTCCCAGGCTCTTCTCTTCCCAGCTGGCATGGTCCTAATGGGCCCAAAGAGACAGACATAGAGGTGGAAAATGGGTGAAGTGAAATTCAAAACAAAGATGAAGTGATACTAACACTGCAGTAGTAAAGCAGTATTTTTAGTGGCATAGTTACTGTAAAGGCAGAAGGCTGTTTTTTTTAATCCACCACCTGCAGTAGCTAATTCAGCTAAAATCAGATTTAAGATTTTGTCCTGAGGTTTTGGAGAAAAGTCATGATCGACTTAGCAATCACAACTTCTAATGATTCTTAGTACAAATCTTCAAATCCTGGTACTTATCAGCAAATCCTCAGCTATAGTTGTGATTTATATAAAGCTGATTTTAATGTCAAATCTCCAGACTTGCAGAGACTCTTTTTTTCTTCTCGCAGCAATCTTGTCTGAAATATTTTGAGTTTTGGATGAGTCCTTGTATAACTGGTGTGTAACTGGTATGAATTAGTCCTTTTTTTTTTAAAAAAAATCAGGAACATATTCGTAAGTTGAGTCATATAGTTGTGATAGAGCTCAATCAGTTTCCTACCAAACAGAATCCTAATAAGAAACTGTAAATGTGTGCAGAGTGAAGATAGATTTGGTGATCGCTGATCTGATTAGGGTTAAGAAGGGGTTTCCCTGCTCAACATAAGGAGATTATAATCTGCGTCCTTCTCTTCCTCCTCCTGCGCCTCTCTCTGCTGCTTCTCAGTTCAGACATATGGAGAGGCAGACTGTGAGATGGAGCAGACAGGAGGAAAATTGTGAAGGAAGAGAACAAAAAAATGGAAGTGAAATTGATCCTGGAGAGGAAGAGAGATGCAGAGGCTGTCTGGCTGCTGTAACGTAGACACAGACACTTCGGTCTCTACGGAAAGTTGTTGTATTTAGCATGTTTTTTTAAATTAGCGATGTGTTATGAAGTATCTATTATTGGGTGATTTACATCTAGGTACAAAGGAGTGCTGTTGCATAACACTCAGGATTTGACTAACGCTCTTTTTTTATTTGTCGTCCGTGGGACACTGTTTTTTCAAAATTTTTTTTTAAATAGTGCCTTTTAAAAAATTTTTGCAAAATTATAATTTGCTAATTTTATTTTAATTCTTTTTTTAGAGATATAAATGTTTGGCACTTTTTAAAGATCTTTGTCCCAAAGATTTTCTTTCTCTGCTAAGCTTTTTGCTGTTGCAGATGCTCATCGATATAAGTTTTTTGCAAACCTTGTTTTTGTTTTGTTGACGTGCCTGTCACAATGTTGAGTGCGTACTACTGTTGGCGTCCAGTATATGATGGCTATGAATGTCTGCAGCTGCTGGAGCAGAATGGAGGTTTTGGCAACAACGGAGCCCAGCCGCCCATGCAGAGCCACAGCATCCACAACAATGCAGGTGAGGGTTTGTTCGGATGACAGTGAACCGTTCGCTGTGGGTTTGGGACAGTTTCTTAGAGAGTTTGCACATTTATGTATGTTATTTATTTGTTTCTAGTATTCACACTTTAGGTTATGGAAAGCAGTCCTGTTTTCAGAAAGGTTTCTGAAGGAAAACCTGTAACCGTATAGTATATCTTCAAAGTATACAAGCTCTAGCTTTTTACTGTTAAAATATTTGAATGTAGATTTTTACGAGCACGAGCAAGAAACTGCTTGGTGAGGAAATATTTTTGTTCTTTATCTGCACATTTTCTGTAAATCACTGTAATAGGTTTATACTTTTTTCTATTTATACACACAAACAACCATAGAAGCACACACATACACACTGTATCCGTCCATTAAGAGGATTTCTGCACTGCCAGTCAACCATCTGTTGAAAGGCAGAATATGTTTGCTCTTTTCCTTGAGGTGTGGCTCCAGTCATCCTGCCCACTGATGCAGTCAGACCTGGACAATAAATTATGTTTAGTCAGTCTGAGTTAATGTTGTTTTTGTATTCCATCATTGAGCAACATATTTGTTCCAATGTATTTAAGTTAAAGTAAAAGAAAAAATTATTTTGACCCTGTTTGTTAAACCACTTTTTGATGTCTTTAAGTGTTGGTGTGTGATCATGTTTAGTGTCATGCTCATTGCAAATATTTTTATGTCACTAAATTTTACTTCTTTGTTGTGACTTTCTTATTAATTCTTGGTAAATCAATATTTTCTATTGTATTTAGAAACTACATGTAATAACAAATTTCCCGGCTGTTATGTGCAAAGATGGCATGAATGTATTTGTTGTCTTTGCAGATTAAACTGTGGCCTTAATTTATCTAGCTAAACCCAGTGGCAGAGCTGAATCTTCAACATCTACCAATTTATGATGTTGAGCGTTCTCTCTTTTCCCCCATGATGCCTTTAGGCATGTACGATCCTGATCAGTCAGGCAGTGGCCTCCTGGATATGTTAAGGGGAGGAACAGAGCGCTTCCTGACCAACATAAAGGACACCTCCTCTAAGGTCATCCAGTCAGTAGCCAGGTAAGGTGCTCCACATTGTTTCTGTGTAAGGTCTTGTTGTGTTTGTGCAAATTCCTGCTCCATTAATCTATATTACAGATCAGCCTGCAATGACTGGTTTTTATTCATGTAACTACACAGTTTTATTTCACTGGGTATAGCATGGACATGTATCCATGAATTGATGCCCTGATTCCCTTTATGTTCATGGTCATGTGAGGAAATTTTATTGTCGGTATCCGCCGAATAATGTAAAAGTTTCATCACAGTATCTTGAGTAAATGTGGATGATTATAAACCTATCCTGTCCCTTGTTAAAGGAACATTTTGCTGCCTGGCTGTCTGAGGTGTGGTTCTCCTCTCTGATGGCAGACTCAGGAAGACTCAGACTGATACATACCAAAAAATAACAAATCAGATTGTGGATGTTATTGACAGGCACCCCTCTATCTTATGTAAAAAAATGATTGCTAAAAAGTAAAGCATTCCTTTAAGAGCCACTCTATCCATATCCCTTCAAATTTGATGTCCGGTTATTCTGTCATCGATTCATTCCATTTGTTTGGTTGTTTTGTTTATTTTTTGTTTCTTTTCTCTGTCCCAATCCCTCATGGTCCCACTATGTGTCCATCACCTAGCAACCCAAGGTAAATATGGGTCAGTGAAGTGCATCAGCTGCACTGGTCTGTGTGTTCCACAGTTTGTTTAATTTAGAGGGAAGAAAAGCTACTGAGCCTTTTCTGTGCTGTGTCCATCATGATCCTAACATCACACATTCAGTAATTGCATTGAATGAATGCAGAGCGTGATGTGAATGGATAAATCAGGGTCACTTTAGAACTAAATAGAAGGGTCAAATAATTGCACATCAGTGAATGACAACATAATTGAAATATATTCTTTGTTTGGAATTATTAAGCCAATTAATTACAATGTTTTTTAACCAGTGATGTTGAAATCAGATATTAAAACTATTTAGGTCTTTGTTTGATGAGGTGCTTTACAGTTCAGTTTGCGTAAAAGTTACAGAAAGTTCCAGCCATTGCATTTGCTGCTCTCTGCTTTAGCTATCTAAAGCAGAGAGCCTCTGTGGTTATCTATAATTTTAGGAAACTCCTTGTGGATAACTATTTGAACTGTGCGTTAACTTCATTTTAGCAAGCTATATATCTTTAGGTATATTTGAATTTATAACTGAGCCGCAATCTTTTCACGTACCTCTAAGCAAATCTTTGACCTTGCTGGGAATCTTGTGTCTGTATAAAATGGTTGAATGATTGAGTGAATGGTTTTGAATGAAAGTGAATTTAAACCAGTTCTCAGCTTACTAAATCACTATTTCAGCCACATCTGTGTCTTTACAAGCATGACCTGTGTGTCCTAACACAATACAGATTAAATGAAATGTCATCACCATAGATAGATTCATTTCCTTGCTTGGCCTACAGTTTGTTTTTTTGCAGTGTATAGAAGTCATGATGGGTTTCTGCTGTTGTCATTGTTCTAACATGATTTTTATGTTACTGTTATTAGTTAACTGTTAGTAAGACTTAATGCCAAAGAGCTAATAATGCTTCATCTGCAGGATAACTTGAACTTTATTAGTCCATGAGGGAAAATTCGAGATGCTTGTGTTGCATTAAAGAAACTGAGGAAATATGAACTGGGAACGTCTTAGTCTAGTTTGTATGTTTCGTGGGACAGCCTTTATCAGAACCGACTGAAATTCTCTGCTGTATCGTAGCCCTGAGAGAGACAATACTGATCATATACCTCTGCTTCCTGCAACATTATACTTTCAAAACTATAGAGTAGTTTTAGTTTATCATAATAGAAAGCTTTCTCATTTCTGTGTTACAGAAGCTGCGTTCATGGTTGTTTTTGTACAGTCTCTTGGACATTAGTGAAACTGGTTTATTTCCTTTTTTACTTTGTTTTCTCCTACTACTTTTGTTGTGGGTTTTATGTTTTTTTAAGTATTATAAACTTAGACACTTGTAATTTCCCTTACAGCTATGCCAAAGGAGACCTGGATATTTCATACATCACTTCCAGAATAGCTGGTAAGTATAGTACCTTCCACAAAACGTATTGAACTGGAACTGCATAATACTACATGACTCAGCTATTATTCATCATTATGGTACATGAATAAAATGAAATCAGCAGTAATCTTAATCAGACATGACTTAAGTGAGTGAAACTCATGTGACATAATATTTAGGTTACAAAATAACATGTTGAGAAAGAAATACACAGTTGACATAATAGTCAAACATGTTTCTCATTACATGTGTGTGTGTGTTCAGTTATGTCCTTCCCAGCAGAGGGGGTGGAGTCAGCGATAAAGAACAACATTGAGGATGTCCGTTTATTCTTGGATTCACGTCATGCTGGACACTATGCTGTCTACAACCTCTCCAAACGATCATACAGGCCTTCTCGATTCCACAACAGGGTATGATGTGTGCATGGTCACACAATGCTCACTATGGATAAATCATTGCTTTGGTTACTCTTAAAACTCATAGTGTCATAGTGTGTCTCTTTGTGTGGAGCTGTAATAATTACATTTGTTAGCGGAAATCAAAATACTTTATTCTATACTTTATTTATATATATATATATATATATATATATATATATATATATATACATATATATATATATATATATACATATATATATATATATATATATATATATATATATATATATATATATATATATATATATATATATATATATATATATATATATATATATATATATATATATATATACATATATATATATATATATATATATACATATATATATATATATATATATATACATATATATATATATATATATATACATATATATATATATAATATTTTATTTATATATCTTTATTAATTGCTTACTACAAGAACAATTGTAGGGTTATTTTTGTTTAAATGTTGTACACCTAAACAAGATTCTTTTTATATTTGTAATTTTTTGGTTTGTAGGTTTCAGAGTGTAACTGGCAGGTGCGCCGTGCCCCCAACCTCCGCAGTCTCTACAGCGTTTGTAAGAACATGCATCTGTGGCTTAAACAAGACCAAAGGAACATCTGTATAGTACACTGTCTGGTAAGTAATGGCTTGTCACCCAATAGGTTACTAATGACTACTGTAAATGACTTAATCCTTTGTGTGCACTTAAACAAGGGAGGGGGCAAGAGTATGATAGGACATAAGACATAAAGACAAAAAAATGGGACCTAAAATGTCTGTTCTCTCTGTAGGACGGCAGAGCAGCATCAGCGGTGGCAGTGTGCTCCTTCCTGTGTTTCTGTCGCCTTTTCACCACAGCTGAGGCTGCTGTCTACATGTTCTCAATGAAACGCTGCCCACCTGGCATAGCACCCTCACACAAGAGGTATTAAAAAAGCACACACAAATTACCGAGAAAAGGGGGGCTGGTTTGTGAGTCCGTCATATTTGGATTTGGCTGCAGAATTTGGGAATAGACCCTCAACAGACCCTGAGGCGATTTTTTTCACACCATTTTTAAGTTTTTAATTTCTCCTACATCAAAATATTCTGAGTATTTTGTAAATATTAAAAGATCTCATTCTTGCATTTGATTGTCAGGTATATAGAGTACATGTGTGACATGATGGCAGAGGAGCCCATCATTCCTCACAGCAAGCCCATAATTATTCGCTCCATCGTCATGACACCTGTGCCACTGTTCAACAAGCAGCGTAATGGGTGCAGGCCATTCTGTGAAGTTTATGTTGGAGACGAGAGGGTTCTCACGACTTCACAGGAGTACGACAGGATGAAGTATGTTTTTACGCACATGAAGATGCCTGTCAACTTCCCCTTTGATTTAAAGGATCAAAAAACTTTTACTCTTTCATTCATTTATTTTCTCTCTCTCTCTCATGCTCTTCCAGGGATTTTAAAATAGAGGATGGGAAAGCAGAAATCCCCCTCAATGTGACAGTCCAAGGAGATGTACTAGTGGTGATCTATCATGCAAGGGCTACACTGGGAGGACGTCTGCAGGCCAAGGTATAAAGACACACGAAAGATGAGTGCAGCTGATTGTACAAGCATCAGTGTTTGCATGACACATCTCTGTGTACTGTTGCACACAGTTTAAGTTCCCTA
Source organism: Mastacembelus armatus (assembly GCF_900324485.2). Lineage (NCBI taxonomy): Eukaryota > Metazoa > Chordata > Actinopteri > Synbranchiformes > Mastacembelidae > Mastacembelus > Mastacembelus armatus. The sequence goes on from NC_046641.1 coordinate 20,782,211, forward strand.
CTGTTCTGTTTCAGATGGCATCCATGAAAATGTTTCAGATCCAGTTCCACACAGGCTTTGTCCCCAGAAATGCAACCACTGTCAAGTTTGCAAAGTATGTATAGTGCCTCAAGCCATTTACTACGTTTGAATCACTCATTTACAACAGTATGTATTCATACAGCTTGATTGTGATGACTGTTCTAATCTGAAGACTAAAAAATGACACTTGTTTCAGAGGGTAAGATGGTTTTACAGCCTTTTCAGTCAAAACTTTGTAATATGATTTCTCAGTAATGTCCTCTTTTCCATTTACCTGTTCTCCTGTCAGGTATGACTTAGATGCTTGTGACATCCAGGAGAAGTACCCTGACTTATTCCAGGTCAACTTGGACATTGAGGTTGAACCCAGGGACAGACCCACTGCCAAGAGCCTTCCATGGGAAGGCTTCCAAACCAAGGGCCTCAACCCCAAAATCCTTTTCTCCTCTCGTGATGAACAGCAGGAGATCCTCAGCAAATTTGGTAGGTGTGAATTCTGTAGAAAAACCAGGCTGTTACAGTTCGGTTCAGTGTACATCCTTCCACCTGTTTTTCAGTTTACTTACATATCAGACATCTTTGTTGTTTTTGTTTACCCATTGGCATTGTGTTTTTTAATCATTTTAACTCACTTGCACTTAAGAACTTAATATGAAACCTTAATCACTACAGGAAAGCCTGAGCTGCCTCGTCAGCCGGGTTCCGCAGCATTTTATGACTCTGAGTCACCCCAGCCAGCTCAAACCCCAGCAGGCTCCAGTGTAACTGAAGAAGAATCCCCTGTGAGCACTGATGCCAACTCCAACAACTTCTTCCAGACATTAGACTGGGAAGGTACTGTATTGTTGTGATAATATTTTGACTTTAAAATTTCTCCCTAGTATACGGGCTGAGTTTCTCCAATTTGTTTCATTCCTGTTGATTTAACAATGCCCTCACTGACTGATTAAACTTGATTGGTTCAAGTGCCTTAAAATTTCACTGTTTTATACCTGTAGATGTGAGGGGGCCTCAAGATGCTTCAGAGGGTCAAGGAGGGGGGTCCATGGATGACCAGGAGGACCTGAGTGATCAATCAGAAGGAGAGTCCTACTCTTATTCTGCCCCCAGTGGGGAGCCACTTTCACGTGACCTCAGCGAGCCTCTGTTTGATGCTGACTTTCAGGTAGGAAATGTCTTGGATGTCTGATTATATTATATACCATAAATACAGTATGTCCTCTTTTATCATGCACCCTGATATTGTTATAGAGTATAGCCACAGTGCTTTTTTTCTTCCCTCATCATTCAATTAATTTTCTTGGTATCTTTCACTCACGCTCAGACTTCACCTCCTGTGGCCCATGAATCTCCTGTTGATGACACAGCTGACCTCTTGGGGTTAAACTCTGACCCTGAGCCTCCTTCCACATCATCAGCCTCATCTGGTGCTCCTCATCAGGGGGTCCAGGGAGGACTGAAAGCTGCATCCAGCAACAGTGACCTCCTCAATGACCTGTTTGCACCCCCTGCTGATCAGACAGGAGCAGTGCAGGAAGACTTGTTCTTCAGTGGGCCGACAGCAGACTCAAAACGTAATGGCCAAAGCTTAATACATGCTAAATGAATTATTATAAAAAATCTTCTATTTATCTTCCCTCTCTGTGTCTGTGTTGCCATGGTAGCCATGGGTGACCTGTTTGATCCATATGGGATGGGGTCCGGCTCCCGTGTTGGCTCCAGCGTGGGTTCTTCTCGGCAGGCCTCTGGTCCAGATCTATTTAGTGATTTGTTGGGTTCTGATAGTTCAGCCACCAGCGGGTTCAGCTCAGCTACCAGTAACCACACTCCTGCTTCCAACACCAGCCTTTTCAACCTCAGTGAGTACATCAGCTACTGGGACAACACTCACTATGCCCAGGCCGTCCGGTGTACCCCTGCTGCCACATCATATCTCACTGTCAGCTGCAGGGAGATATGATGACACCACACATCTTACTGCAACAAACCTCCCTCTTATCTATTGAAGTCCTTTCTGCTTGTTTGGGACAGATGTTTTGTTTTTTTTTTTTTTTTTTTACAAACTCTAATGTGGGTCACATTCCTCCCTATATATACATTTGCTGCAGCAATAGTAATAAAGAAACATGGATGTTTGTTTCTTTACAGCTAAGCTAATGAATGACACCCCTAAGATGACATCATCAGCCAGCCAACCTGATCTACTTGGGGGGTGGGACAGCTGGTCAGCTGGCACCACCAGTGGCATGAGCACCAACACCAGCAAACCCAAATATACCAATACAGGTCGGCGAAGGACCATGTAAAATTTACTGAGTACTATGACTATTCAGTTTTGTACACACTCTTAAATATTATTTAAAAATGTGTATTCAAATGTGTGTGTCTGCAGCATCTGGCATGTCATCAATGTCAAAGGCCAAGTCTCAGACCTTTGATCCTTTTGCCGACCTGGGAAACCTCAGCTCGAATTTACCAGGTAAGAGGCCTGGTAAGATATCTACTTGCTTATGATGGTGCTGTTGTGCTGCTGGTGGGTGGTGATCCAAAAAGGTATGAAATAACAATGATTTTAATGGATAAAAAACATAACACAAGTAATTTTCATTCCCATATGTTTCTTGCAGGTTCCTCCACCAGTAATTTTTCTGGGCCTTCCATTAGCACAAAGGCTCCTTTCTCGTCTACTTCCTCCTCTACTAAGCCTCAAGCCCAGCCCTGTCAGTCTGCAAGAACCACCTCAGCCCAGAACAAACCTTGGATGCATGGATCAGGATCTGGGCCTACACCCAAAGCACCCAACTACAACCTCAACTTTTCTAGTGTCATCGGTGGGAGAGAGGAGAGGGGAATTCGAGCCCCAACGTTTGGTAAGAGACATTTGATAATTCTCTGTTATGGTGGATAATGGAGAATCAGAGAAGTTTAGATTTTCTCAGTGTATTTCATAAAGATTTCATCTCATATGACATGGTCTGCATGAATCTCTTTATTCCCACACAATTTCCATCTCAGATCTCAACTTCTCTGTACTGTATTGCAACACAGGCTCTAAGCCCAAAGTGAAAGAAGATGATTTTGAGGACCTGCTGTCAACTCAGGGTTTTGCCTCTAAGCTTGATAAGAAGGGACCAAGGACCATTGCTGAAATGCGAAGACAAGAGGTCACAAAAGATATGGATCCACTTAAATTACAGGTAACAAACTACGTATGGAAATGGTGTTTCACGTTACAAATCATATACTGTCAACAGAATCTTAGCAAATGAAATGCAAATTCATCTGCTGAGTCACTTAAGAAGTTTTGCTTACATGGCACCTTTTAGCAGGCCATACTCACAAAGGTGTTGCCAATGTAGCTTCCAATTGTTGATCAGCGATTTCCCAAGACTAAAAGTAGTGAAAGTTTTTATTATTGTTCTGCTGCAGATCTTGGACTGGATTGAGGGGAAGGAGCGAAACATTCGAGCGCTGCTGTCAACCCTGCACACAGTGCTGTGGGAGGGTGAAACCCGCTGGAAGCCTGTGGGCATGGCTGACTTGGTGTCACCTGACCAGGTGAAGAAGTATTACAGGAAGGCTGTGCTGGTTGTCCATCCTGATAAGGTACAGTATGAAATGCTGCTTATGCCAGTGTGGGCATGAAAACAAACATTTCTACATGATTTACAGATATTTCAACAGCTCAACTGCTGATTCTTTATGGATTTGTGAAATTCTGCTCTGTCTCTGTGCAGGCAACAGGCCAGCCCTATGAACAGTATGCTAAGATGATCTTCATGGAATTGAATGATGCCTGGTCAGAGTTTGAGAACCAGGGATCTAAAGCACTCTTCTAAAACATTGGTCTGGTACCCAGCTAGACCAGATCAGACCAGACTGGACTGGATTTGGCCTTACTAAAGGTTTAAGCTGGGCCAGACTGGACAGGACTGAGCCCACATTGGGCCTTAGGGGCTCTGAGCCCCTGAGAGGTGTCCTCTCTACCATTCCTGTCACTCCCTTCTTCCTTCTTCCTTCTTCACTTTGCTTTGTTTTGTTTCTACAGTCATGGAAAAAAGACCTTTTGCCTCATGTCCAGTTGTAGTGAAAATTCCCTCACTGGTTCCTAAGTATCCAGTCCATGAAGCTCGTGATTGCTCTGAAACTCACTGCCTACCTGCACGACTGCCCGAGACGGTGCTGCAAACAGGATGGATGAACGGGTGACAATCCCATGAAGAAGGCAAAATAAGAAAAAAATCAGATAGCACCATGACAAGGACTTTTGAAATGGACCAAAATGATAATCCTGACAGTGGTATTCAGATACAAATATTAAATGACCCTACACTAATACAATGCTGTTAAATTTTTGCTGTGGCTGGTAGGTCATTTTGTGCCTGACACCTGTGCAAACTAGTCATTTAGCTGGACACTCAACATGGCTGTAAATGTTTCAGCATGCCAGACTACATGGAAGTTCTTAAGCTGCGTTCTCTCAAAAACTATCTCCAACAAATCTTAAAACATACAGGCCACAGAAACCAATGGACAGGAAAACTATCCTGAAAAAGGCTAGATCTGTTGAAAATACCAATTAACACTTTAAAAACTACTTCTACTTCACCTTTTACAGTCGACACCTGGTTGGGGTTCTTCTTGAACCATTTCCTTTCCAGAAAAACAAGACTATTGCCTGCTGAACACTAATAGAGCTGCTTTTACCATGACAGTTATTGCTGAACACAGTCCTCAGATTGATATTAAAACCTGCATTGTAAATTTCTATCTTCTGACAAACAAGCTAAAGGAGCTTATTTTGAAGGTCAGTCTGTTGTTTCTGAAGTGATCTTTTAATTTCATCCACTCGTGATATACTATACCACTTAATGCATGCTCTCCCACTCCGAAACTCAACAACTGGAGAGAGGGTGTGTTTGACTTCAAACCAGGGTCGTCCAGGCGGCAGTGGCTTTTTTTTGTGAAGTGCTCTTTTTCTGGTAGTTCAAACAGAGAAGAGTCTACCAGTCTAATTAAACTGAGAGGCAGACTACATGCTCCTCCTAGCGCTTACACTGCTCAATGCTTTTGAGCATCTCTGCATCACTGTCATCATTAATGCCTGACTTTGTATCTGTAACTCCCACCCATCTCCAGCACTTAGTTCAGTGGACATTTTTACTGGTGCGTAGGAGGAGATCAACGAGTGAAAGAAGGAACAGGGAATGTGGTCAGTTAATTTGGTTGCTTTTGTTTTTATTCATGTGTTATTTGGGGGTTCATTCTCTGTTTGTGTGGCACCATTTGTTAATTATCACTTCAGTGTAAATATAAAAACGTTATTATCCATTGAGTGGCTTTATTAAGATTATAGCCTGAGCCATTGATTAAATTAAAATCTTGTTGGACATTATATTTTCTTGTCTACAATCAGTCTCTATTCCTTTTCACTCTTATTTTTGTGGATGTTTGTGCTTTCAAAAATCATTCCAACTTCTGCTCTTTTGTTTATTTGTTCTTTTATTTGCTTTACATTTTACCTCATGGACCAAATCACTTTTTTCATATTTATTATGTTTTTTTTGGGGGGGGGGGGGGGGTAATGACTGTATTCAGGCATATTAATGGCACAAGTAAAAAAAAAAAAAAAAAAAGTTAGATAATATATAAGTTGAATGTGCTGAGACAGTTGCTGGTTGATCACAGTGAGCGTCTTGCTGTAAGCTTATCATAAATGCAAATGTGCTTTTACAAATAGGTATATAGCCTCTGTAGTTGTGACTTATGTGTTCATCATTTGTTTGTTCAGTCGATTTGGGTTTTTGTTTTTTTTTTTTGTACTTTGTTTCATGTTTCCTCTTATGGCAGAAATTAAGTTGCATCTGTTTTACATTTTGTTAGAATTTCAACAGGAGGGGCCAGGAAATCTGAGAATAAAACAATTTCATATGAAAAGATCGCAGCATCATGACATAGAGGGAGGATTGCAAAACCACACATTGGCAGTGTTTTCTGTACCAAATTACACCATACTAATATGAATGTAGATTTCAGTGGAAATGCAAATAATTAAAACATTTTTTGTTCTGAGGCAAATATTTTCATGTTTTACTGTCTTTATTTTGTAGATTTACGGAGTCAAATGGATGGTGACATCAACTGGTTGAGGAGGCGTAACATAATGTATTGAATTTGTCTAGTCACCAAAAAAAAATATGTGTAGTTGCAAAAGAAAATACGTCCTGGTCAGAAAAAAACATCTAGTCACTACAAAATATGGCTAGTGACTACAACATATCACTACTTACTAAAAAAATGTATATTATTGCACTTCTTTATGTTAGTCAGTAATGTGCTATAAACAAGATAAGTGGTATTCTACCTGACAATTGTCGCACCTGGCAGACAAGATTCTGGGTCAGCAAGTTATGTGGTCAAAACTCTGTTATCCACTTTGGATTTATTTCAATCACTATACGTTCTCAGCAGATTTTGGTACTTAACTGACCCGTATAATGAAGACAACTAATGCATGTTACATATTTAAGTTTCTCTTTAGCTTCACTGTGAGACTGATGTATTTCCAGTTGTTTTCCTGTTACTCTGAGTAAAACAAACAAATGTGAAACACATTCTCCACTATCACAATGAGTTACAGCTTTATTTCAAAGTTGGAATAAGTCAGACCATCTCTCAGTCCCCTAGTGATCTTCATCACTTGGTTATGTCACATTTCCCCTGTTGAACAGACTTTGAACAAAAAACTGAAAACTGTAGCACATCATATGATTGGTGCAAAATGAATTAAAAAAGAGAAGGTGAGAAAAGAAAAAATTACATCCATCCCCTCAAAATCCACCGTTAAAAGTCATCTGATGGACACAGAAGGAGAACCTGAGGACAGATGTGTGAGCAGAAACAGAGTCTAGAGTGACATTTAAGGTCCTGACTATACATAAAGAGAGACAGTGAAGCACAATCTGTGATTTAGAGATATATAAAAAAAAAAAGAAAAACAGTAAAAATTGTCCCTCCCATCTTTTTGTATAAACATTTTCCCGAGTAGAAACTATAGCCACATTCAATCAATGTTACATTATACGTATGCATTGAGTGCATGCAGTGTGAGAAAGATGTTCTGGAGAGTATATAAGAAATACCAGACACTGCAAATCATCTTGGTTCACCTCCAACTCTTAAGAACTTCTGCTTCCTCTACTAATGCAAATTCACTCTACATTGTTTCATTTCTGCACAGTTATGACAAGAGTCTGTTTTGCTGCCCTTGATGCAGCAGTTTTGCCTGTTCACACATGGTTTACAGTTTTGTCAGGAACCAGGGCAGGAAAGGCACTTCAAAGTGTGGATGTCCCTTCAATTTCCTGGCAGCTCTGTTATAAGCCCTAGAAATTTAGAAATAGTCAGCTACTCCATGTAAAACTCTTGAGTCCTCCAAAAGACCAGAGAGGAATCTGAAAGAGACAGATTGGGTTTTGGTTCTGGCTAATGAAAGTAGTGTAAAGGTTAACGATCAGGTTAGAAAGTAAAGGATCTACAAAAGAAGACACAAGTACTGAGTCAACATTGTGAGAAACTTGCAAAGACGAAAAGTCTTCTGACCTATGTGGTATGGATCTAACCCTCAATGGAGACCTCTGGGACAATGTGTCCATTCAGTGCCGTTTCCACTGATGACTCCTGAACAGCAGAAAATACATTAGAACAGAGTACACTGGAAAATCAAGAATGAATAACATTACATCTGATTTAATTATCACTGAATAAGTTTTAAATCAACAATCAGTACTTGTCATCTCAAAATGAACAGAACAGAAAATATTTTTGGTATGTGTATACCAATGAGCTCAGCTGCACAGATTCGACAAGCTGCATCTGAGATGGCATGTCGGCGATTTCTGTCTTAGGCTCTTCTGACAGTGCTCCCAGGCCTGTCTGCTCAGCATCCTGGAAAAGAAAAGTGGAAAGAGTCAGTAGACAAAGAGCAGCTGCTCACTAGAACCACAGGAACCAAAGCCCTGTGTCTTCTTTGGGTAAGTGAAAATTTGTTTACCCAGTAGCAGTAACTTACAATGACAATTTCCCCTGCAGGTGTACCAGCAGGCTCAGGCTCAGGCTCAGCAGGAGTCACAGCAACATCTTCTGTTTGGGTTCTGAAGGTGTCACTCGTGGCCTAAATGCAGCGGAGGATGATCACAACAAACAGATTACTTTACAAACTGCCACCTGGTGGCCTCAAACCCTACACAACTACTCAGTTCACTCACAGCTTAGGTCTGTTACTGTTTGGAAATAGCTGAATTCCAGAAACAGGAAACTAATGGTTTTTTTGGGAGTCATATAAAAAATGTAATAGCTAAATTCCTGTTTGTGCAATTCTGTTGCTGGCTGAATATGACAATAACTACCTCCACTGCTGAAGCAGACTCTGTCACAACAAAGTCCTGAACCTGTTTGTCAGCAACATCCAGGGTGACAGGAGCCTGCAGAGATGCAGTAAAAGTTTATAATGAGTGAAGACATAATAGAATAACCTACAGTGTATATTTAGAAAAGTGGGAAGGATCTACTGTATATCACTAGCATAATCCAAGCACAGTCATCAAGAAGAACAAAAGATAGGATGACACTTTTTTTTTTTTTAAATTTTTGGTTTTACCTCTTTGTCTTCAGTCACAGGGGCGTCAGTGATGGTGTCTGGTACCTGAGGAGGCAACAGGTCACCTCAGCATTTTGCATAAAACAGGTACAGAGGTACAATTTCTCAAGTATTGCTGCTTTCAGAAAAGTAACATGATCCATGTACTGTCTAAAATGTATTCAAATTATTATTAACCACATAATGTAAATAATACAAATTTTAAAAATGTATTGTATTGCTTTTCATCTTTGGAAAGACAGAAAAACAAAATAGTGTTTTAATCAATGTGCCACCTCTGCAGGGCCTTCAGGTGCATCTTCTTCATCCAACACTTCTACTTCAGCTTGGTCTTCTTCCTCCTTGGCTGGAGATGCGGGACTGACAGCTGCTTTAGTCACTTGCTCAGAATCAGGTGTATCTGTGTCAACCCCCTTCACTGACTCTACAGCTGCTTCTGTAACCACATTGGCTGTATCAGGCTCTGCTTCAGCAGAAACCTGGTCAAAAGCAACAGCTTCTATCTCTGGCTCCTCAGAGGCTTCAGTTACAGGCTCTGGTGTGGGGTTATCCATCTTGACAGACACTTCTACATCCAGCTCACTGACTGTGTCTGCCTCTTCCAAAGCCTCAACTTCCACGTCAGTCTTGCAGATGTCATGTGACTGTGCATGAAAAAACAACATGGCACACATTAAGAAACCATGGATTATGCAATAAAGGACAAATATGTGACAATCTGTGCATTGGAATAGTTATCGTCAAATTCTTTTTTTTTTTTTTTTGTGCCTGGACAAACAAACTGCAGTCACTTAACCTGTGTGACCAAAATCACTGCACTCAGGGAGAATCTCAGTTTTACCTGTTCAGGCTCGGAGGTTATGGCTGTAGTGTCAACTGCCTGAACCTGGATAATGAGAGAAAAAAAAAACAAAGTATAGGTATTTATTTGTGACAGATGGGCTGGATGGATAAATTGATCCAGATGAATGGAGGAATAAACACCTTGAATCAACATAACTGTCACTATTTTTCTGCTAGCATCTGACTGCATCAAGCAGACAACTAAAAATAATCCTATAATGGTCAAATTTAACTAGATGTTTTTGCTGTGGTACTAATTGCATGTTTTAAATCAACTGCAGCATTTCTGTCATTATCTGAGTAGTTTGCAGATAAAAATCCATTAAAACATTTGCATTATGTGAACCAGATTGTGATCTAAGTACTGTGTTATATAAGAGAAAGAGACCTGAGGCAAACTGTGCTTATAACTCATTAGGTGTGAAGTTTAGGTCACAGACACTTCCAACATTTTTCCATTGAAAGACTTCTCTCTAGTCCAGTTACTGCTGCAATAAACTTCTTCAAGAAAGTGGAAACTCTGACCTAATCTGTCCTAACATATGCTGTCACTTCCACTACTGTTCTGGTGTGAGATATTAGCAAAACCAATACATACACTAAAATGCTTTACTGTAAAGTTTATATTTTTGTGCTCAATGAAGTCTGTTTTCTTTTTGACTGAAAAAGGTGTTGTTTCTTCTCAAGGTTTCTAATGTTGTATTTGTAATATGCTTTTGACAAATCAATACAGATCTCACTTGAAGAGCATCACATTGGATTATGTTCGGCTCATTCATACCTGTAGAATCTGCTCCTGGCTACTATAGATACATATCCTGAGCAAGATGAAGCTAAGGGACAGAAATGGTTTGTGTGTGTGTGTGTGTGTGTGTGTGTGTGTGTGTGTGTGTGTGTGTGTGTGTGTGTGTGTGTGTGTGTGTGTGTGTGTGTGTTTGTGTGTGTGAAATACAAGTTTATATTACTTCAGTCTCAGGAGCAGCCACTGGAGCCTCAGCTGTGGGTGTGACCTTTCAAGGAAAGAGGGAGAGCTTTTTATTTGCAACTCAGCAAAACAATCATAAACACATACATGCATTTAATCTAATAAAACACACTGTTGGGTTAAAAAAAAAGTATATCTCATTAAAAAGGGCACAATGGAATGCATTAAACATTTACAGGCAAATAAAACTCTTTGCCTCCTGTTAATCTGCTGGCATTAACCTGTTTTTGGACTTTTTTTTTAAAGGTTGAACGTTGGGAGGGGCACACAGCAGTTCTAAAAATGTGCCCAGAGTAAAATGATCTTCAACACTTTGTGTAGCTGTAATGGCCTCGAGACATTTAACTGAGAAAACCCAGTGAGAGTCTTAGTAGGTTTACTGTGTCCAAAAAAGGAAAGGTTTGCCAAAATGTGTTATCACATCATAAATTCAACTAGCACTTTATGTCAAACACAAACAGCAAATGCACAATGCTTTGTGTGTGTGTGTGTGTGTGTGTGTGTGTGTGTGTGTGCGTGTAGATGTAGCTGGGGAGAAGGGGAGGAACATTATACATCCTACAGGAATGTTACAACCAATTGCATAATAGGAAGCTGTACCCTCCTCCCTCCCTTTTTGTATAATCTAACTCAGGTTGAAAACATTTAATTATTCAACTCATTAAATCTGTCTTTGTAATTAGGAACACACACCACAAAACCCACACAAATTTCAACTGTCATGTCTTTAATCACATCTTTTGTTATTGTCTTCATCAATCACAGCAGCACAGGTTGGAAGTAAAAGGAGAAGTTCAAGTGTTGGACCTGCTGAACTGTGTTTGAGCAAGACATATGTGTCAGAACATGAAGCAATGTTCTGTAATTAATGCTGCTTTCCAACTTGGCAGCACCTGCTGTGTAGCCCACTGTGTTCAGCCTTAGGGGCAATCACAGGGAGAGTCACATAAATATTGTAAATCTTCGTAGTCCAACAGTAAATTATTTAGCCAGCCTTCCACCACTACTTCTTTAGTGTAGGACATCTGGTGTTTTCTAGAGCCCAGTCACTCACTGACCAAACTCACTGGGGTATCACTGTACAGTAGACTTAAGGGGAAATGTCTGACCTTCCCTCTGCTTCTTCTGCTACTGGGAAATGAGGAATTCAAAAGTAAATTGTTGAGAAAAGAAGGTGGCTGATAATACCTCCAGTCTCAAACGCAAGCGTCTCCACACTAGCCTGCAGAACATTGTGTCAACATGAAAAAACAAACGGTATGTAACCATCATTTTTCGGTTTGCAAATGAAACTCCTTTTTAAACCAGCAAGTGAGGACAGGGTCAGGAGCACGTGTACAAGTATTATTTGAAAAACCATATTTCTACACAGATCTTTCTCAACAGTTCAGATTTATTCCAGTTATAAGGAAATAAAGGACGGGACATATGAAAGTCGTGGTCACATGCCGTATTTAGATTTGGTTCAATGTTGTGCCTGTTTTTGTCTTATCTGCTGACTGACTGCTGAAAAGCATTTCCCTCAGTTGTCTAATGATCTTTCCCACAGTCTCCTTCCTCTTCTCTAAATGGACCTTGTCGTTTCCTCTGCCTCCACCTCCTTCAATTCCACTTTCCTTCTTCAGCACATATACTAACAAAAATCAAGCTCATACTCACAAACTACAGACAGAATCCGCACATAGATAGCATCTCTTTCCTGCAAACCAAGTATTAACTAAATGTCCAGCATCCACAGCTGTATAAAAGTGTTTTCTTACCTCCACTACTGAAATGATAGGGTCAGCCTCATTCACAGCTTCAACTATAAGGGGTGCTACTGATAGACTCTCACCCCCTGGTGCGTCTTCAGTAACCAATGCTGGGACATCAGTCTTAACCTCTGTTGAAATCTGTTCCAGCACCAAAGCCTCAGGCCCTGGTGCCATGACTGGGACGGGCTCTTTCACAGCTGGTTTTGGTTTTACTTTGGGGGTCTCCACAGTGGGGACAGCAATGGGAACAGCCTCTGGGATTTTTGCTGGTGCTGGTGCTGGAGTTTTAGCTGCTTTCTTTGGGGTTGAGACAGGGGGTGTACTTGCTGCAATCCCTGGGCTTGCTTTGACTGGTGTGTTGGCCACATGTTGTTCCTCAAGGGCTCTCCTCTGTGCCTGCTGCAGGGAGAGAAAGTTTCTATTAAAGTTTCTTAACTCGCATTGATATTTTCACTTAAACAAATGATCTTTGTAAAGTATGAATGCTGAAACTGTGTGGAACTTAATTTTTCCATGATGCTGGCATGAACTAACTTCATTGACAGCAGCTTCGAAGAGGTGTAGAGTATGTAAAACAAACTGCCAAAAGCTGGAGACTGAATACCAAAAAGGCAATCATGATGTTGGTGGACTTAATGCAACTGAGGCCCCTATGCTCAGATTCTTAATAATTTTGTCAGTCTGTGGTTCTAGCACATTTCTGTCTGCAGAATATCAGGCATGCCAGCATGTTTTTCAGCTTTGGACAAAACCCCCTGAGGCTTTAGTGGAGATTTTAGGAGTGCAGAGCACTGGAGGGAGGGGCTAGGTAACTGTGCAGGGGCCCAGCAAAGCTAGTTAGATAATGGGAGCTAATTGGTTGAATTAGAGCTGTCCTGACAGCTCTGGTGAAGCGGGAATGGAAACCGTGAGAGTCAGCAGCATTGATGGGTGCCCTGCAGGCCAGACAGTGGGCCTAATCACATCATAATCAGGTTACAATCACTCCCCTGAAAATGCTTTTGTTAGGCCTACAGCCAGTTAGGCATTTGTAGTCGTAGACTGATGCTGTGTGTGTGTGTGTGTGTGTGTGTGTGTGTGTGTGTGCGTGTGTGTGTAAGTGCATTTGCGAATGTCTGTCCAGCTAGCCACCATCAAAACAACTCCTCCCTTTACTTTGCCCACAAATGTCTCACTGTCTAGAGATCCAAATCTCACAACCTCAGAGTAATAAATAAATACTTGGATTAATGAGTGTGGTTCCCCAGGCTGTATTAAAGAGGCCCAACCACGCTTAGAAAGACGTTTTTATCAAAGGTGTGTGTGACCAGAGAAGAGCACTCAGTCTGACGTCTTCAAGTGTCCAGCAGCTCCTTTCCTGCCTGGGCTCAGTCAGGAGGGAACTGCTGATAACACCAATTGTAAGTGACTTCAGCTGCAGTTGTTATTTGTGCGTCACTGACAGACTGTGAGAGAATCAGAGAGACTGTGCAGACTGATACAAAAACTAATGCATGACATTCCTCTAGTCAAGACACTACCAAATACAGTGGTGCTGGGAGTCACAGCCCGGCCTGCCAGACAGAGAATAAGAAGGGAGGGGGCGATGCCACAAGCACCATACTGAGAAGCTGAGAAGTCAAAGCTGGAGGCGTGATCTCTGAGCTCTGACTAAACTGGCGAGTCTGTTACTTTCTCATTTATTATATATCCCCCCCCCCCCCCTGCCAAACCCACGTCCTCTGTGGGCACCGAAGGTTCAGAAGTAAAATGTCTCTCCTGAAGAGACTATGAAGGACACAGGAGAAATACATGTCAGTGATCACGTCGTTGGCGTCGCTGATTCAGCACATTGAGTTCTGTGATAATAGCAGCGCATCTTTCTAGATGAAGACAGGATGTGCGCACGAGAAGTGCACGTCTGCCTCTGATTTGCTCGCAAGCAGAAAATATATGTTTTTACTTTCAAATCTCTTCATGAATGTTGCACCTTTCGAGGTTAACGACGTTAAAGCACACAGATAAGCTGATAACGCACATGGCGGACGTTGCCAAGTGTCGACCGGCTGGGCCTGATTGTATCATTCCCATATAAGATCTTCTTCTTGAGCGGTTTTTACGCTCAGAGCTTGGAGCGCTCCTACAAGCGCTGCGTCACAATAAAAGCAACAGCAAAGTGAATATGTGCAGTCACATAAGAAATGATTCCCATTAACAGAATAACCACAGAGAGAGTTCTTATAAAAACACCTTTACACCTATTTTACATTGAAATCATAGAAACATTACGAAGCTGCAATTTGTATTTTTACGCAAGATTCACAGGCGCAAAAGTGCGTCTGCCACCACTTACCACTCTCCGCATGCGGCGCTTGTTCTTCTTCCTCTTGCTGGGCATTTTGATGTGTGTTGATGGAAACAGGAGAGAACTAAGAAGCGGAACGAACGAGCCAGAGTGAATAAAGTGGATCTTTATAAAGCCCCCGGTCTTTGTGTTACCTTTGCAGACAACCTATGGGAGGACTGGAATGAAACATGGGAGGCGTGGGCACACACACGCACACACACACACACGCACGCAGCAACACTTGCTTGGTGAGATGGTTGTGCCGGCTGGGGTACCTACTGGCTGGATGGTTATGTAACATAGGTCCCAGTACCACGCCCCCTTTCCTGGATGCTTAGAATCAGTTTGGGACTTAAGCGTACTATGGTACCCCGCTTTTCAAGAGTTAACAATCCGAGGTGACACCAAGACAGACGGGACATTCAGATAACTCAGCCTGGAGGCTTTACAGCATAAAGTAGGTAGGAAACTCAGTCCGATAGACTGAAGCCCACCGGCAGATTCGAACCCACGTCTTTCTTGCTTGAAATACTTTTCTACACTTAACAGTACTCACTGCAACACACAGCGACAACACGCGATGCTGAAAGTAAATCACAAGAAAATTATGCACAGCCACGCTTCCATGCGAAACAGTGGGACTTTTCTGAATCCGTGAAAATCATGAAGCCAGAGAAAAGCTACTTTTCATTGTGTGCGTCTCAACCAGAGAAAGAAAGCTTGTACACGCGTCCACGCCCACCGCCCCCTGCACTGTACCAGTTCTAAGCAGCCATTGTCTGCTTGAGCACAGCTGTACTCATGTATGATTCCATAAAAGAAGAAACATCTGCCTTATTCTGCCATTTATTGTCCTTATTTTGTGAATCCAGTTACCTCAAACAACACGTTTCTGTCACCCACCCAGTCAGACTACCTGTTCCATCACAGCAATGCAGCCTCTGCTTCACAGCTTCACCCCTGCACGATCCGTTTGAACGTCTGGCTTTACCACTGAAATGAGATGCAGGAATGTTATGAAGTTACTTATTATCCCATCAATCATTCACTGTTAAAACCTGTCAAGACATTTTGAGGACATTGTGAATGTGACTGTTCTGTTATGAAATGTCTGTAAACTTGACTATTATATCACAGAGAGTGACTTCAAAATGTTTAATAAACCCTGGATATTACAAAGGTTCAAATACAAAGCACTGAGTTGTCACTGTAGGACAAAGTGAACCTGTGCTAATTATGTTTTAAATGTGCTACAGTGGAGCCAGAGTTAAATACAATCAACTGTCAGATCTTATCTTTGGTGCAGTGGGATGCAGGGTCCAGTGCACAAACCTCCCCCCAGGAAGTCCTGAAATACTTTGGCTATCAGCTGCTCAGAGGAGAATCACCATCTTTAAATAGACATATGGTGTTTACATTTGTTAAACTTGGTTATCACATGTACACACACACACACACACACACACACACTGTAAATATAGTTTTGCACACTTGTTAGCCTCTACTAGGAGGCTATAAATTTCACCATAAGCTACACAGGAGACAAGAGGTTATTATCTTGTTTTTACTCAGCAGTAATGCAGAGTGTCACTTTTATCACTTTTAAAATCAATTTTGTTTGATTTCTTGACTAGATATATATATATGGTTTGACTCATTACCTATTTGATCAGCACAAATTAGTTTAGAGCCAGACAGATTCACCTTCTCTGTGAGCAAAGACTAAATCTGTGCTCAAATCATCCCTTTTAAAGGGACAGCACCTTCACAGCACAAACCCTCGGAGTGAGTCAGAGTTAGAATATTTGTTACAGACATTGAGAATAAAATCACTGTGCAGTGCAAACCAGAGCTTCAGGAGATGAAGATAGAGGGAACTGCAACATGTATGTGGTGCATTAATTTTAAAAATGCCAATAATGTTTTTAAATAACTGTTCAACATATTGTAACAGTGGGTGATTATTCCTGGGACACATTCGTGGTACAAACCACACATGTGTAGATACTTGGACCCAGAGAGTGTTAATAAAGAGTCAAAGCCCAAGTGGTGATGAAGGCCAGACAAAGAAAGCAGCACGGGGAAAGACTGGACGAGAACGTCCTCTGACAGTATAATGCCAGGGATTCTCCAGTGTGTATTCATATCCCAGAACAGCAGGGGAAAGTAGGATAAAGAGAATGGAAAGAAAGAGAGTGGTGGGTCATTCTGGTAATAAAAGCAACTGTGCTCAGCCATCATTCATCAAAGACCTATGACACACACATAGACTCTTTCTCTCTGCATACCTCTGTGACACTCCTGTCTCTGACCGACATGCTCACATACACAGACATCAACACATCCCATCCATTCCTTTTTATATCACCTGACCTCTTAAACTGCCCCTTGTGAGTTATTATTACAATGGCACAAAGAGAGGCCAAGCATTATTCAGCCCCACAGAACAGGGTTTTAAGTTGTAGTCCAGATTGCAACAATTCTAATCATAATATAATAATTATCAATATAACACAGTGAGAATGCGTTAGAATTCAAGAGAGTTTGGAACAAGCCAATACAGAGTAAATAGATAATGAACATTTTGAGGGATTTTCTGAAAAAGCAGCAGCAACAATTCTACATGGCAGAAGACAGATACAAGCAAAACCTTCACTTCTTTGTTCTGCTCCAGTCCCCCCTTTGAGAGGTCCTCAGGCAGGAGAGAGGAGGACGATCAGTGTATGAGAGTCAGCAGAAAACAGTAAAGAACAGATGGGAAATTAGAAAAAGCTATAAAATGAGTAACCAAGAAAAGAAGCAAGGAGTGGGAAGGATTAGAGGAAATAACTGAGCTAGAAAGGGAGGAATGAAGAGACAGAAACAAATGTGAGGCAGATGACATGATGTGAAGGTAGAAGAGAAGCAGAGGTTTATGATTTTAGCACACAGAAACCTCAATGCCTCTCTGTGCATTTATCCTGCTGCTACTACTGTTATCACTACTGGAGAGAAATATCTATAGACTTGTTGCTACAAAAAAATAAAATTTGCATTTTGGAATATAATCACACTCTCCTATTTGTCTTTTTAAATAATGCCTATAAACCATCTAGATGTTATGATTGAGACAGAATCAATTTTTGACACATAAATACACTCACCAGCCACTTTTGTTGGCTGCCCATGCATGATGCGAATCACCACATCTCAAAGATGCCGTATTGGATTGTGATCTGCTGACTGTGGAGGCCACTGGAGCAGAAGTATCCATCAGAAGATGGGTACACTGTGGTCATAAAGGGATGGACATGGTCAGCAACAATACTTAGGTTGACTGTGGAGTTTTAACTATGCTCAATTGGTAATAAGGGGCCCAAAGTGTGCCAAGAACACACACACCACACCAATTACCACCACCAGCAGCCTGAACCATTGATACACAGCAGGAAAATGTGGTTTCTGACTTCTGTTTTGTTTTCTTTTTTTTAAACGTATGTGGTCCTCATTTAATAAGGTGCCAAAACAGATTATAGTCAAGGAAACTCTCAGGTTTGTTCTCTTAAAGTTGCTGATTCAGCAAATTAAAAAAAAAAAAAAGGTTTTATGAACAGGTGAAAGGTTAGCAGTCCTTCTGGTTCTTGTGAACCTTGAACTGCTTATAGTTCAATTACAATTATATTACTTGACTCATCAACTTTCTGAATCATTTTGTCCCCGTGATAATCTCTTACACAGTCAATACTCTGGGTGGTAGCAGTAAAATGTGTCTGTAATTTACAATGTGACACACAGTAAATGTATATATATAGTGGAAGTACTGTCAATATATCAATATGTCATCATGTTATGTAGCTAGTGGCATTTTCTAGTCTAACTGGAAAAATATGGAGATTGAGATTATAAAAAAAATATACTCTGCACCTGAGTGTCTGTCTGCACACTTGCATTGCCCTTAAGTGTTTAATTTTCACTGTTAAATAACACCCCACTTTCTCTAGCAGCCTTTCCACCTCGCAAACAAATTCCTGTGTATATGAGGTAAAAGAACAGAAGGAAGGAACAGAGAAATACCCCAATAGAAAAAAACAGATGGCAGAGTGTAGCAACAACTCACAGCAACAGTTTTCTATTTGTGGGTTATTGGTTTCTGCAATGGAAGCTGCCAAGAATCTACATTGTCTCCCATTCGCTAATATTAAAGTTTTACATTTGCGATGACTGATAGAAAACACTCTTTTAAATAACATTTTTAGAAGAACACACTTGACCATATAACTAGTACAGGAAGAAAGATAGACTTCTTGACATACAGAATTACAGATCGTGTGTGAGTAGCTGGGATACATGTTGGGCCTTTTGTGGTGCCATTTGTGGTCATCCTGTCTATACAGGTAGTAAGTGTGGACGTCGTGCTTGCAGGTCATATTTTTGGTGCAAGAGTGGACTCTGCTGGCTTGAAGAAGAAAAAAAAAAACCAAAAAGTCAAACAGGATGGCTACGGACAAATTCATTTTGCTGTGTAGTTCCCAAGTTAAACAGATGAACTTTTATTCCTTTACAATTTAATTTAAAATCATTGTATGCATTATTTGTTTTTTCAAAAATATATACAATTTGCACATATTCTAGGCATGTCATTTAAAATTAAGTATATACACATAAATGAAAAGTGAAATTCAAGTATGTATTACATACATGTTGTCAGAGTGATCCAAAAAGGTTTTGCCTTTCTTTTCAGAGACTGTTTAGTAGCATGTACAGTACATCGCTCGCATTCTGTCCTGAGAGTTAAACAGTTATTCACACTCATTACCAGGAAATCTCTGTTTGATCAAAGAGTTAAATTAAATCTCCACAAACTAAATTTGTATATTCCAATTTTAAACCAGAAAACATTTGTCAAGTTTCCTAACCTGAGAACGTTATTGCTTTGGAGCATCAAGTTGTTCTTTCAATTGTTTCTGCAGCATTAAGAATATTAAAAATTCAATTAAAACCCCTTACTTTTCACACATTGTGTCTTTTATCTTAGTACTACTCAGTTTAGTAGAGAGTTCATAGCTCTCAACAGCTGAATAATCCTACAAGTTTGTGATTTGATGAAAGAGAAATATTTTTCAATCAAGATCTGCATCAGAATATGCATTAAAAAGTAGAAATAGGCAGCGATGTTACGTACATGGGGATAAAATAACGTGGTTCATTGCTTAGGAAAATGTCTCTCCTTGTGCTTTAAAAACAGTGTAATCTCTCTCTCTGTGCCATCATTGCATTCATTTCCACAATAAAAAACAAGGTCACAATAAAAAAAATCTGAAGTGCATTTACAAGCTCACTGAAGTCCATAAGGCAGTGTAATAATCAAGACTGTCCATACCGTCAACACAGGTACAGTGTGAGGCTCAGGGCTTATTGTGGTGACTGTGTTTGTGATGTGTCTGTGTGAGGTGGAGGTGTTATGGGATATACAGGAGTGTGATGTTCTGTGTAGGCAGGGGGAAGGTCCTCCGACTTCAATACCAGCTGAAATACACAAAAGGAAACAAAGTTTAGTTACCAGGAAATACATCTTGAGGTATGTGTTATCTGTCACTGAATGGTGTTTCATAATAACCTCATTATAGGAAGGTGGGGGTTCACAATAGTCAGCAGTATTGTATTGTGGAGGTGAGTGGTGCTCCTGGATTTGCTGAGGCACCCTATGGTGGTCGTCAGTGTCAGGTTGTGACAGTCCTCCAGTAAAGGGAATGAAATATATTGAATGTCTTGCTCTCCCATTCTGCTCAGTGCGTCTTGTCACCTCCCTTTCTATCTGCTCCTCCCTTAAACTATTGCATCCCCTGCAGAAGGTGAGGCAGAACATGATAGAGACACCAAAGCCCAGGGTGCCCAGGATGATCCTTGGGGAGGTGGAAGAAAAGGATAAAATGGGTGCAAAGCAGAAGACAATAGGGAGGGTTGATCGAGAGGCAATGAACAAAGTTTGGCCAACAAAGTAAAATTTAAATAACATACCAAAGGAACTTAAAGATGAAAAATGTCTTACTCTAGAATGGGAAGGGACATCCTTAGAGCTGTGTGGATAAACGTCTGATGGATAAAAATGGAAGTGGAGTCAGAAATCTAAGTGGGAACATGAAGGGGGAAATAGGTAGAACAACACATATTAATTTTGCCCTCAATTAAAATTTTGCTTTTCTAACATACACCAAAGATATAGCTTTGATATAACTACTGACCTTTATAAACTTTAAACATGCTCGCCTTGTTGGACTACTTTAATATACACTAAAGTAAAAACGTTTCCACTTTTTCACTTTTCTCTGGGTCAGCAGGAAAATATACTTTGAACTTAGGACCCATAAATCTGTTATTCTAGACACCATGATCTAAGTATATTTTATTGCCTGTCTGTTATGAGAGAAGTGACTGGCAGTAAGCTCAAATGATTTGGGCTATTACACGAAATTCGATTATATTTGTTCCACATTAGTTGTAAAGCTTTCAGGTGTAAAACAGGATTTTGGGGTGAGGTGTATTAAGACTCATCTGCCCCATGTGATTTCATGTGAGGTAAATAGTGATATAGTACTGACTTAGGCTTTGTAAACTGCTAAAACACAGCGGTGTTATGCAATGCTATCAAAATCTGAATCACCACATCCACACCAAAATGCTGGTATCTGCAGTACGGAACCACTATAGCAAATCATCATGTTAACATAAAGAGAATATAAATTGTTCAGCTGAATATTTTAGATTAATATTTAAATTACTAAAACAGGATACTTATCAGGTCTTATCAGTTGCATATTACAGTCCCCTTATGGTGCCAGATGCTATTAGTCAGTAGGTAGATAATAGCACACAAAATAAGACAAATATTCTCTTTTGAAAATAACAGAATTGCTATGAATTCTTAGAGTGGTGTGATCTTTAGTTTTAAACCTGAAAACATCACTGTGTCCAAAGTAAATCCTTTCTCATGCTGTTTGTACCAAATGGCAGATGAACGAGTAGTAGGTTTCATTATCAGGAAAGCAGAAAGACCAGCTTCAGGCACTTACCTTGAGCCCAGAGACGGCTCTCCTTTGGTGCTGAACTGAGAAGACAAACTCACTGGAGCAGAGTGCAGTTTCTATTGTGGGTGTGCTGATCAGGGGGCAGTGTGTGAGTGTGTACATGTAAATGAAGGAGTGCAAAACCCAACACATTTACACGTCAGGCCCTGAAACACTTTCAGAAATTATATATAATTATATATTATCAGTATGGTATACTAGTCATGTGTTATCTGTATGCATATTTACTCGCACAGATTAATGTATGCAAGTGTTTTATCAGTTGGGTGGTGATTTTTATTAGTTTGTGCTTAAGATCCAACAGAAGAATTTATGGTGGCATGAGAAAATTTAAAGTAACAGGTCCCTTGTGGCCTCAGCTATGAGGTTATTCAGCCTACCTTAAAAACTAGAACACAAGAGAAACAGCAATAAAAGTATTTAACCTATTAACTCCTACACCAGTAAAAACTTTAGGTTCAGCTGTGTTTACAATTAATTGTTGTGTTACAGAGTCAATTCAAAATGTGACGACACTACTTTTATCTCCGACATCTCCTAAAACACCTCGTCATTTCTCCTAAGACCCTGTGGAGGCAGCAGGCAGGGTTTAAGAACGTGTACATAAGTCAAAGGTTCAGAGACTTGTACCTAGTAAAATGAAAAAAAGTGTGTTGAAACCTTTGACTGGGAGCGTACGTGTGAACCCACATGAGGTTAGTTGACTGCTCATGCCAACTTGTGCAGTTAAAAGTATGAATTTGCAAAATAAAATTTTCATTGTCCAAATTTAATTGTTGCTTCTTCCATTCTATTCCCTGTTTCATCGGGATCATGTCAGTGGGGCCTGGATCATAGGGGTCTGTGATTTAATAGTTAATATTACACTTCCATTATATGAGACTTTCAAGATACTCTTTAAGGAGAATGTACTCAAAATTGTTTTAGCAAAGGCTGAGATGTGCCAAGCTTTGCATTGGTAAAGCTCCAAAAACACTGAATCCTACATTTCCCATAATACAACATGATAGCTGATCTTGAGCATAAGAAAATATTATCTGTTCCCCTTGACAAGTAATAAAATGCATAAAAACCTAAACCCTAAACCCAAATACCCACTTGAGTAGTTTAGTCACATGCTCATGTTTGGTTTTATACTGAGCATGTCTGTATGTTTGTCTGTCTGTGTGAGTGGACAAAGACAAATCAAATAAATATGAAAGTACCCCACAAACCAGAAAATGTATATTTGACTACTTAGACCTTCTGATCAGTGAAGTAAAAAGCTACACAATCATATAACTAATCTTCCTATTGTGAAATCATAGAATAGAATAAAACAATTCTTAAAAAATAGAAATACATATGGAAATTAACAAAATGTCAACTTTATTTCTCCAATGTTAAATTCTCTTTGGGAAATATGAATTCTATCCTACAAAATAGAGCAGACATACACTGCTCTGTTAAATAAATGTTTTTCTGTAGCACTTTACTTACAGTATATTAGATTTTCATTTGTTGGATAAAGAGGACCGGATCAATGGTGTTCAAATTCTTAATCATGTGTACCCATTGTGATCTTACAGCTGTGTATCTTAAAAATATTTATCATAATGACAGTTCAATGTAATGAAGGAGGACATGAGGATAGTTGGTGAGGGTGAGGAGGATACAGAGGATAGGGTTAAATGGAGGCAGATGATTCGCTGCGGCGACACATGAAGGGAGCAGCCGAAAGGAGAAGAAGAATCATAATGACAGTTCAACTGCACAAAAACTTCACAAAAATATAACAAGTGCATTAGGATGCCATTTTTTTGCTTTCCAGCAGTGGTCTGGCAACTAAATATTTCTAACCATCCGTCATCAAGTGAGTACACCCTGGACAAATAACCTGTCTAGCACATAAAGACAGACAAACATACAGTCACATTCAATTTAAGGTCACCAATTAAACTAACTCCAGTCTGAGAGAGGAATCTGGAGTACTGAGAGAAAAGCCACAGAAAGATCCCAGTGTAAAATTGAAGCTGGTACCTTGTTGCTGTGAGGTGACGGTGTTCACCAAAATATTAGAAAAAAAAAGATTCTTCTATGCTTCTAAAAACATTCACCACTTTCACACTACTCTCTAATCTATTACGTTCAGCACTGATAAAGCAGCATTACTGAAAAGCGACTACAAAAAGACACACACAAACACGCAGGCACGCTCACACACATACCAACGCACATACTTACCCACATTTTTAACTTTAAACCAAGTTGTCGTTTTAGAATTCATTGATTCATTGATTTACTTTGTGAGGTAATGAATTTGGTCCCAACAAGAAAACAGTGGAGTCCCCACAATGTTGCAAAAACAAGAAGAGATATAAAGAGGTGTGAGCTACGGGTGCCATGGCTGATCAATGACTAATTACTGTGGGTAAAACTACACACCAAAACAGCCTTTAAAAATGTTCTTTGAACCATAACTACCATATAGATAGACTGGGAGCAGTCGTGGCCTAATGGATAGACAGTAGGACTTGTAACCTAAAAGTTGCGGGTTCGAGGCAGGAATTGCTGGTGGGGTGGAGTGAATAGCCAGCGCTCTCTCCACCTTCAATACCACGACTGAGGTGACCCTTGAGCAGGACACCAAACCCCCAACTGCTCCCCGGGCGCTGCAGCAATGGCTGCCCACTGCTCTGGGTGTGTGTTCACTGCTGTGTGTGTGTGTGTGCACTTTGGGTGGGTAATGTAATTTCCCCATTGTGGGACTAATAAGGGTAAATAACTGGTGGTGGTTACCTCCTCAAACCTCTATCATGTGAAGTCCTAAACAAAATCTGAAATTACTTACATTTCTGAATCTGCGACACATCCACTCTGACAGCACTTATTTTTTATGCTGTGGTTCATAGAGGAGGGGTTGTTTTAAAAGTCAAATTAATAGTATGCACTGAGATGACACAGCAGCTAAAGATTTTTGTTTGTTTTGCTTTCTAGTCGTTACATTTGCTAGTCCTTGGAGTTCAAACGTAAGACTTTCTGAATTTTGCCATCAAGTATAAAGTCATTAAATTTGCGATTTTGTCGACTCAGACTCCAAGAAATGCTCCTCGCATCCACATCTCTAGTAGAACTAAACTAAATGTTTTTGTGGCCTCGGGAGCTACAGATCTTCATGCACGGCTCTGTGGCTGTGTTTGTTCAGCCAGGCCTGCAGCAGAGGCAGGTTGGTGTCCATCCAGCGGATGTTATCCTCAATGGTCTCGTAGGTTTGCTGGATACACCTCATCTCTGAACCCGTTTCCTCAGTCAGGGAGCTGAAGAAGTTTCGTACCTGATCACATCAGGGGAAGGTAGACTTAAATACACATATCTTCATTTAACCACTGAACACTATACTGTCACTAAGCAAAGCTTGTGTGGCTGTCAGAAGGTTACAACTGCTCATATTCCATGCCAATGCAGTATTATGGACATCCTTGCTTACCTCATCCATCATCTCCCTGGTAGAATACTGGTTGGTCACCCCCGTCACCATGTACGATACAGAGTGGGAGCCAAGATCAAACCTGTGGTATCAAAGCACAGTTCAATTCATATCCATTCATTCATTAGAAAAGGTTGGCATATGTTGTTACTGCCTCTTGACTGTTACTGGTAAGTTACAAAACTGCAGCAAAGGTTTTTTCTATTACTTTTGCTGTCGGCATCCAACTGCAGAGTAAATGGCATTTTTGCATACAAGTCAAACGTTTGCAGACTAGGTGAAAATATGCACAGTATAGCCTAGAAATGAGAAATATATGAGTGATGGGCTGACTAACTTTTTGATCAGCGTATGCCAGTGGGTTCTGAGGAAGTCCCAGGCGAGTTTGTAGCCACGGGGGTTCTTGCTGACACTGACGACCACGTCTGGCAGGTCTTGAGTTTTCATCACCTCACCATGGAGGCTCTGCTCCATCATCCTGCAGATGGAGGAGGAAAGGATTAACATTTCCTTTTCTATAACTTGGATATGCTGATGTGTTCCAGTTAGAAGATGCACACACCACTTGAGCTTGTCCTGCAGTGGGCTTACAGCCATGGCGACCTTCATGCGGCTCTTGACAGACATTTGCAGTGAATGGCGGTACTTCTCAAACAGGAAGTCCCACCCCTCTGGTGTTCGAGCTCCAATCACAAACACAGCCATTGTGATATCAACAGGCAGGCTAAAAACAGAGAAGTCTTTCAGTTGGGAAACTATTATTGAAAATGTTTAATATTTCCATAGAAGTGCTCATACATATTGAAAATGCAGCTCTAACTACAGGTAATAGTTAATTGCTGCTGTGCTATTTAGGACTATTTAGGTCATCCCCAACCTCATATTGCCATCTGAGTCCTTCCACTTGTTAAAGAGCTGGGTGGCCTTGGTCACACAGGGAGCATAGTTCCTGACACATGCAAACAGCAGCAGGTAACTCCTCAGCACTCGCTCAGACACTGATCCAGAGTCAGTCCACTTCTGCCGATCAATCAGTTCCCGGAACAGATCCACAATGTAACCCTGAGAAACAACAGCAGCCAATTTTACAGACAAAACGATTCCTTAATTCAAAATGTTATTTAAAAATTGCATAATTATTGTTAGTTGTCAATGATTAAAGTCTAAACCTAAACTTTACACTATTAAAACTGTGTTTAGATTATTCATTTGCTGTAATCATCAAGTAGTTTTAACTTTAATTTTCATGAATTATATTTATGGGCTACTGTCTGTCTAATGACAGCCATAAATGTTTCTGTGCCTCCACTGACCTTCATCTGGTTCTCCAGAGCAGCCATGTCTCTCTTCTCCATTAATTTGTAGAGAGGTACAAGCTCTCCGAAGCCCTGAGTCACAGCCATGACCTCAGTCTCTCTGGACAGGTACAGAGACAGCTCCAGAGCCGTGTCCAGTCTCACCTTCCCTATACTGGAGCACACATGACAGGCTTCAAACTAACAACAGGCAGTAATTTTGTCAGTTTTAACACTTACTGAGTTTTGTTTTAACTTTGGATGATGCAGTAACTACTGAGCCTTTAGACAGACCTGACCAGCTGGAAGATGTCGTGGATGAGGCTGGCGCGATCATTGCTGGTCAGGGCTGTGTGATTGTGTTGCAGCAGTCTGATAATGGAGTTCCAGCCCTCGCCGGCATAGTGGACCATGTAGTAGCCGCTCATGTCCACATTGAACTTCACCCAGTCCACCTCCTCTGGCAGGTAAAGGACGTCTACATGGAGGAGGAAGAAAGACAGACTTTTTAAAGTTATGAGGGATTACTATGATCATTTCAAATTTTAATCAATCTAACAATCATTCACATCACACTCAGCAACACACTCACCCCTCTTTGTCTTAAGCAGGAATCGGTGGATGGTGTTGGAGGCACTGGTCATGTAGGTAAGTGGGATCTGCCACAGGAAACTATAAACACAGAAATAATCACAAAATCTAAATTAACAATTAAACAATAATTATAATAATTTCAAAATAAAATAATGAGTTTATAATAGCGAAGACAACAAATTTTTCCTATATATTTCACTCTGTACTTTCACAGACTGACACTGTGCACTTTTTACCCATCAATGAGGGAGGGGTCATCTGTCTTCAGGAAACGCTCCTGACTGAGCCAAACCTCCCGACCTCTGACCTCCACAGTGACCAGTGGGAAGCCTTCCTGCAGTGTCCAAGTGTCCATGATGGCCTTAACATCCAGCTCATCCCCAGAGTACCATTTCTTCATATGCACACACATTCACATACACAATAAATGATTTAACATCAAACTGACAGATTTGAGGCACAGCTATGGATATGGATACAAGAGTAATAGAAACGTTTTGGTATTACATTAGTATTGAATTTGGGTAGGAAATAGCCAAGGATAATGTATTATATGTAAATGGTATTAAAAAACATGATTTCTACTGGGAATCATAATATGTAAATAAATTACATGCATGAAATTCCATCTAGCTTTCTGAATGTAATTGTACTGTTCAATCAGTGTTTTGTTGATCCTGGTTTTGACAAAGCACAAAAACTTACAGAGGAGAGGTTTCTTTTGGAGCAGAATTCTTTGTGTTCCATTCTCCCTTTGTCCAGATCATCTGAGTTACAGATCTGAGGGGAGAAGCACAAAACTTTACCAGAATGTCATAACAATGTCGATGATTAGAAATTCAGCACACAATTACAAATGTGGCAGGCCCTAGATGTACAGTAATGTGCAGAAGGTTTAGTAATTCTTATCACACAACACAATTAGGTGTCTGATTGATCCCAGGTTGATTGTGCAGCTCACTGTGCAGGACAAGTCCATAAAGAACCCACTAGAGTTCATGAAGAACTAATTTCAGAGGCAAGAAGAACCAGGAGTCCTACAGGAGATGGTCTAAGACCCAAGCAGCCCTAATCTCTGCAATGTGGAGTCAGTCTGTGATCACATGAAGAGACAGAAACACTAGGACAGCCTGAATCTACAGAAGAACTGCAGCAGATTCTTCAAAGTGAAACTGGGAGTTACAAACGGGAGAGCTGCAAATACTGATTAGACTTAGGGTTTGTCCCGTCACAGCACTTTGTATGAAGTTAACTGATAAATGAAAAACTGTTTATGTAATTTATATTTAAAGCATCCTCTGTTTTTTTGTGTCTAGAATGTAACAGTGAAACAAAATAAGCAACCACTGAAGTGGTTACTCACAGACACAAACACACACATCACTCACATTAGTCAGACTATCCCATAGGTGGCTGTTGACAGTATTTTGGTAGCTGTAGCGTTTGAGGTATCGGATGATGCCGATCTCAAAAGCCTCTGGAGTCAGGAAGTCCCGCAACATATTCAGAATACATGCCCCCTAAAAAAAAAAAAAAAGGGTGAAAATTAACCCAAATACTTTGTGATGTGTGATTAAGAAGTTTTATTAGTTATTTTACTGCTATTCTTTTAATGATTCGTTGAAATTACTCCATACAATCTGGCCAGTACTCAGATCATTGTACAGCTGCAATGTCCAAGTGCATCAACACGTAATGGTTGGTCCTCCGACAGAATGAGGCTGACCTTGTCATATGACACATCATCGAACATCTCCTGGATCTGTGTGGGGTTTTCCACAGGGGTGGAAACTGGATGGGAAGAGCTGAGAGAGTCTACCTCCATGGCCTCAAAACACTTTCCCAAGAAAAAGTCATCCTGGGAGAAAGAGAGATGAAATGTGAGAAATGTGGGATTGCAGTCAGGAGATAAATACATTAACATTTTTAAAAGGTAAACTTAAAAGATTTTACATTAATACACATATCCCTAAGTTCAGCTCTCACCACGTGCAGCTCTGGGTAGGTGATGTCAAGAGAAATAAACTCCATGAACTTAGCAAAACCCTCATTCAGCCACAAGTCATTCCACCACTCCATCGTCACCAGGTTCCCAAACCACTGGACAAACAGAAGAACATGATAGAGAGCCACCAAATATACTGCAATTTTTATTCATCATTTTTTAGCTATGTATAAAACAGCTGTAGGTGCCGCTACCTGGTGTGCGAGCTCATGGGCAATGACCTTGGCAATACCCTGTTTGTCTGAAACTGAAGATTTTTCAGGGTCAAAAAGAAGGCCTGTTTCTCTGTAGGTGGTCAGTCCCCAGTTCTCCATTGCTCCTGACTGGAAGTCAGGGATAGCAGCCAGGTCTGCAACAAGCAACACCAAGTCCATTAATATAAATATAGTATATTCACATCCCATACAGGACTACCTGTGGTGCATGTATCCTCAGTTCTCCTCTATTCTATTCTTGCTAGTTCCAGTAAACCTTTATAAAGATTTTTCTGTTCATTAAGAGGAGAAATGTTTTTTCTAGTCCGACCACAGAACACCTGCACTCTAAGGTGATTTCATCCTACAGCATTATGCTGCTGATTCTGCTCTTAAACTGAGTACAGTAAAATAAATAAGAATAAGACAATGTAAATCTCCTTGTACGTCAAAACAACATAAGAAATTATGTAATGAAACTACTGATCTTCAGGTAAAATATCATGTATCATGTATTTCCACTGACCCTGTTTGGGAAGCGGGTAAGGAATATCAAAGTAGTCATCATAGAAATCCAACAGCTTGACAGCAGCATCCAGAGCAAAGGCTGTCTGGTCAATTTTCTCACGTACAGCATAAACTGTAATCTGATTGGAACCACAGAAAAGAAAAAGTGGTAATTTTACAGCAGCATATGATCAAAGATGTCTCACCAATACACTCTAAAAATAATCTATTGACCAAGAGAATTACATTTTTGTCTTCCTTACCTTGACACCGTGCTGGGTGGTCTTACTCACAGACTGGAAGTCCGACACAATGTAGGCCAGAAGGTATGTGCTCATCTTCACAGTGGTGTCAAAGTGATCCTCAAGCAAACCACCTGGCAACTCCACTGTTTTAACCTGAGAAACAAAGGTGAGGAGTGAAACAAATGGAGAAAAGAAAGGAAATGTCAACAGACAGGTTGGTGAATTAATACCTTTAAAGAAACACAAGGCTTGTCTGTAAAAAATGTTTTAACAGCAAAAAATGAGGGCAGAACTCGATTTTCTTTGTACCTTAGGCATGTTGGATACGGCGATGTGACGCGGCTCTCGTATAATCCGTACGGTGAAGTTGGCTTTGAAGGCAGGTTCGTCAAAACATGGAAAGGCTCCACGAGCAAAGGTGGCTTCAAACTGTGTGGATGCCAAGACCCTAATAATGTAAATAGGTGCAGTAATAATGAAATAAGAGTTAAAACTTTATCATTGCCAAAATTGCTGTACTTTGACTTAACTAATCACTAATGTGCTTCTTGTCAAGACTGGTGTGTCAAACTTTTGCTCTTGGCAGTGCAGCTGCTTCTGAAAGTTAAAACTCAGTTGTTTCCCATTGCACAAAAACACATCCCTGCCCTGTTAGTTTTGCATTTTCCTTTAAGTGTTTTTTTCCAGAAGATTTTATTAATTGTTCTACAATTACGGAATCATTGCCACAAACTTTAAAAAAGAGCCTTAATTGTCTGGAGCAGCATCAGCATTTCACTTATCCTGGAATATCCTTTGAAATGCAGATGTAAAAGTTCACAGAATGTTGCAAAATGTGATAATGATGTGCTGGTAGAGAATTACCTCGCACACACATCACCTTAAAAACTATAATAAAGAAGTTTCATGGACTTACCGGACTTCCCCGGTGCTGGTGCGGTAGCTGCTCTTGTAGAAACCATGGAAGCTGTCAGACAAGTTGGCAGCAAACACCAGCTGAACTTCATACTTCCTACCTTTGGTCAGCACCGAGTCTGAGAGCAGGCTGAGCTGATGGAAACGGGGATACTCCAAAACCTGAAGAGGCTTCACGCCGTCTGGTGCCAGGAGCAGCGCACCGGATATCTGCATCTGCTTGGCATGGAGGATGATGGTGCTGGTGTCTTCAAGCACATCCAGCTGGATACGCACAACACCAGTGAAGTTAAGTGTGGTCAGGTTGGGGTGGATAGTCAGGTCATAGTGCAGTGGGGAGATGGTTTTGGGAAGTCGCATGCGGTCCCAGGGAAAGATCTGGCCGTTAGTGGCTATGGGAAGCTCCTTGGCTTGGCCTTGTGTTGGAAGCTGTGCTCCTGAAGAGGGAGCAAAGGGAACCAAGAGCAGCAGCAGGAGAGGAGCAGCTACCATGATGATACCAGCAGCAGGAAATCCTCTCACCTGTAACATAAATATCACAAATCGATGATTCTCTTCAGAAACACTGTGGCTTGATTGTGCATTTCCTGGTTCTGTTGTGATCATCAATCCCAAAGTTACACAGAGCAGCCTGCTTTCCATTTAGCAGCGGTTATTTAGTGTTACATTCTTAATAGCAATGAAACTACTGCTACATAAAGACACATATGAGAAAATGACAGCATGAAGACGGCAGGTGATCTGACAAAGCCACTTTCGATTTCACATTTCATTCATGTTCTCAAACCTCCAGTTTAAAAAAGCTCGCGATCCTTCAACAGTCCTTCAACACTGAACATGAGGCCTTTTCTTGCCAGCTCTCAACACAAGTCACTCACCTTATTCCTGAATATTTCAGCTCACCGTGTCTCTGCGCGCAGCTTCAGCACAAACAAAGTGAAAGTGAAAGTGAAAGTGATGAAGCGGCAGGAGTTGCATGCTGGGAGAAACCTGCTGTAGATGTGGACCGAGGTCACTGACGGAGACTGGAGATGATTTCATGTCCGCAGCAAACAGGCCACGAGTTCAGACAAAGCTCAACACCACCACATTTTGTAAAGTGATATTGCTGTGTAGCTCCTCTGTGGTTATTAAAATCATACAGGCACCTAAAGCGATGATGTCTTAGACGTAGGAAACATCCACTGTGAACAGGAAGTTGTCATTACGAGCTGCAAGTCTATATGTGACCACTAGAGGGAGCGATTGTTTTTCTCTGGGTTGATCTGATTTAATGGGGATCAGTTCTTCTTAGGGCCTGGACACATAATTATTTTCTGTCTTTTTCTTCTTTTTCTGTCCAAGGCAAGGCAAGTTTATGTATCTAGCACAATTCATACACAGAGTCATTCAAAGTTCTTTACAGAAATGAGAGATAAGTTAAAAGTACACATGCAAAATCAAAATAAGAACCAGCAAATAGTAGAAAATGATCTTGAAATAAAATGAAAGGAGAATGAGTGCAAGCCTAAGTCTAAAGCCTATTTACAGCACGATAGAAAAATATGCACCAATTAAACCAGTCCAAGTGCTGTGATGTGGTCTTTGTGTTGAAGTAGATTATTGGAGAGTGGCATTTACGTGGTTCCACCTGCGGTCGCAGAGTTGGAAATGTCAGTTCAAAGGTTAAACGTCAAAAGAACAAAGACTAGAACATTTGAATATGACAACATAGCAAACTATTAACTCCTGAACCAAAAGGTTCTATCGCTATTTCTCAAGTGAAAAACACCAGAACAACAAACACTTTAAATAAAAGGCTTTGAAATATTTACAGAAAAATGTGTACAAATATGAAATATGAAATATGAATATTTTAAAATGATGTTTTGAAAAAAATGACATGATATATGAAATACTGATTGGACATAATGTATTTATTTGACTCTGTAACAGTATTTTTGTGTTGTTATACTTGGGTCAATAAAGTTAATAATACTAATGAAGTGTCTGTCTAACTGACAACAGCTTTAAGTGATGAGACATCATCACTTATTCAGATGTTTCAAACATTATGAGGCTAAACAGAGGGAATCCTAAAAGGTTGCTTGTTAGCTATGAATTCATTTTAATCTAATCCATCCTGCACGTAAGCCTGTCTGCAACTCCTACATTCAGAACTCAGAAAATCTCACTTTTGAAATTTCAAACTAAATAAATCAGGCATCACTGAGTATCAGTCAAAATCCCATTATTTCTAGCAAAAACTAAATGGATTTACAACGTCCTCACACATACGCACACGGATAAAGTCCAACCCATCTACAAACACTGATAAGTAAACTTTACAATGAGCATGTCTCTCTGTCCTATGGGAGCTGATGATCACTTGGGAATCAGATCCTCTTACATAAACCCGCGTTAACAAGCAACACTCGGTTTAAAAAAGTTTCACCTTTGGAGATCGCTCACAAGTAGGCAGAAGACAAGACTATCCTGCTGAGGAACTCATCCCAAGGAAAAGAATGATAAAGCAGGTGTTAATTGGGTTTCTGTGTGGTGCTGCCATACTTACTGTCGGTATCCTGATCGGTCACTATGGGATTACTCAGAGCAGCTCGACGGTGGTCTGGGTGCAGGATGTAGTGAAGGACGTGGACGAGAGCTTTATCCAGAAGTTCTTGTCTGAGGTGGACAATATCCAGATACAGGAAAACCTAAAGTGAGTTGATGAGTGATCAGGCTACCCTTCTGTCAAACCCCTCGGTCATCATTTTTTATTTTATTTGTTTGAATAAAACAAAAACAGAAAAGGCAAGATATAAAACTCATGTTGTTTATGGTGTTTTTATATGGAAGTGTCTTATATTCTCTTAGTCTAGAGATTAATTTAATGTTCTCCTTTAGATACTATAACATGTTACCAAAGCTTTCTTGAAAATTGCAATGTCATGAAAACCTTTACAGGTTTTATGTTTTCTTTGTAACTGCCTCAATTTTAGGTCTTAGATGTTAAAATATCCAACATGTTACTTAATCAAACTTTTCTTTATCCTTACGTTCCTCCACAGGGAGTTGACCAAAATGCCCCACATGG
Organism: Mastacembelus armatus; assembly: GCF_900324485.2. Taxonomy (NCBI): domain Eukaryota; kingdom Metazoa; phylum Chordata; class Actinopteri; order Synbranchiformes; family Mastacembelidae; genus Mastacembelus; species Mastacembelus armatus. The sequence goes on from NC_046641.1 coordinate 20,816,160, forward strand.
CCACCACAGCTGGAGATGAGCAAACAGTACAGATTATGTTAAAGAGATGGCAGGATCCCAAAACTGGTCTGGACCATGCCTGGAGAGAGGAGTACAGTGTCTATCTGTCCTTCCCCGACCCCAAGAACCCCAACAAGGTCACTGTAGGTGAGTCAGCAGGTTTTTGTGTTACATTCCACAGACAATCCAGCTCAGAAAACTGATCTAAGAAAAGACTGACTTTGACGATACATTTTTTTGTGTCTAATGCTGAAGTTTTCATTCTGCCAGTTTCATTAATGTGTACTTGGCCAAGTTCTCATGAGTTTTTCATTTCAGTGGGCCCAGGTGATACTGCCCTGCACACTGTCAGAGAAAAAGAGAAGGTTTATACTTCAGACCAAGCTGATCCTGAGGTGGTTCAGCCATATGCTGCATACTCACCAGCTGGACACCCAAAGGTAAGAAGCTACATCCTTGTCTATTAAACCTTAGCTGTAACTGTTTTAAGGTTTTCCTAACCCCCTGTACAGAGCTCTGCAGAGTACTCAGTGGCAAAACATACATTTAATTTCAATATCAAATGTTCTTAGTGTAATTATGTATGTTTTTTAAGTTTTACATGAAGCATGTAAGGATTAATACTGTGTTTAGTGGCTGTCATGGTTAACTTAAACATACATCATTTTTGGGAAGTAATTCACTGAAAAAGAAAAAAAAATCAACTGATTTTCAAAACTCTTCCTTACTGGTACACACCTCTGATTACCTGGCATTGAGGGCCCTTTCGTCATTTTTCTGGATGAGAACAGATGGGGGAAAAATTTCTATTCATATTTTATTCATTACTTTATTTTATAAAAAAATCATAAGATAAATAAATTAATTGGATTGATAAAATTTTCGTTGTTGGTCAAAGTAAAGTATTGTTCTGGTGCAACTAAAAGTGTATTTCATAACTTATATGGCATCTTCAAGGCTAAAACCATTTGAATGTCTTATCAAGCAGTGATAAAATTACAGATTATGATGCAAAATGGGGCCATAAACTAACATGATCCCACCTGTTAAGGTTTACAAAGGCCACCTGATGTGTAATGTTATAATCTGTGACCATCAATTTCAGGAGAGGAGGCCATAACAAGACCTGCAATGAAAGAGGATGCTATGATAATGAATAAAATAAAGATCTGCTCCTGTATTATTGATTTTATTTGAAATCACAGAAAAGCCAGACAGTCCATTGAAAGTATTCCCAGGGGTCAGTGTGATCATTTTAGGATGATCTGCCAAAGTGTTTTATAAATCTTTAAAAACACAGGGTATATATTTCTCATAGATGTGGATGTGTTATAAATCAAAATCAAATTTCACTGGGTTACTTTTTGAGTTGCAGCTGGTAAACTGTTGTCTTTTCTGATGGTTTTAGGGGAAACTGGTTTACGCCAACCAGGGGACGCCTAGTGATTACCAGCTGCTGAACAACACTGTTGATCTCAGGGGAACCATCGCTATCACCAGATATGGGGGAGCAGGAAGAGGAGCTAAAGTGAGTGACATACTGCTTTAACTAGTGTCGGACTTCTACACTATTATTTGGCTGTATGTGTTTGTATATATGTGTGTTTTCAAGCACAGGCAGGACACGCAGAACCTCTGTGCCAAAGGTGACACAATAAACTTTTAATAACACTTTTTGTTGAGATAGGTAAAAGTGTGGAGAACTAACATGCTTTGATTTTTTTTCTAAGATTACTATGAATGTGAGAATGCCTGTACATTAAAAACATTTTAATCTATGGTAAAATAGGCCTGAGACTCCAGAAAAATGTATTTATTATGTCTAAAATTTCAAACTTAGTGTCTGTATGTGCAACTATGACTCCAAACAACATGCAGGTGAATTAAGTGTGCAAAATTTCATGAAATTATGTAAATAAAATGTATAACTACATCTGAAAAGTTACCAAGGTGGTTTATTGAAAACATAAATGTGTAAAGTAGTAAATGTGTAAAGTAACACCTGTTTACCAAACGTGTCTCATCCAGGCCATCAATGCAGCACCCTATGGTGTGGTCGGCGTGCTTGTCTACACAGACCCTTTGGACATCAACGATGGTCTCATGTCAGACAATGAGACGTATCCTCACTCCTGGTACCTGCCACCCTCTGGTGTGGAGAGAGGTTCCTTTAAGAGTCATTATGGAGACATGCTCACACCCTACCTTGCTGCCAAAGGTAATTTGTGTACAATGGTCCACAAAGTACACATACAGCAACATTTTTATTTTTATTATATAGTATGCACCTGCTGCCCTTTGGCCCCATGCCATCTGAGAGGAGGCTGTTACAACATGTGCAAAAAGCAATAAAACTATGCAATCTTTAATCATTTCACTTCAGTATGTATATTTTCTTTGAATTCTTCAGAGACAGAAACGTGAGTTTAGTAATAATTATTTTGCAGAGGAAACCTACAGAATTCCAGTCGAGAACATTACAGGGATCCCTCCCATCCCAATCCAACCAATTGGATTTGAGGATGCCTACAGATTAATCTGGTCTGTAATTAGACAAATATGCTTGTTGTACTGATACAACCCAAAATGGTTAGTTATAAACTAATTACATCTTTATTTTACTTTGGCTATTTCAGTGAGCTGGGTGGAGACGCAGCTCCAGCAGCATGGCAGGGAGCATTCAACTGTACCTACAACTTTGGTGGCCCAGGGTTCAAACCTACATCTGTTTTCAAAAACAGGTTCAGACAAATTCAAGTATTAAAATCAGAAATTTTATTGAACAGTGTCTTTGTCTCTTGTCTGTGTTGCTTCATACTTGAACCTCTGTTCCAGTGATGTGAAAATGGACATCTACAACTATGAAGAGGTGAAGAACTCCTCTAATGTGATGGGAGTTATCAGAGGGAGTGCTGAGCCAGGTGCGACTGAAACCCAAGCTCAGGTCACTGATTACAAATAATCTGCTTCAGGTTTATGATCAGTCTCTGGCTGCTCTGTGTTTGTTTATCGTTACAGACAGGTATGTGATCTACGGGAACCACAGGGACAGTTGGGTTCATGGTGCCATTGACCCAAGTAGTGGGACGTCAGTAATGTTGGAACTGACCAGGGTGTTGGGCACGATGGTGAAGCAGGGTGAGGAGAATCATAGGATTTTCAAGCATGTCATTTACTACATGGTGCTGGGGAAAATGTTCATCTTCATTCCTCTCTGCAGGCCAATGGAGGCCTCGCAGGTCTATTATCTTTGGAAGCTGGGGAGCAGAGGAGTTCGGTCTTATTGGGTCTACAGAATACACAGAGGTGATTTGCAATTGATTCACAAGACTACACACAACACAACCAGCAAATAATTGTTCACGTCAGTGCTATTCTAAATAGTTTGCTTTAAAGCAAGAATATTGAGATTTTGCCAATTCAGTAAGCTTCAGCACTGCGTCTAAAAATTCAGTACACCCGCCAATTTGCCATGCAACATTTCTTGGTCTGGGTTGGCCAGTATCTGTTGATACTTATTGAAAGTTATCAAACTGTAGATGGATATTCCTGTACTGTATATTACACTAAAGCATTTTAAGTTGCTGATTGTTCTCTACTTGTGCTACCTACAAACCTACACTGACCATTATTCTATTTCTCTCACTGCTATGACTGTATGTGTATTATGAATTGCCTGTATACTTATTTACAACGTGACCTTGATCTTGTCTTTTCTCCAGCAATATTTCACCAAACTCAGTGAACGCACCGTTGCCTACATCAATGTGGATATAGCTGTTTTTGGTAAGAAGCTGTGTCATGTGTCACTATACCTGTCATGAGTAAATGAAAATATCAAATGACTGTGATGGTCTCAGTGCCTTGGCACACCAGAACAAATAATCACAAATTTCTTAAAGTACATGGTTCTACAAAATTTATTCATCATCCTCAGCCAATGCCACCCTCAGAGCTTCTGCGATGCCGTCAGTACAGAATGTCATCTTCACAGCCGCAAAACAGGTGAGCTCTCCAAAAAAATTAACTCATGTCAGTTCAGGTGTTTAACTAAAAAAAAAACATGATCCACATGCCACTAGGAACCTTTTACAGAAAAGCATTTGTTCTTCAGGTCAATGCACCTGGACTGGACTCCACATCTGTGTATGACAACTGGATACATTATTCCAACAGGTCAAGCACGACCCATGGAACCATTCCCAGGTAATGAGCTATGGTTAGCTATAGTTACACCACTCTAATTCTAATTCTCTAATTAACCTTGATTTCCTTTTGAGTTTTAATAATGTTTACCTATTCTTATTCTCCGATATCTTATCTTAAATCCAGGGAGAAGAGTAATGCTTTATTATTAGTTTATTCAGACTCTGTATAGCTGATTGAAAGATTGCAGAGATGATGGATTGAATGAGACAATCTGTGCAGGGAAAGTGACTAAGAAACATGAACCCACCTCAGGCACTGTTCAGTTTTTTAACAGACAGACATACCAGATTTAACTATATGCTCCTGATTAGCTAGCTTAATAAATAAACAAATATTTATTGTCTTCTTTTGACAGGGTGGGATATCTGTCAGGAGCAGGAAGTGATTACGCTGCCTTTGTGCATTACTTGGGAATCACTTCCATGGATCTTGCATACACATACGACAGGGTATGAAAGACGTCCATATGAACACATCATGTGATATACAGGGAAACTTTCCTTTTTTCTGTATGTGTGAAAGATTTTCAAGCTACTGTAAACACACTGTGGAGCTTTTGCAGCATATAGTATGTAGAATTGTGAGTGGCTAAAAAAAACTTGCACCTAAATAGGTGCCATGAAAAACAGGAGCAACAGCATAACTGAATCATGAATTTGTAGTACTGGCTGCACTGCTTACTTCAGTGGCTTCATTTTGCCTTTTGCTTGTTTTTTATTTCAGTGTGCAGATGTGTAAGAAAAAGTCCAGATTAGAAGTGAACTTATAATCAGTCATGTAACTGCTAACATATGGATCTTTTTCTTCACACAGAGTAAAACAAATGCTCGGATTTATCCTGTTTACCACACAGCATATGACACCTTTGACTACGCCTCGAAGTTCATTGATCCCGGTGAGCAACAGTGTCTGTCTGTTTTTCTCATTTTGTATTTATTTATTTATTTATTTTTTGATTTTTTTATGTAGCTATAGTGAAACGTTGGTTTTTCTGTTGTTTTCTGTCATGATACTATAGATTATGATTTACTTTATGTTACACAATTGGACAATTTTATATGCATTATAACAAAAAGTTTTGTGTTGCTCAGTCAAAGAGTGTTTCCCAAAAACACAACAAACCATTTTCCCAGCAACTGTGTAAAACATTTCATTCTACCCCCTGTTCTCTCAGGGTTCTTCAGTCACCAGGCCGTTGCCAGGACAGCAGGGAACGTCCTGATCCGACTGGCTGATAGCCTGGTGTTGCCAATAAACTGCAGTGATTACGCTGAGAGTCTAGAGGACTACCTCAACACAGCAGTAAATCTATATCAACATCAGCTGAAAGATTGGAATATATCCATGGGTAAGCAGAGGCCAGTTGGAGATGTTTCAGTACTAAAGGGTAATGTTGGAATATATAATATACACTTTCTGTTAGAGAGTGTAAGGTTTTCAGTTCTGATAATTGTTGAACCTAAGATTGACTGTGGAAATCTACATTAACTAAGAAACAATAACATAGTTATAATAAACAAGCTTCAGGCTGCAATTCAGAACAGAGCAGAACTAGTTGTCACAGGAGCTTAGACAAGGTGAAATCTTTGCTGAGAGACTGCAATGATCTATCTCTTATTTCAGAACCACTAAAACGTGCAGTCGCCAGCTTCCGCAGTGCAGCTACACATTTGGACCAGGTGATTCGCACCTCAGACCTGGCAAATGAAACGTAAGGGCCCACGAACGCATGCACAGACATATCATTATCTCTTTTGTTTTATACATATAAATGAATTCCAGTCACCATCCACTCTTCTTGTAGGCCACTGAAGGTCAGAAGGATCAATGACCAGCTCATGCTACTGGATCGAGCTTTCTTGAACCCTCTGGCTTTTCCAGATAAACGTGCATACAGGTAAAAGGATGACTGCCAGTCTCATGTCTGCATGTTGTTTGCAACATGCACTGCAATAAGGAATGGATGGGTCCACACTTTCATCCAGACTAAAATAATGTATTTCAACAGCTCAGATTTTTTTAAAGAAATCTTTTCTATTTTCCTCTGTGGCCCCTCTCCTTCTGTTAATTTCCCATTTGCCTATCATTAGTATATGATGCTTTATTTCTCTGTATTTCACACAGGCATGTTATCTGGGCCTCGAGCAGTGCTGGTAAGCCAACCTTCCCAGGTCTAGCTGATGCCTATGCCAATGCTGAGTCATCAGGTCAGGCCAGCGACTGGGACAAAGTACACTATCACCTGTCAGTCCTGACCCAGGCCATTGAGGGCGCTGCCCACACACTGACTGATGTCATATAGACAAAGAGGACAGCAAGAGGAACTGGACTTGTCTGATCTGCCACAATGACAGAACTATCTATAGCTAAATTCAGTGAGGGGAACAAATATATAAAGGTGTTCTTTTATCTTGGTCACAGGATTAAAATATTTAAAAAAGAAAAGTCTTTTTTTTTTATTAAAGCACTTCATCAAAGGTTAATCACAATAGTTATTAACACAGTTTTTATTTTTATGTGTACACCATCTTATGCTCAGAATTACAAATGGTGGAGCAAAAGTTAGTTATTAGGTAGAATGCCGACTGGGCCTCAGCTGCATGGGGGTGCAGACTGATGCCACAATGCAGACTTGAATGCTGAGCTGCCACCAGGGGTCAGAAAATGCTTTGAGACGATTTGTAACCCAAGTCAGGATTTGGTCACAAACATGAAGTTAAAGGCTACAAATCCAAACTGGAAAGGTAATCTCACAGATCCACTTTAAAATAAATCTGCCAGAAATGATGTTAAGTCTGTATGGATAATGCATGTATAATGTATATGTATGATCTCTCAGGTTAAAGTTTACAGTGTTAGATCCCATCTGAGCCCTTAGGACAGGACTGGTGTGTAAATGAATACCTGTGTGTTTGTGTGGGTTGCTGAATGAGAGAGGTGAGCAGGTTTGTTTATTTTTAACTGTTATTCTCCCTTGAAAAAGAAAAGATGGGCTCCCTTGGGTCTTTTAGAGTTAAATGCAGTATTTGCTGGATTTAAAATGTGTATTCAAAGTAATATGAGGTACCTAGGGGCTCTCTAAAGTGGAAAACTCTAGATACCAGTCACAAAAACTACCAGTTTCATCTATTATATGAATTATGACCACTTAGAGGAAGACAAGAACCACAAATAGGAATTAAAAGTAAAAGGGTATAATGAACATGTGTAGTATGTATTTATATCACCAGTTGACAATCTTTATTTATTTATCTTTCTTTAATCTGCATTTTTTGATAGTTTTTGTTAAATTGTTTTTATATGATCATGTCTACCCTGTGTGTTGCAGGAATTGTTCTGTTGGTGAGATATAATGTATATTGTTGTTCTGCAATAGGCCCTGTGATGGACTGGTGACCTGTCCACGGTGTACCCCTGCCTTTCACCCAAAGAGAGCTGGGATAGGCTCCAGCAGATCCCTGTGAACCTAATGAGGAATAAGAGGGTATAGATGATGGATGGATGCTGCACAGCATTTTTAGCTGTACAGCATGAAATCTCTTTTCAGCAATGCCATGCTTGACACTCACACAGTTTGACATTAGCATTTGCAGAACTGTGCAAAACAACCTAACACTGTTTGCTTTTAGCAAATGAGCAGTTTCACTGGTACAGTAAAAAGCCAGGGGATGAAAGCACTTTATAGCTTAAAGATTCCTCTCAAGCCAGTTTGTATACAATCTACAAGAATGGAAATCAAATGGGATTTCTTTTTTTTTTTCTCGTGTGATTAGTAGTTAGCTGCTTCCTTTTTGTATAGTATGTGTGGCCAGCTTCTAGTGATGTGGCATTGATACTGACATTCTGTCTTTGTCTTTTGTCTCTGTTTTTATCAGAACATATGCATTCTAGCAACTACACAGCTGATGCCAGGTGTAGTGCATAGTGATAAATAGGGTGATATTTTGGACCAGGTGTAGCTGTAGCTCTAAAACACCAAGTAGGCAGTGCACCATGCCTCAGTGAATGTAACTATTGTCTGAAACATTACATTTTATATAGACTATATTGAAACAGTCAGTTTAAAGTGGAACAGCCACGTCTAGATAGTAATGATCCACTTAACAGGGTTGGCATCAGTGCCAGTCAAGATCGAGCGTAAAGTCAAAGTGCATTAACAGCAATTCCTGTCAATTACAAACAACTAACACATGTGCCAGTCACAGAGTTTATTCTTTTAAATATACATAGATTTTTTCCCCCATATTAAATACCCTGCTGCCCTCCCCTCCCCTCCCCCCACCAAGTTCTTCCCTCCTCTCAAATCTCTTCGCCGTTCCCCCTCCAGAGAGAAAGCTCGTCCGGCTGAAAAACACACTCTACTTTGTGCAGCATATTGCTTATTAAGACATTTGCGAAAAGATAAATTAAAAATACTACAGCTTGTCTTTTTTGTTTTTCCATGTTCTGCTCAAATGTCACACTGAACAGAATCTAAAAAAATAAGTTTTTAAAGAAGAAAACAGCACAGTGTCCCTCAGTCTGGCTACATAAAATGGACTGTATTCCCCCGTTTTCATGACATGATATGGCCCTCCTAGATTGAAATCTACACAGTGGTCTGTACCATAGTAACTGAGATGGCAAAAAGAGTAAATTTATTCTGCAACAGATGTCCTGAGTTTTGTCAGATCATGTGTTTTTTTTTTTTTAAATCATATGTTAAATGACCAATCAAGGCGGCTGATTGTGTTTCAGCTTTGCTTTCACTAGTGTTTGTGTCTCTGCTCATCTTCTCTCCGCTGGTTAGAAGGTGTGCAAGTGTGTGAAAGGTGGGAGACAGATCTTATTCACCCCATAATGGGATGTGCTTATTGTCTCTGGCTTTTTATTGATTCCAAGGTTGTGTAAATTACTGGTGCAATGAGGCGACTGGAGCTGCAGGCAGAGTGAAGGACAGTGTGACACGGCACTAGAGGAGAATTTAGGTGTTAAAGTCACAAGGCATGCATGTTAACACTGAAGTCAGAGACGCCACCTGAAGTGTTTCAGTGGTGGCCCATGTAGTATGTGCTGTATATGAGTCTTGTCAGTCTATTTTGGTGTGTCTGTGTGTTTGGTTTGTGCATTTCTGTGTGTACAGATGAAGGTGTTGGAAAAACTCCTGCTTTTAATTGCATGTATGCTCCTACACAAATATCAATTATTTATAATATCTTCAGTGAATAGAACAAAGGAATGCCATGTTTGGTTGAGCGACATTTCTCAATCTGCATATGAATTTTCAGTGCAGAGTAAATGCATAAAAACGGGGACCTTTCCAAAGACCAGCACTGCATCGTATGAGCATGTGTGTCATGTATGCATGTGGCATGTCTTATCAAGTCTTATCAAGTTTCTAGTAATCAAGCAGTCCGTTTCCTTCCCTCCTCTTTAGGAAGCACAGGAGGGGCTGCGTTGCCGTTAGGGAGGGTCAAAGGGTCAAGCTGGGGTCACACACGGGGGGAGTATTTAGGATTTCTTGGCACCTCGGTGAAAGATTTCAGCTCATAAGGGATCCCTGTGTCCACTTCGATGGATTTGCGGGAGAATAGCAGCCGGATGTCATTGTGCAAGTAGATCTTCCCAGATTTGGAGCTCTGGAATCTGAGAGGGCCAGAACCAAAAGGGCATGTTTAACAGTTTTAACTCAGAAAGTATTAAGGCAGTTCAAATAAACTTGTAAATTATGAGAGAGACATTTTGGGAAATATACTTTTTGACTTCTTACAGAGTGAGAAAATCTATTACTCTTGTGTCTGTTTGTTTAATATTTGATTAGCTAGCATAATTTGCTAAGACTGGAAAGAGGGGAAATAGCTAGTCTGATAATAAAGCCCACTGTCTGGCTTCATGTGAAGAACTATTGCTTGTCTGGGTGCAATGACAGAGCCAGGCTGGCTGTTCCTCAGGGCTTTGTTCAACATGTTGTAGATAACTTCTCATTAAAGTGTAAATGCTGTACATATGCTTTGCCTCTTTTGAGATGTGCACTTCATCCACTCTCTGTGTTAACCTAATATACAAACCTTCATGTTTAGGTACATATATAGAATATGAGTGTGGCATCAAGTGTCTCATCTAACTCATGGCCAGAAAGATAATAGCACATTTCCCACATGTCTGCACTGTCTCTGTAACTATGATGATTTACTGCCAACGCACAAGAATAGTGCAATTAGTTCTTAGCATTCTTTAGCATTTATTAAGAGATTATAAATATATAAACATATTTTATGGTGTGTGATAACTATAAATGACAATATATATTAAAGTCAGCTTTAGCTTAAAGTCCACTGTTACTAAAATATGTGGTTTAAAAAGTAATGGAGACAGGTTGAAACCTCCACCGTACCTGAGATGTATCAGGTAACAGAGAATCTTCTTCCTGTCTAGCACTCCAGCCCCTGGAGATGTCTCATTTTTCCCCTCCACTCCCTCCTCCACAGGCACCAGGAAGATACGCTGTCGCAGGAAGGTCATGTGATTGACGGGCATGTCACCAAAGTTGTAGGTCACCAGGAACATCTTCACCACAGTTTTGTTGGGATTAAATAAGGTCTGAGGAGATACAGTATATCAGATCAAAGTCAACAAACTGGCAACAATAAGACTGCTAGCAATGTTTCTAATTCATGTGTGAAGAAATTATTTTCAGATTGAACCCTTATAATATGAAGATCACAATATCAATGTGTTGTATTTTATAATCATAAGTTGATGAAGAATGTGGGGGAAAAAAGACTAACTTACCACTTGAATGGTCCCTGCTTTGGGTATGCTATATCCTTTCTTTCCAAGAGGCTCAAGGGATATCACCCCCTGTGAGGGTGACAGACAGACATCGTACGCAATGAACATTCTCAATCACTGCAATGACAAAAAAACTCTTTTTTTTTTACTACATTTTCACAGCTAGGAGCTTCTCCATCAGGAGCAAAATCTGCATTGTATGTACTGAGGTGAAACCTTTAAGTAGCAGCAGTATAACAGTAATTTCTGGTTTGGTTTATGAACCATGTAGGTTATCCATGCAAAACTAATTCATTATCAAAACCCCAAACCTTGCAAAAGAAGATGATCATGCTTATTTACATACTTGAATAAACTACCTGCCATGTCTAATACATGCAAATAGCAATAGCTCGACTGGGTATGCACAGAAACACACACTGACTGACCAGGAAGGGTGAGGGTGCACTGTGCTCTGAGATGTCGTAATATGTAACCTCAACAGGCAGGGTGGCATGCTGCGGGCAGTAGGAGCCGCTGGCACCAATCTCTGCTGTGAAGCCTTCAATTCGGCCAGATGGAGAGAATCGTCCCTTCAGTATGGATTCCTGCAACGCACAAAACACAGAGCATGTACAGTCACCTTAGGGGTCTTTAAGTAAAGGATTTACCGCTACATAAAAATTCTACATCTGTTTTCCCTCATTTAATGCCAATATATTAGGATGTTTTATTTTTAAGCTTTTGTGTTTTGAGCAGTTAAGCTAATATTTTAGATACATTAACTATGTCATTTCTGGCAGTTATTGAGGTCCTTAGAATCCTTGGCAAGGCTATACAATAATTAGAAAAACAGCTAGGCCTGTTTACACAGAGAGGAGAAACCCCAGTTCTTTTGTTTTCACTGATATTTAAAGACATAGAGCACATTCAAAAGTAACAGCTACAACTTGAAAATAATATGCAACCTATAAAAACCATTTAATGACAATAGTTAATATTCTGTCATTCTTAAAATTCTTCTTGGGAAAAAAAAATGTTAAAAAAGGCTATAATCTCTGTCTGATTAATTTCATCTGATTCCACCTGCAAAAGGTTTGCTCTGGGAGTCTGGGAGCATCTTGATCATGACACAAACACCAGCACTATCATTTAGCTGCAACTACTTGAGCTTCTTGAATATGTTTAAAATTTATACCTCAAAATTGCCGAGTAGTGATCTGCTGATGGTAGATGAGGGCCAGTGGGAACGTGTGGAACGGCCGGTGTCTGTGTGCCTCCCACTGCGCAGCTGCCGACTGGATATGACCACAAACACACACAAAACAGACCGATGGTTAGTGGTTAAGATTACGCTAATTTTGTCTTACTAAGCATGTCACAGGCCTCTGAGTGTCTCGAAGTATTCAAGTCCAGACACAAAACCCTTTCATTTACAATCACATACAATCAGCCCTGGCTCCCACCTTCCATATGTTTACTTTGCTGCAGTCAATCTGACTGCCATTAAACTGATCTCATCTTTACATGTGTGCACTTGGACTTGCACATACAAATTCTAAATCTTGTTCTATAAATCCCAGTGACATAAATCTTATCTTTTTTTATACTGACATTTGTGAAGACCTAATATAACTCAGTTGAAAATAATACTAATGATGACTGACCTTTTCAGCCGCAGCCCATTTTTAAGCCGTCTCCCTGATCTTGTGCAGTCTGTTGCAGTCTGAAGAAAAAGAACACAAAAAAAGAACATGATTTGTTTTCGGTTAATAACATCCTGACAAACACCTGCACTGAAAAAAGAATGAAATTTTAAATTGCTTTTTGTTTTGTGTTCCTGTGAGAAATTTGTGTAACTGTGTATTTCATGTCTCCTCTTACTTACTAAGCACCGACTTTTAGACCTTAAGCCACATGCATAAACATTCCCCATTTCCAGGCTGCCGTTCACCATTAAGGCCACCCAACTGTCAGATGACTTGTGAAAAGCCGTCCCTGTGTTACCTGCAGCAAATCCTTCGCTCATAGTTAGCTTCTTCATATAAACTACACCTCAACTGAACTGGCTTTCTATAGAGCTCCCTAAGAGCTCATTGTCAGCTTGTCACCTCATCAAGACACTTGATCAAAATCCCATGTGGCATTTTAGAATATTATCTCACCTTCCCGTGTCTTGTAAATATCTTTCTTTAACTATTGTTTACTGTCACCTGTGTTGGTTGAGCCTTGAGCCTCTTTTCTTCCTTTCACTGTCCTGTCTATCTAAGTTGTGTCCTTGATTCTTTATTGCAGGTCTGTTTTCCCTGAGCTTCTCACATATAAACCAAACACCAGTAGTAACAATTACTACACCACTGCGTGAAACCTAACTAACGTGAACTGTGTGAAACTCTCCACTAACACACCCATCTCACAAACCTGCACACTAAAAGCTCTTTCTGGCCTCTCAGTGTTCAGAAATGGTCAGTTCCCTTCCAGAACATTTTTTGAAGATGATGTATACATGTGTGTGGCTTTGTGACTATGTGTTTGCATGTGTATGAGAGGCACATCACACTCATGGGGAACAACAGTCTCCCTCAATAGGCTTTATTCTGGAGCTACTCTGCTTTTTCCAGCGTGGCATGATAATGAGCTGACCATCACTTCATTCATTCACTTTAACTCATTCTCTTAGTTTCTCTTTATTTATGCTTAAGTCTCTTTTCCTTGACTGTCAAGTCTCACAGATGTCTCACCATCCAGCACCAACTTTTAACAGCTATTCTGTATTATGGTTTTAATGTTTTAAAAGCCTCTGCATATAGTGTTTGTGGGTCTAAACACTAGGTATTTATATGTATATATACAAGTCTGCTGACCTTAGGCTGGTCCCATGCAGAAGGTAGCAGGTGGTTCCAGTATGGGGCAGCTTTTGCATCAGTGCTACGACATGAGGCTGGACCAAGCCCTGCAGCCAACAATGACAGCCTGCTTCTCTTGGATGTGGAGGGTCCCTCATCTTCTGAACATGACTCCCCGGTGTCACTTGGGGACAGCAGCCTTTTTTTGGCTGGCCAGTGCCCTCCAGAGGTTAGACGGTGGCCATTAGTGCTGGGAGTTTTCTCCCAGGAAGCCAGGCCATTAGAAGAGGAGGAGGCAGTCTGGGTGGCACTTCGCTCAGGTGGGGAGGATTCAAGCCCAACTCCCCATTCAGTGGCCTCCCCTGGTTCCTGCAGTTCTGTATGGTGTGGAGGTGAGAAAGGGCCAGGAGGGCTTGTGGGGCTGGTAGGGTTTGGAGTCTCATATGTGGATACTTCGTAAAGCTGGGTGCTGGGCTGGCCTCCAGATGACCCATTACTACAGCTCTCATTTCCAGTGCTACCTAATGAATAGGTAGGCGTGCGGCCCCCATTAGGTGGCTCAGTCCTAGCTGAGCTTCCAAGACTATGGCCTGGGTCACAGAGATGCCCATGTGGGTCACACATTGGGGGTGATTTAGGTGAGAGTGGAGTGAACACATCGGGGATAGGCCTATCGTGATTGTGCTGAGCTGGGCGTCGAGAGGGGTTGTGGTTTGGGGAGAGGGGGGGGGACCTGGGTGACAGTCCCCCCTCAGAGTCTCTGTGCTCTACCTGTGTGCAAGAGTATACAGAACTAGGTCCACCAGAGCCCATTACTAATCCAGTCCCAACACTTTGAGCTAGGGCTGGCCCACACAATACCCCTCCTTCTAATGCATCCCTGTCTGAGAAGTCTCCATGGTACGGACGTTTATGAATTAATTGAAGCTCCTCCAACCCCCGTTTCACACCCAACCGGACAGGCCTCTGTTGGGTATCAGTGTGGGATTCTGTGGAGGTAGAAAATCCCCCCAACTGGGAGAAAATGGAGAGCTGGTAAACTTTTTGGAGCCGCAACTCCTCCTGGCTAAAGTGCCTAGCTGCTCCCAGTCTGACCCCAGGGTCTAGGCTCTGTGTGTCGGTTGTAGGTGGAGGCAGGTCCCCCTCCTGGGTTGGAAGCTCTAATGGAGCCTTTTTATGGGCTAACTCCACATGAATGTGCCGCATGTTTTTTATGCTGAATGATAAGAGTCTTGACTAACTTTTGTAAATAGGGTCAAGTGGGTCCCAGTGCCAGGAGCCAGAGCAAGATGTTAGACAGGAACAGGAAGTCCTATAGTTCCTGCTGTGATGTTGTCAAACAGTCGGAAGCAGGAAGCTGAGCTGCACAGCACCTATGAATAAAATACACTATTACTGTTCTGGACAGATTTTTATAAAGAGATGAAGAATGGAAGAATGGAAGTGTTAAAAAACATAAAGTAGCTGTTAATGATGTCAGAATTCATAATGATAATGATCTAACACATGACAAAGTCATGACAACAGACACAGGACACATTTTGTATATTATGCAGACACTCTTGTTTTTAAAAATTCTCCACATAGCAGAGAACTGACTGGCTGACCGTAAACAAATCACACCAAACAATAAATCATATCCAGTATAAACATACTGACATAAATTCATACACGCACTTCTGTTACACACTTTATGATGATGGCATTTTCTTTAGCAAAGACATTTATTTTTACCTCAGAAGAAACTATATGATAAATATGAACTCCCACTTTAGGAAAAAATAAATTACCAGGTAAAAGATTCAACACACTTTGTCATTTAATTACATAGGAAAGCTGGTCCAAACTATTCACTGCTAGTGAAGTGAAAGATAAGGTGCTGAATCCCTTTTTACAACTTTATTTCTCATGACTGCAAAGGAATGATAACTCTTTTGTTGTTTATTTTGACACACTACCTTGACAATTGAAATGAAATTAAACTATAATGTAATGATTTTTGCATTTTCAGTATGTCATGGTTTTATCTGTACAAGACATAGGTAAACTGTTTCTGCACAGAGAATATACTGATATCACAGTAGCAGTACAGAAATCATGTTTATAGATATTGTTTAATTGAATGTAAATATATATATATATATATATATATATATATATATATATATATATAAATGAACACTACTCATTCCCTTGCAGCTTTAAAACCATACAAAAGTACTGCTCTTTATTTGCATTAATGAGACCCTATACATCACATGACAAAGTCTCCCAGGGGTCACCAACCCTGGTCCTCAAGGTCCACTGTCCTGCTGGTTTTCCAACTATCTCTGCCCTTCTAATTTCTGATTGGCTGAACACACCTGATCCAGGTAATCAGCAGTGTGTAGAGCAGGGATATCTGGAAAACAAGCAGGACAGCGGGCCTCGAGGACCGGGGTTGGTGACTCCTGCTATACATGATGCAGTGGAGGCAAGGTATAATCCTTATGTGTCTAATAAAAATGATTACAATAATTACATAATTGAATAAGGTCCAAGATCTGCATCTCACCTCTGCACCTGTCCTTGTCTAATTCTGCCTGTGTGGACAGGTTGCATCTGGCACAGCATCTGAAAGTTGTGTCTGGAATGGCCTACTAAAATAACCTGTCTATCCCCATGGCAGCTGCCATGAAATGATGCCAACATCCCAAGATATGTGACCAAAACAGCTAGGACTCCAGAGGGAGCAGGAGTGATGGAGGTGGGCAAAGGGGTAAAACCTGTGGAGAAATAAAAAGATGGGTGGATGTCAGTAACAGAAGAAAATACAATTCACTAATATTACAATAAATAACTCAAAGTTCAAAATTACTTCAATGTGTTTATGTGTAATCCACCACTGCAAAAGTGCTAAAGACATTTTGACGTTTCATCTGAAGTTACTTTGATACATTTCTTTAAAAAAAAGTTTTGTTTTATTTTTACTATTAGAAATTACATTAGCATTAGCATTATGTTGGTTTGCTCAAGAAAGGTATTTAATATAGAACAGTCAACAAGTGACTTGGATCAAGCCATCACACTGAAGGCTAAAAACACCTACCAGAGGGGCAGTGTGTCAGTAAGGCTGGAGCCTCTTGAGAGCAAATGTCTCTGAACCAGAATTGGAAATTACTTTACTGGGGCTCCCTTTGTGATTGGCTGATAGCCAGACACATCCTCTTTGGTTATGTACGCCTGGGGTATGGCACAGTTGTTGCATCATGACAGGATCATTCCTCCCAGAATCCCTGAACAGACAGAAAGAGAGAAAGAAATCAATCAGTGGTCAGTCAGATACTAGTACTGACAGCCAAAAAGATAAGAATATTCCTTCTGAACACACTCACACACACACACACACACACACACACACACAGACACACACAATTAATGAACTTCAGAACACAAAAGGCAATTCAGTCAAATAATGAAACCCCTTTGCATTTAAATATTCAACTAGTCAAGTGAAGGAAAAATATTGCTCTCATTCTTGTTTTCCCTTTCAATAACCAAGTACACCCTATTTTGAGACCTTGCTTGGAGTCTTTGTGGAGCAGAGAGTTTGTATTTCCACTGCTAACTTGGTACTAAATGGTGCTAGGCCAAGAGAAGCGGGTCGTTTCCTGACCCACTTGGATCAGAACTTGGGAATGTGGGGTGGAGGGGGATGAGGGAGTCGCAGTGAGCTGTTGACATGGCAACTGGTAGCCCAAGGATAACAGCTCCTTTGTGTTTGGCCACAAAGAGGAGTAGAGTTAGAGAGAGTGAGAGGGTGGAGGGCACTGGGGGGCAGGGGGAGACTGGCAAAGATGCTCCTCCAAGACACTAACTTCAAAAACAACAAAATGGCTGTCCTCCCTGAGGTGTGCACAGCCAACCAAAAAATTCAACACAATGCACTAAAGGCCGGTTCTTTCAAGAATAACAACAATAATCATCATCATCATCAGGAGAAGAAAAAGCAAAGAAGAAGAAATGAAATATGACAACTGAAAGAGACAACCAAGACAGCCACTCTGGCTAACACTGTAGCACACTTACAAACCAGTAAAGGAGAAATACTGTTGGTTCCCATTTAGACCTACATTACTGCAACCAGTTACTTCACTTTCTTGTATTTCCTTTTGAATAGCCATGACAAAACAGTGAAGAAGCATGAACAGATACATCACACTGAACTGATGATGCAATGTCACGATCAAGCAAGAGGAAACCAAAAACAATTGAGAAAAAGAAAATTTAGATAACTACAAATTGTTCATGGGTAATTTCCAAAAAACATTAAAAAAATATATATGCATTGATGGAACTTTAAGAAATGTTGAATAAAATCTTCAAATTTCTATTTAAATATGTGTTTCACCAAAGCAAGGAAAAACTGCACTCTTATTTGCCTTGCTGCACTCCAGGTTATCTGCAGCATGTGTTTAAATTACTTGACAAATACTGTTTATATGAGGATTTAATGTGTTACATATTTTTTTCAAACCAAATTCTCCACTAACAAAACAGTCTTCAATTTTAGCAAAATGGGAAGGATCATCTGTCAATGATGCCACGTGAATGAGAGCAGTCCAGACAAAAGCATGTAAGAGGAGACATCATGGAATCATGCTTTCCTGTCACTGCACATAAAGGATCACAATGGGATGATGCACAGGACTGAAACCTTTAATTGTTATCATTCAGAACAAAACCAGTCACATAATGCAACTACAGGAAAAACCCAGGTTGCACAAACTAGAGCAAAACACCCAAGAGGAGGCTGCTTTACACATTTTCTATAAAAAATAACTTGATAGCATTCTAACATTTGTAGCTTGATGCAATTAAATTGCCACTGGTATACCTTAGTGTTTTCTTAATAAACCTATGTTAACATGAACAGGATAGTATGAAATTAATATTTAAAAGTCATATATCAAACTGCTGCCCAAGGCAGAACTTTTGAAAGCCAAACGCATTTGATTAATTGGTAGATGTTTCTCACGGTGAGGAGTAGTGTCGGGCCAAACCAGAACCCTCACAGGTCAAACAGGAATATTTGTTTAAGTTCTTTACCACATAAAGCATGATATGCATACATGAATTAAAACAACACAGTACAAAGAATTATTTGTTATTTTGTAAACCCCTCCTACACACACACACCCCACCACCACCAAGGACAGGTGGAGTCTCAAAGTGAGTGCCCAGGGGCAGACAGAGAAGAGAGTGGGGGATGTGGTAGAGTGAGAGAGGAGTCAGCATGGAGTATTTATAGTCTTTGCCTGTGTCAGAGCTCACTGGATGCACCTAAAGGCTCTGTGCTAGGTCCCTCTTGATTTCTGACCTTATTTTGAACTTCAGCAGGAGCTGGCACAGCTGCCCAACCCTGGATTGATGCTCGGTCCAGGAAGGGAAAGGCTTTCGCTTCACCTAAAGGAAGGCTTCAAGTATTTGGGTGTGTTTCCAACTTGGACTTGAGAACTGTACTACTGCACTGCTGACCACTGTAGTGACTTTAATACACTCATACTCACTGTGTTGTCACATTCACCTCTAATATAATTGCACAATCTGTAAAATGGATGCACTAATTTTGCAGTGGAAGGTATGGAAAAAACACCAGAGCATATAGTAACACTAAGTCTAATTATAGCACATGTAGTCTGATACATTACACTAATATATCTTTGCTGGACTGTAAATTTGCTGATCTGAACAGAACCAACAAATCAGCAATACTTCTTCATGGTTATTCCATGTTTGGAAATCTGCTTTTTGGCATGTGGACTACAGTCCCCAGTATAGTTTTAGTAAAAGACTTTTTATCTCATCTACAGTTTCCCTTTAAAGGCTATTAAAAATTGCTATCACTAATGTACATATCATTATCCTCGAAATTCACCTCACATGTCATGACTGAATTCTGCTGACATGAAGCATGAAGATGTTATACATCACTGGCTGACTAGGAACAATCTCAATGTGACATCTGCAGTATTGCTGGAAGTGGACCAGACAGCAATCATTGAGACAGAGATGGAGAGAGAGAGAGAGCCGAAATGGTGAGATGATAGACAAAAGGAATGAGAAACACCCGAAAGGAATAAAGACATACAAAGGAAGAGGAGAGGGGAAATTGAGGAACAGAGGCAAACTAAAGAAAAGCCAAAGACATGGAGGACAGTATTAAAAACAGAAGACGCAGGTAAAGTTTATCAGTGTCAGGGTAAACTCTGGATGCTACAGTACCTAAGCCAGCAGTTCAGAGACCTGTTAGTTCATAGCCTAAAAATGACTAACTAATAATTTAAATTTAGCTCCTTCTTTGGTTTAAAATTAGATTTATTTTATTTACATGCACAAAGGAGGAGAAAAGAAAACCTGTGTAGACAAAACAAAGAGAAAACACATTGGAAAAACAATAAGTTACTAGGGCCCAAGAAACCCAATGGCATGAAGACCCAGTAAACTGCTAAATCAGATGAATGGGACCAATTGACATAATATATAGAGACAAGTTCAGCTTGCTTTGGCTGAGGCATAGCTCTCTATCAAAAAGAGAGTAGACAGTAACATTTACAATGGAATTAGCAAGCAATCAAAGCTGGAAAATGATTTCACAACAGAAACATGCTTGAGCAACAAAAGAAAAATCAGATGGGACAGTCCAGGGAAATTTTTATTTTCTGCTAGGATATACAGCAAAAACTGAGGGAAATAACCATTCTAGGAATGACATCATTATAATGACTATCCACAAAGCAGCTTTTACTTTTTGTTTGGATAATCTTTGCAATCTAAACCTGATTTGGCTAGTAAATGTGGACAATGTGGACTGTGTGGTCTAACTTACTGTGGACATCTTCATCAGTCACTGAGAAAGCAGCTAAAGTATCAGTATATTAAGCAAAACTATATGCAAAACAGGCAAAACTACACTACTGTGTGGCTCCCTGTAAACTCTGAAAAGCTACACTGAGGTCAAATGAAACCCAAATAGACACAAAAAAGTGGTACTGCCTTACAAAAATTGGGAAACAACTGTTTTGTTAACTTTCAACATGTTGTAATCCTTGTCAGAAATACAACAAATGAAGCCACATCATAATTCATGTATTTCTCCATGCTCTTTGACAATTGCTGTACTCCACCTCAGAAATAGTTCATGGGAGAGAAACAGCTGCTCTGTTTTCAGCTGTCTGAATTTACCAAAGCTTCCCCGCTGCCTTTTTAGATCAGAAATGTTATTTTATTATTACAATATAAAGATTTTCTTTATAGGTTTATAGTAGTGTAGATGCACAACGTTCAGGAACCAAAATAATTACAAACTTCAATAACTGAACAGGAGAGTGAAACTTCACCTTAGTTCAAGAGGTTTTTCCTCTCCTTTACAGAATAGTTTTCTCATAGAGAAAAAGATCCTAAATTGCCAGACTGGACTCATGACTAGCTTATATAACATGAACACTAATAATATTGTGTTTCCTCTTTTAATTTTGTCTGTATTCATTTAAACGCATTTTGTATTATTTTGGAGGGATTAGTAAAGTGTTTCTGATTCTGATTCAGCTGCAATGCAGCAATGCATTGCAACTATTCAAAAAGTAAAATAGCTTTATAGTTTTTTCAGTCATTGATATAAGTGATCATCTAGAATGGGGTCACAGGTAAAACTTTCATCTGAACATTGTACCTGCCCAGGTGTACTCTGCCCTTCTGCCCTCACTCTTTATATTCCTATAACACTGTAGTGCCTACAGTAGCGGTTTTAAAATAGCCACATGAAGTTAGCAGCCTCCCCAATGCCTCAATTGTCTCATCAATTTTTAGCAGGACCCCACCCAAGCAACTCCCAGGCCTGTGCTGTGCCTGAAGGCTGATAAACACTCACACTTATGCACTCCCTCTTAAACACAAAACTTTGCTCCTGCAAACAATCACTTGTTGATTAGATTACAGGACCTGTCTACAGTTTGGAAATCTGATGTCTCTGTGTATAAGGGAATTGAATGACAGCTGACTGTCTTTGTGTGCAAGTGTGTTTGTGAGTGTTAGACAAAGACAGAAGACAGGAAGTGGCAAAGAAAGACAGAGTGACAGAAGAAGAGAGGTAAAGTTGATTAAAAATGTTAGACTGCAAAGCAAGAAACTGTCACCCTGAACACACATACAATACTCAGGCTCACAGCAATCTACATTAAGCAGGCTCACTGACATAGTTGCTGAGAATGCTGTTTGACATGGGGTCCCTTTCTGCCCCTCCCTCCCTCCCTCTGTCTCTATGTCTGCCTGCCTGTCTGTCATTCATGTAGCCTTTTTAGGAGACGTTGAGTCACCCCAGCCCAGCTGACAATACGACAGCAATCAACAGGAGCAACATTAGTAAAGCAGACTTGACAGCAGAACTTGTGACACTCACCCTCTAGGAAAGATGCAGTTTATCTCGCTGTCTCGCTCTCAGCCTCTCTCCTTCCGCTACTTCGTCTGGTGGTTGGATCTGTACCTCTGCTGACTTGTCTTTCTCTCCTTCTCTTTTTCTTTTTCCACTGGGTCAGGCTGCCTTTCTCTCTCTCTGCCTTTCTGCTGCATTTCTTCCAGAATAAATGGTGAGAAAGACAGACACAAGTCAAGCTGTTCTGCCTCCCTGTGCTTGCTTCGCCCAGTAGCCTGTACTATCTCTCTTCTCTTGCTTTCTATGTGTATTTTGTTTTCTTCCTATTTCTCTCCACCCTCAGTCACACACATTATACATTAAATCAAAAACACCTACACCAATCCTAATCCCCTCGCCCTTCACGCTCGTACCCTCCCACTAGTTTTCTCTCTCTTGAGGTCTTGAGGTCCCCCCTGCCCTCTTTCCTTTATCGTCCTCGCGCCCCTCCAAAATAGCTTGAATACAAAAGCCACTTCACATGGTAGAATCCCCGCTTTCCTCGTCACCCATTTCTCCTCTTCCTCACCCTATCCTTTCTTCCATTGTATATTCTGAAGTTTTAAACACTTTCTGGTTGCCTTGCCCTCGCTCGCTCTCTCTCTCTCTCTCTCTCTCTCTCTCTCTCTCTGTGTTTTCTTTCTGTCGGTTTCCTCTCAGCTGATAGAGTGAGGCGTGCTTTGCTCACTCAGCAGTGAAGGTATATGGGGGCGGGGTGGTCTAGCTGATTGGTTAGAGAAAAGGGGGGTCAGCTGTAGTGACTAAGTCCTTGATTGGCTTGTGGAGGAAAAGCCCACCCACCTGCTCCTGCTCAGCCTGTTCTGCAGAAGTAGAGAACGAGAGCAAAGAGCACTTTCCACAAACAGTGTTTGTGTGTTAAATCTGTGTCCTTGACAGCTTCAAGTGTGTTTTATGTAGAGTGTTTAACTTGTGTAATCTCTTCCCATAGCATATGAGACCCACATATGAGTCTTTTAGTTAAAGAACAATATTCTACTAAAAAAAGTTAACTCCTCAGGGAGTAAAGATACAAACATCTATACAGTTCACCCCCTCCTTCCTTCTTCCTGCCTTGTCCTCTTGCACACAAAGCAAACTCTGTATCTGCTGCTGGACTACAGAGAATGAAGTGCATGTGAAAAAGTTTATCAGCTGAATATCAGGAGCAGCCCTTAGCTCTGTGTGTGTGTGTGTGTGTATTTTGCCATCTGTGAACTAACAAGGAACAGCACATTGACTAGGCAGAAACAGGGTGATGTGGTTAAAGTACACACAGTGGGTGCAAATGCATTGAACAGTCTTTCACCTTATACTCATATTGTTGGTGGAGACTATGCATGACACTGAGCACAGAACATACTTGAAGGTGTCAAGCATATACGTAACACACAACTTTGCCTTGCCCTCTTGTTGCAGGCACAAACAGACCTACCTGGTTATGGTTTAGCCTTATTTAGGAAACCAGGGTTGATGTGTTATCAGATATGTCCTCGTCGAGACACGTGACACCTATTAGCTGCCTGTCTCTGTTTGTTTATACCATCTTATATTATCTACCATCTCCTGCTCAGCTTCCACCTGTAACACCCCCTGTCTGTTTCCAAAACATGATGGAAAATTTTCCTTATCTAACCTAACGATGTAGAAGATAAGTACACTAGCAGCCAAAAGGCAGGACACACTGTACCACTGAACTGAATGAAAACGTGTGTCCAAACTTGTGACTGGTAGTGAGTTAGGTAGAGTTTGACTAATAGTAAATATAATTTAAGTCAACACTAAAATCATATTAACAAATGACCATAAATAATGTTTTTGACAGCTCTGTTACAGTAAGACAGGGTGAACTGCATTTAAAAACTTGAACGTGAAGTTACCTGCAGTTCTACATGCATGTACTCTTCGATAAGACACGGTATGCAGGGATCTGTGAGGGAGGATGTCACACTTGTTTTTTGGAGTGTGTGTGAACAGTAAAAGTGAGCAGAGAGGCGGTTTGAAAAACAAGACACGTCTTCAGCTACGTACCTCCAAATATAGATATGTGGGAATAGGGGGCAGTGGGGAGGGGGGAGATAGAAGGAGTAAGAGGCAGACAGCAAGACAGACAAATGAAGATAAATATATGGGATGATTAAAATGAAGCTGGGTTTCTGTCATCAAACAAGCTCAGCTGTTTCTTTTGATAGCAAAGTTTGTTAAAAAATGTAATTGCAACTTTCCACTTGCAAACTGCAGTATATTTAGTGTCTTGTTTTCAGTATACACAAACACACACACAATTCTGTCCCTTTAAGAGCCCACGTTGCCTTTCGTATTTGCCAAAAAGGGTGTGGCTTCCCTTGAAGATCCTCCCCCACTGAAGGGCACTCTGAGTGCAGATGAGGAGAAAGCAGCATTGAAAACACTCACATTCCATCAAACAAGAGCATTGATGCAATCCTGACTCAAAGTCATGGCACTGACTGTTTTGAGGTCTGTGAGTCTATGACAAGGTTGGATTCCCAACCCATACATGTGAAACTGTGCATTACATGCACAGACACATATATTGTTTTTCTAGGCCTCTCAAAGTGACACCAGCTGTGTTTTGGGAAGGAGGGTGTCTATTTAAACAGTCACAGCCTTTAAAAACTGAAAAACTTCAATTTGATTCTGCCGGCCTAAAGCCTCCTTTAAAAAAAAAAAAAAAAAAAAAAATTAGCTTTAAATACCCAGTTTTTAATATCAGAGACAAAGTCCAATTCACCCTCCCACTCTGACAGGGAGCGAACAAAACGAGAGGAAGGAGTGAGGTGGAGGAAGGGTGGGAAAGGAAAGTGAGTGTATGCGTCTAATATTGCATGGGAGTGGGGGTTTACTACTAACACACTCTTATTTTGGCATGTATGAGTGTGGAGCATGGAGTTGTATGTTTGTCTAAAAGGTGTACATCTCTCCCACACAAGTATGTGGTGAGACTGAGCAACAGCCAAACAATGGATCAATCAGGAACGCCCTAATACGCCACTAAATCATCATTAAAGTTTACAAGCAAATTACAAGCAATGCTGTGTTGACCTGATGGTTTTAATCACTTTCAATTTTGTGATGCAATGTGTTTGGTTTAACTGTAACATATCTATGGAGCATACATATTAAACTAGTTTTTAAATGTATGTATGTATGTCTGTCTGCTAAATTTGTATGCATCCGTTGACTTTTTGGCCTTCTTTAAACAGTTTAACATAACGTAGTCAGTGCCACATCACTGACAGGATTAAAGTGAAAATTTTAAACTGGCTTCCTCCTTAATATGGCACAAACTTTGTCTTAAGTCTTCATTTTATATTTTTAGCTGCCATCGCTATAATGTGTTGCCACATGGCAACATTAAGTCTTTTCCATTTTAACATTTCAGCACATTCAGGACACTGAGCAGGCCCATTTGTCCTGAACGTTCCACCATTCTCATTCAGGCCACTGGATTTTACAGGAGAACGAACTTCTGCATAAGATGCTTACCTGCCAGTTTGACTATAGACTCACCCAAAATCCCTTTATCATTATCACATAAACAGTTTCTGCAGATCATTTGCCATCCAGGGTGTTTGCTTTATATTTACATTTCTAGAGCACTGGAACAATCTGGTTAGATGAGCTCTCTCTGAATGTGTATGTTTGACTAGCTACAGGTTAATAAATAAGCTCAACAAGCTGAAAAAAAACAGATGTCCTATTTAAGTATATGAATTTAGTGCCCACCTGCCTTGCGCATGTACTGTACTTTCCTCTCTTTGCTAGCTAGATATACTGGAACAATAAAATTTGTAAAGGTTTTTGCTTTATTCTGTTGGGGGCCAAATTAAATTTAGCATTTGGGCTTAGGTTTAAGTGCTGCAGAGGCAGGAAATACATATTGCTGAACACCAACATCTTGGTATTCCATTTTTAAAAACTGAACTATCCATATAAAGCACTCCTCAAATAACAAGTGTTTATTCATTACCAAATATGTCTCTCAATCCACTTCTGCAATCATTTCCACCACTCATTTATCAGTGCGATACACTCTGGGGCTGTGGGATGAAGAACTAGATTCGGCAAGTGTAGCAACATTTCTTTCGTGTATGCTGTAATTGGCTGCTGTGTTATAGTTCCCCACAGCTGCAATAAAACCTTGGTGCAATCCACTTGAATCCAGCCCCCTTTTCAACACCAAACCATCCTAAGAAATAATGTTTATTTTTCCAATAAGTATATTTACCTACTGACCCACATCTATAATATCATGTTGTGATTTGGTAACATTTTCTATATTTAATATATAATCATTCACAGGACTAGATGTTTACTCTGACACTTTTCAGTGTCACTCTAGAGTTTGCCAACCTCTGCTGAGGGAAGACAGGAATAAAGGGAGGAGAATGTGCAATATGAAAACACAGAGACAAGAGTCCAATGAAGAAAAAAAATGCAGAGATAGGGAGGAGTGTGGCACCCTGAGACTTGGTGACAGGCCAGGCCAGCGCAGAGGCTGGAATGTTCCAGAGAGAAATATGTTGCCTATTCATGGAGAACAGGAAATAAAGCACCCGCTCCTTCCCTTTAACTCAACTGCCTTTCTTCTGGGCTCTTATTTCTTTATCATGAATTTTTTGTCACTCTCTCTGCATCTCTTCACCTTTGGGTCTATGTGTGTTTCTTCCTTTGTCCCCTTCTCTTGAACTGGGTATTGTTTTTCTATGCATATTGTTACAGTCAATTCTTTGTTTTCTCCCTTCATGATCAGTGAACACATACATCATGTTGGTTTTGCATCGCTCACACTGGTAGCAGCTGAAGCTAGTCTGGCCTGCCATCTGGGCAGTGAAAGAAAAAAAAAATCATTTTGTTGTGTAGCTCACATACCTAACCAGAGAATACTGTCACTGTTTAAACCTGACTAGGCAAAGTGGCGAGAGCGAGTATGTAGGACGTGTTTGATCATTTTCAATGGCAGAATAAGACAAAATGAGAAAACAAAAACATTACAGTGATCCTAAAAACAATTGTTAAAACAGACTTAAAAATGAAAAGCTTTGATAACATGAGTTGCTAATGTGTTTGAGCTCTAAGGCAGTACGATATGCTCAATATATTTGCAGCTACTATCAGAATCCAAAAAGGCAACTACAAAACACAAACAACTCAAACTGACCAGACACATCTGATTATCTCTCCTACTGTTTTATAGAAAATAAACTAGAGCAGGAAAGTCAGTCAGAAAGTCAGGCACACATGTAAACATTTACACTAGAAAATTTGTATAGTCGTGAAGCACAACTGTGAATACACAAATAAAGATACAGATATGCCCTGGTGATAAATAAGATCCTTAGGGCATCGTGTCTTTCTGCAAACTTGTGATTAGTACTCACTTCACTTTGGCTTTAACTGTAGAAAAACACACAAACATGTGCTTCCTTCTCTTTTGTCCCGAAAAGGAAGTTGAGTCCCCATAATGTGATTGTGCTAACAGATTTATGCCCCCACAAAGTGAGTAAAACCAGCTCACATATACAGTCCTGTACTGCTACAAGGTGTTTATGTGTACACAGCTTTAAAAATCCCTTGGCGGACATGAGACGAGCTATTTTTGAAAACCAACAATCAATTTTAGTCTGCAAAATGATATTATTATATATTTCTGAGTGGTTGACACAGTTTTCCAAGTGACAGCATTCATTCTCTATAAAAGTCAATTAATGTGACAAATGAAGCATGCAAAAGCCCAGGCCTGTCATACACACTCAGCGTCCACAAGATGGAGAGAGGGGATTAAAAGCAACACAGAGAAATGGAGGACTCTGATGACAGGCAAAAGGAACTGGACAAATGACAACATGCTGGAGAGTAATGGACCGAGGGCACAAGACAAGTATGAGAAAGTGAGGGGGAAAGCATGAGCAGGTCTTAGCTTGATAAGTTCTCTGTGCTGACCTATATAATGCATGGCAATGCACCTGCCTTTCAACGTCTGCTCATTGATTGGAAGGAAGGAATATGAACATACTAAATGGCTCACAAGCTACATAGCTAGAATTATATTTAGCCTCTGAATATGTAAGTCATTCATCAGGATTAAGTATGAAACACTTTTTTATATTTACGTCTATTTAATTATGAGAATAAATGACCTCTAACACCTTTGTATTACCAAAAAAAAAACACATACTAGTTTTCATAAGAGTAGTTAAGATAACTAAAAACAAATCAAACAAATGCTATCAATAGACTTAGACCCTCCACCATCTTTGACATGGTCTCCTGATGTTCACTTGAATTCACTGGCATTCCTATAAATAGGTTAGGACCTCAAGAATAAGCTGTTATTAAGAGAGAAAGAAAAGATCATAAACATACACTTTTATCCTAGACACAGCATGGTGTTATTGCTGTAATGGTTTTAACCTCTGTAAAACAGGTAAAAAGTGACAAGGGAAAACTATATCTTTACTCTAGAAGCTTTTTCTTATGTGTCTTCTAGGGGTGAGGTTTAGTAAAAATAGTTACAATTTTCAGGCACTGGGCTTCATGTGAACAGGAAGACCTTTATTTTTATGCACCACAAGCAGATTGACAAGGTTTAAACTGACGTACCAACAGGAAATTACATTGCAGAGAAGCAGCTAAGACAGCTAGTTATTTCTGCATTTTAAGACAAGAGAGACAATGTTCCTGTCATTCTACCAGTCAGTACTTGCCCTTGGTAGTAGCTTAAGGCTATGTATTAAAACATGTATTCAAATGACATACACAGGCTTGTAACACTAGATTTGTTAGGACTTCCTTTCCCATAACCCTAAACCTAACCTTTAACATTTAAATTGCTCTCACAAAGGTGCAAGCCGAATACGTGCATGCCCACTCACTCATTTACACAGTAGAAATCAATATAGTCACAGAGCAGTGTGTAGTACTGGATCTAACCTACATAATCATCTGTAATCTCTGACATCAAATCCTGCACACACTGGAGGGCTGACAACAAGCCTTCATCAGCTCAGAGCATTTAATAGCCATCCCCACTTTCACACACTTATAAAATGTGCTGCCAGACACAGGCACTAAAAGCAAAATTGCAAACCATAATCACATTTCTTTTTTTAAAAAGTCAAATAGCAATGAGAGGTAAGGAAGATATAATCCTATATATCACTAATATTGTACCCTACAGTAAGAAGGCCATTGTTTGACAGTGTAATCTGGGCCCACTCTATTCAGACAGAATGTTGCTCAGCCTCAATACATACTTGTAGCTCCATATATTACCATGAGAAAATGCATAACTACTCATGACCAAACTCTTGATTAACTGTACTTGGCCAGATAGTATGTATTTATACATTTCCCTGGGGTTGAATATATTAGTCATTATACATTTGGAAGTAAGCTAACAGACAAGTTCCTGGTGTGGCTTTCCATCCATGCTAAAAATGTCCCACACTCATGCTTGCTGAGTTTTTGATCCCTGCCTTGCTTTCCTTTCTTCTGATGTGAAGATTTTCTCAGTTTCTTTGTTTACCCCAAAAAGCCAGAATTCATTATTCTCTTGTATTCTCCCAGCACATTTTAGCACTGAAGAGCCTAAGCCAAAGAATGATTGTGCACAGGGCAAGCCCAGACCCAGGACTATTGAACAACATCGCACCTCGCCTTCAGGGTTGGTTACAGTAAAGATCTGTATGACGTCACACTCAGCTGAGGACAAAGCCCACTGGTTTCTCCCAGACTCTGAGGTGGGGGTGGCTGTCAGAGCAATCCAAGGGCAAGCAGGAGAGAGAAAAATGTAGACTTGCAGACTGATTTGTTGTGTGTATGTGTTGAAATCTTCTATTTACATACATGTGAGACAGCTAGTGGATTGTCATATGCACGTGTGCTGTATGTGTGATGTAGAGTGAGTGTGACTACAGTAAATGTGTGTCTATGTTCATGTGTCTAATGTGTATGCCAATGCCATCATGTCCTAACAGGCAGGTCATTACAGCTGGGCACAGTAACACTGTAATAACTGGCTCTATTGTGACACCTCATAGATTTTACATGCACTGTAACAAGAGTTTAGTGCCAATACCAATGGTCTTTTCACTGCATGGTGCAATGCAGCTCCCAAGTACAATCCAAGGGAATAATATTCCTGCACTCAGTGCTATCCACTGTGAGCTTTACAGTGGTCATCATCACTCCACCCGCTGAGCTAGAGTCATAATCTCACAGATATGCCAGTGCTGGTTGACCCCTCCTTTTTGCACAGCCCTAATATACAAAATACCGGAGGGGGGGCATAAGTGTGCAGGTATTACAGAGTCAGATTCTGTACACATGCATTTTGATGAAACGCACACATGGATTCTCTATCACTTTGTCCCTAACTACCGCAGAGTGCATGCACGCACACACACATGCACACGCACATAAAGAAAGAGTGAGCAGAGCAGACAAAGCAAGGGAACGCCCCCTACACCCAGGAAGCTGCTGTCAGGTCCCCAGCTGGCTGAGGATGGATTCCAGTCATTCTTCGTAGATCCACTAGATTAAATGACGACTGTGAAACCCGCATATTTAAAATACAAACGTTTAACTAAACCAGAAATGTCCCAATAACCTGAACCTTTGTGCAATTATCATATGTGCACACTTCACAGAAAGCAGAAGGCTAAGAGGTAGCTGAATAGTCTACTTACCTAACACAGAAGAGGTGGACTGAGGAAGGAAAACACAGTCTGAACAGACGTGTTCGCCTCGTCGGGGAGTTTGGCCTTTTTGTTATCTCTCAGCCGTATTGACTCCTGGCAGCTAACGTTAAGGGGAGAAAATCGACTTCGAAGCTTAACCTAAGGAAAACAATCGGACATTTTTAGCCTCGTCCTCTTACTTTGTCTTGCCACATAGCTTGCTTTATGGCTGACTACGTCTCTTCCTCTCTGTCTGTCTTTTTTTTTTGAGCTCGCAGCTGTTTTCGTTGTTTCAACCTTTGCCTGAAATTCCTCCTCTGTTCCTTTAAACGAAAACGTTTCCGGGGTTTGCTCGTTAGTATATGAGAGGCGGGGCTTCATGGCCAGCTGAGCGCTTGTCATTTAAGCGATTGGTCGCTTTTATTTCGTTTAACCAATCAGCACTCAGGGATTAGACCCTCTTTAAAACATGCACATTTATGCATAAATACTGTCCTGTGATTGGTCTGTGCGATACCCAAAAAAGAAACGCCCAGTACACGTGCGTTTTCTCCCCTCCCATTCTTCAGTGGCAAGGATGGCTGCTGCTCTGATCCATTAGCACTTAAGAACTACAACAAACAAGACACTCATGTACTAACCAAAAATGTTGTAGTCATAGTACCGGCATCAACATGTGGTAAACTTGTTTACACGGCAACAGTTAAATTTGCAGTCAAATGTACACAAGTTAAACTCCCGTTTTTCTTCCGTTTGTACTAAATCGGCCATAATCATGTTGTCACAGAGCTAAGAATAGATCAGCTACACGTTGTATCCCCAGCTTGCCTTGCAGCTGCAGTGTGCTCCACGCCCATCTACCCAGAGCACACTGGGGCCTGATTACACCTCGCCATAGGAAGGAGGAGGCCTGCAGAAATAAAAGAAGGTCTGACCGCAAACTCAAGAAGTGAAATATAGGATGTTGCATTTAATGCACTTGGCTATTCGTCAGTCTGGTGATATTCCACTTCGCCAATGCATCCGCTGCATATGACACAGTCACAGTCATTGTAAAATCACCCTTACTGTTTGTTTTATTCCTGTACCTGTTATGCTGCATTATAGTATTACATTTTTAAAGCATTTAAAGCACCATCAAATTCTGCATTAACAAAATAATTGATGAGTGAGTTAAGGAAACTCACAAAAGTTGGATTTTAGATGGAAAAATGCCTACTTCAAAGTTCAAAATTAAGATCTCATCATTGATGCTGTTTTATGCTCACAGTTCAGGTACAAGGACATAATAGGGCATGTTCAGACACATTCTTGGTCATCCCAGTGTCAACCTAGTGTCCCTATGTTTGAATAGTCCCATTTCCAGAATAATTGTTTTATCTCATGGTCTACAGTTTATGCTCCATAGGACCAGCGATAACACAACTGAAAGATTTACCCATAGAAACACCTTTGTACAATAACGGATTAAAAAACTGTTTGAAATTCCTGACTTTGGAGAAGACTTCATTCAAAATGATTTTGTTTTTTTTACATATTTTACCATACTGTATCTTAAAGTGACAAAGATTTGCATATGCAAACTTTAAGCCTTTCCCAGCAGTTAATCAAAGAACATGATCTGAAAAGGGAATTGAAAGCTCACTATTTCGTGTGCAAGTGCACTGCAGAAAGACAGAACTGCTGCTCTCATTATGGGTAATACTGTTTAGGATGGTTTACAATATAATGTTAATAAAAAAAACACAGCTAAAAAACATTGCATAACTCAGTCACTGAGGTTTTTACCACATAAGGATAATAAGGACATACATGCTTAGAAATGATAATACACTTTAGGCTTTAACCATAACATTATGTAAATGTTGGTTTCAGCAGACTGTCTTCATGTCCAGCTGCTTCAAGTAACTAGTGCCCCCTGTTGGTTACTCACTGGAACAGTCACAAGAACTGTGGTGTAACCAGGATCCTGCTGATCCAGGACTTGCTGGAACTACATGGACAGGAAAAGAACTTAAACAAGGATTTTCTCTTAACTGAAGATGTGATTTCCAGTTGACTCAATAGTGCACCTCAGTGACCAATGAAGTGGCAGCAGCAATTTTTTGTTGAGCGAGACTATGTAGTTTAAACATTAAAAATCCAACTGTCATAACATCAGCATGTCCAATAGAGACTCTTCAATAGAGTTCATTATTTTTACTGCAACCTTTCACACATATGTTACAAGGAAGGTTAAATACAATTTCCCTTAATCATGCTTACTGCTAATTGTGGAGTTTCTAGTCAGGCTGAGCATTTTAAGCAAGTACAGCTCCTCGGTGGCATCTCATTTACATCTTGCAAGCTACTTCATATACATCCCTTCACTCATGAATTCTCACACACTATGAGATTTAAGTGTTATCAGAATTCATCATCTGGTCAGATTTTGCTTTTTTTGAGCCATCAGTGCCGTACTCCCTCTTCCTCCTTTGTTTGCTCTTCTGCCTTTCTTCTTGTCTGAACTGGTGCCTGTCAACAAAAAAGTCACATTTACATGAAACTACAGTGAATTTATCCTATTCAGCTGGAATCAGTAAAGATAAAGAAGGTCATCTTCAGTAAGTGAAAAGCCTGTTTTTAGTGTACATGGTGTCTCACCTCTATACCATCTGGATCTAAATATTTAGTTTGTAAATAAATACATTGCTCAGCTGACATCTGGAAAGAGAGCATTCAGTTTGCAGCTACATGAATAAATAATGTGCTGTTGCATATACAGTATATACAAATATTTTTCCAATTAGAAAATAGAAACTGGAGTGTTTGTGGGGTTTCATCTCTACAGAAAGAAATAGGCATATATATGACATTGTTACTAGTTGCAACAATCGCAAAATACTATAATGTTTATTATTAAAATGTAAAATGACACATACACACACACACACACACAATTAAAAGTCAAGTGTGTAAAAATCCATGGAATGGAGTGAGAAGAGACATGGTTTAGAATCACAACATGAGTCTCAGGTGTAGAGCCAAATCTTGTGATCTCACCTGGACTGCCAGCGCCGGCCGCTGTTCCACACTCTACCAAAGGAGGGAAGCCAGTTGGCATCTGTATGTGAGCTGTGATCAAAGTTGGCCCCCACTCGGTTTGGTGGAAGCTTCCTCAGTTTCTCCTTCTCCTCTGGCAAAAGTCAGATGTAGGCTTTTTAATTATAATCAATCTTGTTTACTATTTGCCCTCAAATCTACATGGTTATGATTTTTGTATCACTAAATCTGATTGAGACTGGATGTCAATATACTATTGTTGTGTAGGTGCCACAAGTGATGTACCCAATAAAAAAATAATTCCTTGAGTCTCATAAAGATTACCAGCAAGGTGTGGGCATTTCTTGGCCCATACAATCTGCTCAGCAGACATCAAATTTAAAATGTGTGTATAAATGATTCCTACTCTGCTTCAGGAACTCTTGGAGTGATGGGCCAATCTCTGGATTTCCTTCAGCCCCAGAGGTCCCCTCCAGAGGATCATCTTGGAGCCAAGGAGGGACAGCACCTATGGCAGACATGCAAGATTTGAACTGAGATCATAACCACTGAAGACACTGGCATTCTGCACAAGCAGAGAAAAACATGAAAATGCAACAGAAAATCAGTAAATGTTTTATGAAAATGATATAAAGTAATTTCAAGTTAAAAGAGTTAGATTTGGCACAGCAGAGATTTTTCAGATAAGGCTATAACATATTTTTATAGTGTGATTAATTTAATGAATAGAAAATAGCTGCTTCAAATAACAAAAAACAACTGAAACATAAAATACTTTTTGACTCCATTAATTATCATTATTATCATAAAAACTCTAATATCCGAAGATGCTTTGATATCTGGTAATGTTGACAGCAACGTAAGAGATTAGAAACTTAACCACTACATAAATCTATCACTGTACCTGTATGAACATTGCCACTGCTTGATGAATCCTGTAACAGAGGTCAAGCGAGGTGATTGTGTTGGTATGAAAAAAATAAATACATAATTATTCAAGACTTTTATTAAGACAGTCATACATCTACCTGATAACCTATGAAAGTCAGGCCTTGTCCTGTTGCAGCCCACGGTGATTCAACCATTGAGTTGACAAAGCTGCTCCCTACCTGCTGGTCTGATCCTTCAGATGTAAATTCAGAGCTGCTTCCCAGATGGCAAGATAAATAAAAAGCAATTTCAGACACTACTGACAATGTTGTGCAAAAGTGGATAAAATGTTGCAGGCAGACACAGTGTTACCTGACAGCATCCTCTGCTGATGTGTCTGTGCCGTTGGGTCCATTGAACAACTCTGGCTCTGCATCACGCTGATATTGATTCAGGAAAAGTCAACAGTGGTTCACAGTGGAAGTCTGGCCACTAATCTTGCTTTCAGTTTTTATCAGCACAGTCATCACACACTGCTTTACCAAATTTTAACATAAATCTCTGACCATTCACATAGTCTGTTCTTTTCAACCTTCAATCTGCATTCACCACCTTCATGTAGGTTTTAAATTAAAATACCTGTTTAACTTTTACTAAAACCTGTTACTTTGTCTTTAAACCACACTAGCCACAGGAGGTTACAAGGTTACAGCCAGAGCTAACTAAACAGGAACTCCAGAGGACTCACTTACTGTGGTCCTTACAGTCATTTAGCTGGAGGATAGTGAGGTTTCCCATCTTGTATTGCAACAGAAATAACATCAAACAACAGTCAAGGCCACAGTGATGGATACTGCCACTGCATCCTTGGAAAACAAACCTCTAAAAGAGCCTGGATGACCTCTTGACGATGCTTCTCCTGTGCCCGAATATACTCAGCTTGCTGCAGCCATAAGTTGAACAAAGAGAGAGGAAAAAAAAAAAAAAACAATCAGCATGCTAATCAGGTCAAAATAACATTGCTTAATACACTTTTTAGTGATCTGGTGTAGAATAACTGCAGACTTAAGGTTCAAGTTCATAAAAAAAAAAAAAGAAGAATTTTGCATTACTTGTTTAATGAATTCATCCTCATTTTCCACAAAAGATTCCAACACTTTTGCCACTTCAGCTTTAAACCTAGACAAAAACAAAATAATAATTTATGCAAAAAAATCTTTGCTTTATGACTGCAGCCTTTTGACTTATTAGGTCTACCTTTCAGCTTCCTCTTCTGTGATGATGACCTTGTCTCGAAATTTTGGGTCAGCTTTATTGTCCCACCAGAACTTGTGTGTTTTCTTTCTGTGTTCTGTGCTAAAACCACACACATTTGAAATGTCAACCAACGACCTGAAGACCAAAGCAGTTTATTCAAATATTCACATGGGCAAAACGATGTTGAGGCCACAAAATACTTCAGATTATACTACAGATTTTTAACTGAAGTTTGAACTGAAAAGATATAAATGTAATCACTCTAGCAATCTTTTAATGCTCAGATGAAGCCAAATGAAGCTAACTGATGCTTCCAAGCAGGGGAACACTATAAAAAGATTTTAAAAACTATTAAAGCACTTCAATACAAACCGAATAATCTGCATAAATCTAAATTAATCAAAACTTACGTGGCTATGTGTTCTAACAAGCCTCCGTATAGGACAGTCATGTTGCCGTCCGTGACGTTTCTTTCAATTTCAAGCCCACAGCAGTAACACCAGAATTTTTGCTTGTGTTGTGTGCAATCAAACTTTTCTACTTGGGGTTTTTTAATTGTTCGGCGAGCTTCCTTAACCTGACAAGAGTGGACAAAAGAAACAAAAGAAACATGAAAGTTAAACCTTAAAGATAAAGATGTCCCCATTGTGGGACTAATAAGGGTAAATAACTAACTAAAACTAATACTGGAGATGATGACATATATACATGCAGTAGGCAATTTATTGGGTATATCTAGCTAAACGTATTTTAACAAGTTTACTTGCATTACAGCTGTTTATCCTAATGTAAGGTTGTTTTGAGGCTATATTACTGCACCGTAGAGAGGTGTTTGTTAGCTAGCCTAGCCTCACTGAGATCAATATGGTGAACACAGTGTTAGAAACATCTGTCAGTATAAAACAATTTAAAAAAGAAAGCACAAAAATCCTCCAAAATATTCATACAGTTACATCAACACGTCTCTTAAACAAACAAACACTGGACCGTATTATAAATGTCAGTACTTGTTCATTCAGCAGTAACTCATTAGTTCCAGCTTGGTGTTCCTAATAAACTGACAACTGTGTACATACTGTGTATACTACAGTACACTATTAAATTCAGCAATGTGAAAAATGTGAGCATATAATACTCCAACTATTGAGGCGTGGTGAGAATCCTGATATGAACCTACTTACCTTTTCTAAGAATTTCAGGAGAACCACCCGTAGTCTGCTTTGATGGTTTTTTCCGAAGATATGCGCCTTCCCCTTGAATGTTGTTTGCCTACATATGGCGCAGTAATATGCACCCATTTATACTGAGCGAAAGAACTCGAAAATATATTAAAGTTAAATTGACACTGCACCTCAGCTAAAATCAAATGCCTCAGTTCTTTAACTATTTATTGTTTTTTGTCTCCTCAACTAATCCTTTCTGAAGTATGCTAACAGTCTCTTACAGGAAGCTATTCCGTTTCGATAGGTTTCCCCTGGAAACAGAAACCATTGCGGAACTTTTCTCCAATAACTAAATTAAAAAAGAAGAAGAAGAAGTAGCTGATAAATTACTTGGCGTTGGGATATTCGCGCCTTTAAAAGCGATAGTCGATAATACTAACTAGTTATGCTAAGTTAATACTGGTAACCACAGCTTCTCCATTAATGTTAACATGTTGTTTTGTCTTTACTGCCAACTAGTGACCGTTAACTAGCGGTGTCTGAGTGGACATGTCTGCTATGCAGTGTTTAATTTTTTGAGGAAACTATAGTAAAGTACGAGGATGAGGTCGATCATCAGCGCAAACTGTTGGATAACGTTTGGAAAGCTGACATAAAACCGCAAAGGATAGGTCTGTAAAACCTCAATTGTCTTTAATGTACATAGGAAAACCACTTATAAACTCACGCTCTTTTGGTCTAAACATAAAAAGTAATAAGCATTTTTTTTTTTACTATGACATTAGTAACCTACTGTTGATCTGTGTCCCTGCAGAGCTCTGTCAGCAACATATCTGCAAGGTGGTGGTGGTGGTCCTCCTCTCTGAGCAGCAGCTCTGTAACCAGCAGAGGGACTCCAGTCTGGACCTTGAGGACCCAGAGGCGCCACAGATTAAAGAGGAACTCTGTACAAGTCAGGGAGAAAAGGAGCATGAATTGAAGCAGGACGTTGATAATTTTATATTTATTCCAAATTATGAGGAAAGTGAGCAAAGTGAACCAGAACCAAACAGTGACCAGCAGCTTGTTTCTCATGTGTCGCATGTAGCAAAGGCCAGGGTCACAGAGGAGGCACAAATGTAGACTCAACTGGAAATGCAGAACCAATGGCACAAGAGAAACACCACAAAAGCAAAATTCACAGTAAGAGCTTGGAC
This sequence comes from Mastacembelus armatus, assembly GCF_900324485.2. Classification (NCBI taxonomy): domain Eukaryota; kingdom Metazoa; phylum Chordata; class Actinopteri; order Synbranchiformes; family Mastacembelidae; genus Mastacembelus; species Mastacembelus armatus. The sequence goes on from NC_046641.1 coordinate 20,854,641, forward strand.
AACTCTTACATGTCTAACATTAATCCGGCTGCATGTACAGGTAAAAAGTTATTTGTGGAAAAGCTTTTATTGTCAGTCCCAGGTAACAATACATCTGAGAGTCCACACAGGTGTGAAGCTGTACCTTTGCAAAACATGTGGGAAAGAATTCAGATTTTAAAATGCTTATTGGTCCACATGAGAATACACACAGGCAAGAAGCCATTCTGTTGTGAAAAGTGGGAGGAGTTTCACATCTACTAGTGGCTTGGCGGTCCATATGAGAACACACACAGGTTAGAAGCCATATTCTTCCAAAACATGTAAGAAGGGTCTCACATCTATTAGTGGTTTGGTGGTCCACATGAGAACACACGCAGGTGGGAGGCCATACCCCTGCAACACATGTGCAAAGAGACTTAATGTCATGTCAGTATTGAGAAGCCATATGAATATCCACACAGGTTAGAAACCATATTCTTGTAAATTGTGTGAAAAAGAATTTCGACTTGGCAGTGAGTACAAAGTCCACATGAGAACAGATGCAGGTGAGAAGCTGTACTTCTGCAACACTTGTGGGAACAGATTTTCTCACTTGTCAAAATTTAAAAAACACACAAGAGTCCATACAAGTGAAAAGCCATATACTTGTATAACGTGTGGGGAAGCTTTTAGACTTAATAGTGAATTGACCGTCCACACTGGAAAAGCCCACACTGGTGAAAAGCTGTATCACTGCACCACATGTGGGAAAAGATACTTTGATGTGTCTCAGTTGGCAAGGCATATAAGATCACATACAGACAAGTAGTCTTTTTTTTGCAAAAGTAGTGGCAATTTAATTGACAATTCACATTTCGCTTTGTACCTGTATTTCTTTGGAACAGTTGATACCTCCCAAATCTTGGAAACTCTCTGCCTCACAGTGGTTATGTACTTCCTACAAATGTAAATGTTAAATCTCTTCATTTTTTACCCTGTATATCTCAGTGGCTTGTGAACTATCTGAGGAGCTGATGAGCTAATTTTATTTTCATGTATTTTGTGATAGGTCTATCCTGATCATTTATTTTTTTATTTTTTGGGCCGTTAGATATTGTCATACGAACACAAATTGTAGAGGATGTGCTACATGAAGCTGTAAAAGGATTTTAGTAAATACACTGCTGATTGCTGCTAGTTATTAGGACTGATATAGTGTCAGAAGTACAAGCCCCGTAATGAGAGCCTATAAAACCCCATAATTACAGCCCATGAATGAATTGCATTGTATCTTATTCATGCGTGTTTAGTAATTATATGATTTATTATCGAGCCTGCACCTCCTAGACAGCAGGTGTCAGTGTAGGAGTCAACAATGCGGAAGTAAACAAAACTAGCACGGCAACTTTGATCGTAGCAGATTTAGACGACGTTTTATCGAAAAGGGTTTATTTATTTTAATCCAACTATGACTTCAACCACAAGTATGCGACAGTTTGTCTGTGATCGACTCACTGCGGCTGCTCAAGAAATCGTGAGAGTCTTTGAAAAGCGAATTGAAGACTATGAGAAGGAACTGGAGCGCCAACGCAGGCTGTTGGACAGCATTGTGATGCCAGAGATAAAACTAAATAAGGCAGGTTAGTAAAACCACTAAGACTTTCTTTTAAAGCGCCATTTAAAGTTGACACGAAAAACACGTGACTCCAATTTTTACGATCATTACACTGACTTCCGGTAAGATGTAGGCTCGATCATAAAATTACTTTGTTTGCTTTCAGAGATCCAAATGGCTTTGCCCCTGGTTAACTGGCTGCTGGCAGTGTGCTGGGAATTTCTAGTCTACAGTTTTAGAAATGTTAGGAGCAAACAATGAGGCGATCCAAAATTTTCAAAGATAAGAAACAGTGATATCCGGAAGTGCGGAAGTCCTCCCTGTAGGCCGTCAAAAAACAAAACAAAGGCCTCAGCACCTGCCTGAAAGGTCAACAAAAAGCAGTACTGTAAAGTAAAATACATTTTGAACTTTATTTTAATGTAACTTTGAACTTGCAGTAATGTACTGTACAGTAAAGAACAGACACTTGTACTTTAGTATTTTCTAATTATACTACTTAATATTACATACTCTACTACAGTTTAAAGGCAGTGCATACATATACAGATAAATAGAGGGATAGCCTATGTTCTTTATCAGCTAATTTAGACTAGAATTAGTATCAGTGTTATTTGAGTTGAAGTTATAGTCTCAATGTTTAATGTATGTTTGGAGTTGCTGTAGCTTTGTAACATACCAGATTTATTGTGTTATTTTGTATAATCTTTATAATTCAGGTTTTAAATCTTATTAACATGTCAGGATTTCATAAGTGGTGGGGGCTTTCAATTTTCACCATTCATTATAGGTTTTCAAGCCCTGTGATGGATTCCTGTACCCCCACTGCTATCATGACCATTTCCCCATCCCCCCACAACTTCCCTGCAAGATATGTGGTATAACTGATGGATGGATGACTGTCTTCATCACAGCTGGTAAATATAGGCTGTTAAATATGCCTGATTGCTGTGTTCTTCTGTTTAGATCTCCCACAGACCTTTGTCCATAAGGAGGAGGAGGTTTTTAACCAACAGCAGCATGATAACCAGGAGTTGGGTTCTCCTCAAGTGAAACAGGAGCATGAGGAAATATGCATCAGTCAGGAGCAACAGGATGAACATCAAGAGCCTGATGTCTGTAATTTGACTCCAGCTTGTGAGGGAAGCGTCCTGTCAGAACCTTTGGACCTTTACCAGGCTCAGAGTTCTACAAATGGAGAGTCACGATCAAGCATCTCAAACACTGATATATCATCTGGTTCTGACAGAGAGAGGTGTGTAGATTCAGCACATGGAAGTGCAACACAAAATAGACGTATTACATCAAAATATAAACATAATGATGAGACATCAGCTCAAGGCTCCAAGCCAACACAGAATGATAAAGTCAATAATGACAACACATCGTCACATGAAAGCACCAAGATAACAGTAAACAAGAAGGTTAACGATAAGATCACATCAACCAGAGGTGCTGAGCAGACAACATATGACAAATGTAATGATGAGAATCTAACATCAAAAGGATCTGATGAGCCTGAACCAAATAACAGAAGCCAAGCTGAGAAACCAACTTCATCTGGAAGCTTTGAACCAACACCAAATACACCACATGAGAAGTGTAATGATGAGAACCCAACATCAAAAGGAAATACCGAGCCAACACCGAGCTCAAAATCAAATAATGAGCCAACACCAATAAAGAAAAGCCAAGATGGGAGACCATCTTCAACTGGAATTGTTGAGCCAAAACCAGATGAGAAAGCTAATAAGGAGACCACAACATTAATGAGAAGTGTTACGCCAGCACCACATGAGAAACCTAGTGATAATAACACAACATCAACCAGAAATACTGAGCAAACACATTGTGAACACCCAACAGGAAAAGAACCTAAGACACAAAATAAACCCAAAGATCAGAAAGCAACATTGACTACAAGTACTAAATCAACACAAAGTAAAAAATTTAAAGATGAGACAACATCATCAAATCAAAGTCCAATGCTAACGCCAATTAAAACTCATAACAGTGAGGACACAGCATCAACTACAAGCACAGAGCCGACCCTTGGTAAGAAGCCCGATGGTGAGAGAACATCAACCACAAGCACCAAGCCAACACCACATAAGAAATCTAATGATGGAAAGACAGTTACTGCAAAAAGTAAGGAGTCATATAAGAGGCACATGGGTGGTAGCACCGCATCAAATGACAGTACGGATCCAACACCGAAAAAGAAACATAAGGCTGAAAGTGCAACATCTACCACAAGTGAGACCACAACGTCAAATAAACCAACACCAAGTAAGAAAGATGTCAACACGTCAGGTGATGACAACCCGTACAAGTGTGACCGCTGTGGTAAAGTTATGACTAATTTTAAAAACTACAAATTTCATATGAAATCTCACACTGTTGAGAAGACCTTCGGATGCGACACTTGTGGAAAAATGTTCAGGGAGAGTTGGGATTTAAATAAACATTTGGTGATTCATGCTGCTGAGAAGCCGTTCAAGTGCAATGTTTGCGGAAATGGATTCAACAGGCGTTATAATCTCGAACTGCATGCTAGAGTTCACACTGGGGAAAAGCCGTACAAGTGCAACATTTGTGAAAAAAGCTTCAGCGCACTGGTTAATATGAAGAAGCACCTGAGAATTCACACAGGTGAGAAGCCTTACACATGTAGTGACTGTGGGAAGGAGTTTGCAGATTCTTCATCTTTCAAAAATCATCGGCGAGTTCATACTGGGGAGAAGCCCTATAAGTGTTCCTACTGCAAGAGAAAATTTGCTACTAGGACGACTTTGATAAGGCACACCCGAACACACACAGGGGAAAAGCCATATAAGTGCACTATGTGTGATAAGCATTTTGGTACCAAAACAGACATGAAAACACACGTGAGGACTCATACTGGTGAGAAGCCTTACAAATGCAGCGCATGTGAAGAACAGTTTTCCAACTGGTTAAAACTCCACAGACACAAGAAAGTTCACAAAAGACATACAGAGAGCACGGCTCCTTAAAACACCTGCCCTAAAAGCAAATCGATTGTGTAAGAGTGTATGGATACAGATATGTTAAGTTTTCATTTAATTAAAGAGTGCTAAACTGTATTTCCCTCACTTTAATTCTGACTTAATTAAAATTGACATAGCAAAGCCCAAAAATATCCTCATTCTTTTAAAGACTTTGATTTGTAAAATCATTAAGTTTTTTTTAATCATAGTCATGAATGATATGTTTATGTTGTGTGAACAGCATTCAGTGTATTACCCAGCTTGCTTTGGATTTGCAGATATTCAGGCTGAATATGGTGACACATTTCCAAACATAACATTGTTATTGAGGGTTTATTGCTTCTGGTATAGTTTTGCGTTGGGGCTGCATGATTCTGAGTAAAATATTAATCATGCTTTTTTTTTTCTTTCATTTAGATCATTTAGACTTAAATCACAATTTTGTTGTGTAAATATGTTTAATTACTTTGCTTTAAATTTTTATGGAGAATCTCGAGAAAGGGAAGTTCTACATCTACTGCAGGTTTTTGATCGTTCAGTTTCTTGACAACTTCATTAACCAGAAATGGCCAATGTTTGAAAGTTGTTGATTCAATTTATTCTAGTTTTGTTCAAGAGTTCATACAGGAAAGAAAGAAATGCAGCAACAGAGAAAACCTCCGGAAAGTGTTTCCATTTCCACTCAGATAAGGTCTGAGTCTGACAGAGAGCCCTTGAGTATCTGAATCAAATAGTTATCATCAGCTCCTTTACGATACTGCCGTAGATGGTGCCAGTCCTTCTTGTACAATGGGTCTTTGTCTTTTCACACCAGAAGCAAAGTGAGTGAATGACAAGTTGTAAGCTGTGAGTGAGCATGCGAGTCCAGTAAGGGAAACTGGACACTCTTTTTGTTTTTTGTTTTTCTAGACCGATTTCTACATTTTAGTTCAGGAACAAAAGACCTGAACAAAAATGACTGTAAACTTCTGTACATGAGCTGAGGCTTAGGGCACGTTTCTTATGTTATAGTGAATTTGACTGTAATAACACATGCACTTTATTTTCATGATCATAGTGTATGAGAATGAATCTGAATTTTTAATAAATTGAATCAGCAAAATAGTCTGTCAACTCCGTTACCAATGTAATGTGATGTGCCCAGGTATTATTAGATTATGTTAGTGGTCCACAGCAAGCCTTTGGTTGACTCTACTAGTTAAGCCCTGGTTTATTATCGAGCCTGCACCTCCCCGACAGTAGGTGTCAGTGTAGGAGCCTCACAGGAGTCAACAATGTGGGAGTAAACAAAACTAGCACGGCAACTTTGATCGTAGCAGATCTAGACGACGTTTTATCGAAAAGGGTTTATTTATTTTAATCCAACTATGACTTCAACCACAAGTATGCGAAAGTTTGTCTGTGATCGACTCACTGCGGCTGCTCAAGAAATCGTGAGAGCCTTTGAAAAGCGAATTGAAGACTATGAGAAGGAACTGGAGCGCCAACGCAGGCTGCTGGACAGCATTTTGATGCCAGAGATAAAACTAAATAAGGCAGGTTAGTAAAACCACTAAGATTTTCTTTTAAAGCGCCATTTTAAAGTAAATCTTTTATTGGAGAACACGTGACTCCACTCCACTTTTACGATCCTTACACTGACTTCCGGTAAGGTGTGGGATCGACTATAAAATGGCTTTGCCCTGGTTAACTGGCTGCTGGCAGTGTGCTGCGAGTGTCCACTGTAGGTTTGGAAATTTTGGGAGCAAACAAAAGGAAAATGCACGATCGAGGCGATATCAGTGTGTTTCTGATGTAACTTAACGCTTTAGGGAAACTATAAACCAATATTTGTTGGTTTATTCTGCTTTATTAAGCACTTCGACGGACTTTTGTCACAAGTTTACATCAATATAATTCTAACTTTACTGTAATGTGCAGTAATACCCGCACGTTTGTATTTTGTAATTATAACTATACAGTTTAAAGACAGTGTCTTTGCAGAGCTATACAGGGCTAGAAATGAACTTTTTACACGGGACCACTGGTGAAAACAAGTGTGGGAGCACCAAACGAAATTTAAGAAAACACCATAACTAAATACGCAGTAATGTGCAGAAGATTTAGGCACTTTAGATGATTTACGTTCTTTTCACCCAACGCCATCAGGTGTCTGATTGATCTCAGGTTGATTGTGCAGCCCATTGTCCAGGACAAGTCCATAAATAACCCACTAGAGCTCATGAAGAGCTACTTCCAGGGGCAAAAAGAACCAGGAGTCCTGCAGCAAATGGTCTGACCCCCACAGAGCCCAGATCTGGGCTGTGTGGATCGCATGAAGAGACAGAAACACTGGGACAGCCTGGATCTACAGGAGAACTGCAGCAGCTTCTCCAAGGTGCTGCAAAGTACCAGGAGAAACTGTGTGCAGGTCAAACCAGAGAGAACTGCTGCTGGTCTAAGGACAAAGGGGAGAGCTGCAAATACTGATTGGATTTAGGTTTGGTTCCATTCACTGCATTTGGTATAAAGTTAATTTATAAATGAAAACACAATTTATGTAATTTACATTAAAAAGCATCCCCTGTAAATTCTTAGTCTTAAACTTTTGCACTGTATATTTAACATATTTTCTTTATTGAAAATATTGTAACTGCCACTCTGACTTTGGCTTCACATCAGTGCAGCTGGAAATTCATTCCTAACCACATCAGCTTCGACATCCACTACTTCTTCAGAGATTTCATGCTATCACAGGACTCACGCAGTGAAAACCATGCAATGACGCAACCTTTCTTTCCTTAGAGGCACACATCAGCGCCACACAGAAGATCTTTCTCTACTGCTCTGCCAGCCAAAGAAATTGGTCGCACTATGACGATTATTTGGACTCGCATGTGCGACTAAAATGGTCTCAATTTCAAGCCCTATGGTTGGATGGAAGGAATATTGAATTAATCCCTAAGGGGAATGGGTAAATGACTAACGTTATGACAGTTAAGAAAAACAATATGAAATATATAGAGAGATCAGAAATGAAATAAGGAAAACAAGGTAGGCTAAACAATTAATAGTAATATAAGTCAATATTACACTCTACAATATGCCCATCAAGTAGTTATATACACAGTGTACATCACACAGTGGTATACTGTACATTAGTGTAAATCTGGCAGATTTCTGTAACTAAAGCAAGGTGATTTTGGATGTTTGGATGTTAACAAAATAAGTGTGCAATTGAGGTTCACTCTCACTCTGGTATAGTGAGATTGTTTTTAGAGCATTCATCTAATTAAAAGGTTTAAACTATATACTAGTGAGGGGCAACAGAGGGTACATTATAGAACAATCGATCTACCCAGTGCACTTACTACGAGATAATCTGCACTACATTACCATACAATGAGGACTGTAATACCTCATAGTTGAAATATTTTTCTCAGATTTTGTTTGATTTGAAATTGTAAAGTCTCAATGTTTTATATATGTTCGGAGTTGCTGTAATTTTGTAACATACCAAATCTTTTGTGTTATTTTATATAATCTTTATAATTCTGGGGAAATGATCAGATTTAAAAACTTATTAACGTGTCAGGATTTCATAAGTGGTGGGGGCTTTCAATTTTCACTCTTCATTATAGGGTTTCAAGCCCTGTGAGGGATTCCAGCACCCCCACTGCTATCATGACCATTTCCCCATCCCCCCACAATTCCCTGCAAGATATGTGGTATAATTGATGGATGGATGAAATATAGACTGTCTTCATCACAGCTGGTAAATATAGGCTGTTAAATATGCCTGATTGCTGTGTTCTTCTGTTTAGATCTCCCACAGACCTTTGTCCATAAGGAGGAGGAGGTTTTTAACCAACAGCAGCATGATAACCAGGAGTTGGGTTCTCCTCCAGTGAAACAGGAGCATGAGGAAATATGCATCAGTCAGGAGCAACAGGAGCTTTCACAACACAAAGAGGCTGATGTCTGTAATTTGACTCCGAGTTCTACGAATGGAGAGTCACGATCAAGCATCTCAAACACCTATATATCATCTGGTTCTGACAGAGAGAGGTGTGTAGATTCAGCACATGGGAGTGCAACACAAAATAGACATATTGAGTCAGTACAAAAGAAGAAAAGCAACAACAAGAACACAGTGACTAGAGGTGTGCAAACATCAAATAATACAAACAACAATGGGAACCAAACATCAGTCACTCGTAGTAAGCGAATGCTAAATGAGAAACCAATAAATAAAAATACAGCATCAGATACAAGATCTGAGAATACAGCCAATAAAAAACAAAATGATGAGAACATAACATCAACTTTAAGTTCTGAAACAACACATAAGAAACATGACAACGCAACATCAAATGAAAAAACTCCCCCAACACCAAAGGAGAAACCTACCAAAACATCAACCAGAAGTAATGAGCGAACACCTAGTAAGAAACATAATAGTGAGAACTCAACATCAACAGAAGGTAATGAACCAACACAACATGAGAAATGCAACAATACCAACACAACATTAACTGGAGGCCATAAGAAAAGCCAAGATGGGAGACCAAATTCAAATGGAAGTGTTCAGCCAACACCAAGCGTGAAATGTAACGATAAGATTACAACATCAGATGAAGGCACAGAGCTGACACCACATAAAAAATCTAATGATGAGAACCCAGCATCAAAAGGAAATACCGAGCCAACACCGAGCTCAAAATCAAATAATGAGCCAACACCAATAAAGAAAAGCCAAGATGGGAGACCGTCTTCAACTGGAATTGTTGAGCCAAAACCAGATGAGAAAGCTAATAAGGAGACCACAACATTAATGAGAAGTGTTAAGCCAGCACCACATGAGAAACCTAGTGATAATAACACAACATCAACCAGAAATACTGAGCAAACACATTGTGAACACCCAACAGGAAAAGAACCTAAGACACAAAATAAACCCAAAGATCAGAAAGCAACATTGACTACAAGTACTAAATCAACACAAAGTAAAAAATTTAAAGATGAGACAACATCATCAAATCAAAGTCCAATGCTAACGCCAATTAAAACTCATAACAGTGAGGACACAGCATCAACTACAAGCACAGAGCCGACCCTTGGTAAGAAGCCCGATGGTGAGAGAACATCAACCACAAGCACCAAGCCAACACCACATAAGAAATCTAATGATGGAAAGACAGTTACTGCAAAAAGTAAGGAGTCATATAAGAGGCACATGGGTGGTAGCACCGCATCAAATGACAGTACGGATCCAACACCGAAAAAGAAACATAAGGCTGAAAGTGCAACATCTACCACAAGTGAGACCACAACGTCAAATAAACCAACACCAAGTAAGAAAGATGTCAACACGTCAGGTGATGACAACCCGTACAAGTGTGACCGCTGTGGTAAAGTTATGACTAATTTTAAAAACTACAAATTTCATATGAAATCTCACACTGTTGAGAAGACCTTCAGATGTGACACTTGTGGAAAAATGTTCAGGGAGAGTTGGGATTTAAATAAACATTTGGTGATTCACGCTCCTGAGAAGCCGTTCAAGTGCAATGTTTGCGGAAATGGATTCAACAGGCGTTATAATCTCGAACTGCATGCTAGAGTTCACACTGGGGAAAAGCCATTTAAGTGCAGCATTTGTGACAGAAGCTTCAGGTCAATGGTTAATTTGAAGAAGCACCTGAGAATTCACACAGGTGAGAAGCCTTACATCTGCAGTGACTGTGGGAAGGACTTTGCAGGTTCTTCAGCTTTCAAAGTTCATCGGCGAGTTCATACTGGGGAGAAGCCCTATAAGTGTTCCTACTGCAACGGAAAATTTGCTACTAGGACGACTTTGATAAGGCACACCCGAACACACACAGGGGAAAAGCCATATAAGTGCCCTATGTGTGATAAGCATTTTGGTACCAAAACAGACATGCAGAGACACCTGAGGATACATACTGGGGAGAAACCTTACAAATGCAGCACATGTGGAGACCGGTTTTCCGACTGGTTAAAACTCCACAGACACAAGAAAGTTCACAAAAAAGATACAGAGAGCACGGCTCCTTAAAACCACCGTCCCTGAAAGCTCAGGAACGAAGAATACAGAGAAATGTAAAATCAACTGATCAATAACACTAATCTCTACAAACATTAGAAAAAATATTCACACAGAGCAGAAGAACCTTACAAAGGTGAAGAACGAAATTAAGGAAAGTTATCAACAGGGCAAAAGCCAGCACCTAATGTACAGAAACATATGATGCGCCACCATCAATGAGAACTCTGCTGGAATGCACTGCAGCAATGGTGAGGCTGGTGATAGTTAGCTACTAGGTAATATGTCCTGTCATTCAGCTCCAGCATTGTCTAGTGATGACAAAACTCGACAGCCACTGCCAACCCACTTAAATGACAAGAGAAATCACGTGTAATATTCATGTGACAGCATTTACATAGCTTCATGACTGCACAAGAACATACAACAGCTGGTTAACTATCCACCCAACAGCCTGGCTGCCTACTTCTCCATTGACCTCACTACATGTGACTGCAAATGAATCAGGCAGCTCACTCACTGTAAAGCAGTGAGGCTGCTGCAGCACTTCAGGAAACACTAAGGGAGTTAGTTTATTTTCCAGGCTTTAAACACGTTTTTTCTCTTGTAAATCACTATTCCCAATAAATATATCAGTATGAAGTAAGTTTTCACACGTCAATTGGTCTGTCCTGGTCCAGCACTGATTGGGTCGAGCCATTTCACATGTATTTCCTGTGAAAACCAGAGGGCAGAGATAATTATCCTATGAGAGCAGTGCTTTTTACACCATTCTGTGTGGCAGAAAGCAGTAAGAAATAGGTGATGTAAAAAGCGACATTCTGACTGATTGGGTGGCAAAGTGGCATTTTGATGGGTTTTTCGGTGTGCAAGAGGGATGTTTTATGATGCAGCTGCAACTGCAGACTGCCTACACGAATGACTAACTGCAAATTGGTGTCTGTTGTTGAACAAATAGTTTTTACATGCCAGAAAGAAATACTTTATCCAAACCTACTTGGTGTTGAGAACACTAGTTTGCTGGCAAAAGCCACAAAGACGAATCCCCTGCTTTGGTAGTGACACTGATGCAGGTACAAGGAATAAAGGTGTGTTAGAGTGGTATGCAGCTGCAGAACGACACAGGGATAATGCTAGCCCAGCTGGGTACTCTTCCCTGACAGTGTTTTTGCTCCGTTAACAACTACATTGCTTGAACTTTAGATGGCTGCACAAAGACTGACAGGGCCCCTGTCAGTGTTCCTGAGCATTAAGTGAATGAACACTAATTTCTAGTCTAAAGTTATTATGTAATTTACTTTAAATATTGTTTTGTTTTTTTTCATGATTTTCTTCGGTAAATATTTTTAATTACTGGGGTTTCAATTTTTATATTTATAGAGCATCTAGAAAAAGAGAAGTTCTACATTTACAGTTTTTTGATCACTAAGTTTTTTGACAATTTCTGTAACCAGAAATGTTGTTTTGTTCAAGAGTCCATACAAAAAGAAATTAAAACACTAAGTTCTTGTTGGGTGAACTCATTGATTTATAATACATTTTATTTCCTTACATGGTGTATTTTAATGTTTGCATTGTACATTGTGGGTTTTTGGTGATCACAAATAGCCTTTTCTGTCCTGAGTAGCATAGTGGATGAGTGGTTAACACTGCTGCATCACAGCAAGAAGGTTCCTGGTTTGAATCCCATCCAGGACCTTTCTGTGTGGAGTCTGCATGTTCTCCCTGTGCTTGTGTGGGTTTTCTCCAGGTACTCTGGTTTCCTCCCACAGTCCAAAAACATGTATGTCAGGTTGATTGGTGACTCTAAATTGCCCATAGGAGTGAGTGTGAGTGTGTGAGGTTGTTTGTCTCTGTGTGGCCCTGTGATGGACTGGGGACCTGTCCAGGGTGGACCCCTGCCTTTCACCCAAAGAGAGCAGAGAAATCCGATGGATGGATGGATTACTCTGCTATCTAGTGGGCATTTATGTAATTACACTCTTCTCAAATACAAAGTCAGCCTTTTGAATGTTATTGACAGGTTTCATTGTCTCATCTGCAGAGATGTTGACTCCAGTCTTTTGTTGATTATGTGAAATACATAGAAAACTACAAATTTGAATAAAGCTCTGAATTTAGATCTTTGTCTTTGCTGTTTCTTTTGTATATACATACACTCGTTCTTTATCTTTTAATCTTTCCTTCTCTCCTCTGCTTTACACACATGATCAAATAAATATATATTATATATAAATAAATAACAAACAAAGCTGCAGTATTCATAAATCCACAGTGCATAACAAACTAACACAAACAAAGTGTATGTGTATAGTTGTAGCTTAAAGGGGAAATACAGTACAAAGTATAAATTACACCACTCACCTCTGTCCTGTATATTTACAGCATGTGCTGCAGTTGGTAATCAGTGGGTTGTGGTGCCAGAGCTGCAGTGGCTCCAGTGTCACTTTGGAGCATTAGCAGGTCACAGGTGACTTCATAAATCATCTAGATTGTGTTTGCACAGCTGGTTGCAACCCTCTCCTGAATCACCTCTGCTACTGTTTCAATTTCAAACAGGCAAATATTTGTAATCATCATAAACTCGATCCTGAACTTTTGGTTGTGCACATTTTTATGGTTACAAAATATAATCGAACACATTTGTTTCATCAGGCAGCACAGTTTGATGACTGGGATCAACTGGGAGTAATTGCAGAGTTTGCAGAAAGTGCGGATAACTCCAGCACAAATCAAACGCCCTTTGACCTTTGGTGAAAGGACGCAGCGCTGTTCAGAAGAGGCGTCGGCTGCTTCACTGCACGTTTGCAAAGTTGTGCTTGAAACACGTAAGATTTTTACTATTTATCGGGCGAACAGCATTATGACTCCGCTGTTTAAGAAGAATTTGGAAGGAAATCAGGTGTTTGCACCACGTTTCCCTTTTGTTTGTTGTTCTCCGCGTCATGCAGGCCGCACAGGTGCACTTCACCCTGACCCACCTTTGGACCAGGTCTCCTTCCTGCTGAGATGCTAAGGAGTAGCTGCTTTACTTCGACACGGTAGGACTTTACTGCGTCAACATTAATATTGAATCTAAAGTGTGAACACTTGCTGTGGTCAGTGTTTGCGGAGTTGAACCTGTTGATGCCGCTGTCTGCGCAGATTCGCTTGTGGTTTAGCGCCTGCTGGCTGCACACAAAGTTTTGCTTTTAGTAGAGTTTTCATTTGGCTTTTAAGGCTGAACTTAAGTTTCTTTCACCCGCTTGTTGGGTTATTATGATGATGCCACGCTGTTTACTGACTAATCGAGCAGTCGTTAATAGATGGATCGGTTTGGTTTGGTTTGGTTTTGTTTGGTTCTGTGCGTTGTAACAAATTCGTTTCACAAACAGATGGTTATTTTGGTTTACTGGCTGTCTGGGCCTATTGCAGACCTGCACATAATTATTTCTCTTTAAAGTAACATTTTGTTTGCTACATGCTGGATCAGCAGTGATAGTCACATCTTGTCAGACTTTAACTTAAGGCTTGTTTGGCTATTCCCATATCACAAGTGCGTCTAAACTGCAGAGCTCAAACTATTATATTCGTCTGTATTTGTGAACTGATGGCCACTTGCCTATTTATCCTGCTACAGGCCATTATTTCTTTTATTTATTTATTTTTTTATTTAAACTGTGCATGGTCACATGGTCTGCTGCAAACCTAATATACAGTATCATGCTTCATGATATAGAAATGATTTTCTCTGGTGCTTGTGTGCAGACCATGATGCAACAACACCACAACACTGCCAAGCAAAGTATCTGTGAAATCCCCCATTGGTTTCCTATGGGGTGTTTTACAACCTGGATTTTGTTGTCTAGCTTGCTGCCATCTTGGCAGCAACCGGCATCATTACAAACACATTTCGAGCAAATATGGTGGTTCCTTGTCTGTTTGGCTTATGTTGGAAGATGTGACGTCTATTAACCACATAACCTGGAAAAAAAGGGTGAACTTTATATTTTACAAGAGACGTTTGATTTTGTGTCAAGATTTCTGGAGAAAGCATTTAGTGGTTATTAGTAGTTATTACTTGCCGAAATAGCACATCTTTTTCCATGTTTATTTTTGTCTGCACTTTTTTCATTGCCATGACAGGTAGTCCTGAATAACAAATCTTACAGATGCATATGAAATTTACATAATGGGGGAATCTTCTTCTCCTTTCAGCTGCTCCCTTCAGGGGTCGCCACAGCGAATCATCTGCCTCCATTTAACCCTATCCTCTGTATCCTCCTCACCCACACCAACTATCCTCATGTCCTCCTTCACTACATCCAAGAACCTCCTCTTTGGTCTTCCTCTAGGCCTCCTTCCTGGCAGCTCTAACCTCAGCATCCTTTTACCAATGTATTCACTGTCCCTCCTCTGAACATGTCCAAACCATCTCAATCTGGCTTCCCTGGCTTTTTCTCCAAAACGTCTAACATGAGCTGTCCCTCTGATGTCCTCATTCCTGATCCTATCCATCCTGGTCACTCCCAGAGAGAACCTCAACATCTTCAGCTCTGCTACCTCCAGCTCTGCCTCCTGTCTTTTTCTCAGTGCCACTGTCTCTAAACCAGACAACATTGCTGCTCTCACCACTGTCTTGTACGTAATGGGGGAATAATGTGATGAAACAGCTTTTAAAGAATAGGTTGCTTTGTTCAGTTGTTTATTAAAGTTATTGTGTTTCAAACAAAAATAGTACCGTCTTTAGGCATTAAAAAGTTGGCAAATTTTATCTGCTGATTATTTGTAATTTGCTGTATCTAAAGGTCGGTTCAGTACTAGACAGCTGCAAACATTTTACTACAGCTGACATTTCAAGCAATATGGAATTTAGTTCGTCGGGTACATGGAGTAGAGTACACGCACAGAGACACCGTATCTGCTTTTAAATATCATAACAGCAAAATGAGAGATTGACCGATGTGAATTTATTTTATGACGAATGCCAACATTGATTGTTAGACATCAGCACAGCCTATGGCCAATATATAAAGCCAATATTGTTAATGCGTGATGGGTTTATGGTACCCCTCCCTACCTGTAAGCTACAGCTGGTTGAAGGCTTATTATCAATAATGTTACAGTCCTGAAGTTATTCACATTTTGTAACATTTCACATTTAACTAATTAAATATATAGGGCTTTAAAAAATAAGAACTTAAGCATTACTGTTTCCCCCATGATGTTCTTCTTTTCACTCTTCCAGCAGTTAGTTAGCCTGCACTTGGCAATGTCTACTTAGGTCTGGTTAAAGGGGAATTTAACACTGTTTGGCTTTACCTTTTATTAGCTCTATCAGTCAGCATCATCCTTGTTCTTTCTTTTATTCACACACGTGCACATACAAAACCTGTATAAACTTTTTTTTTTTTTTTTTTAAGCTTCACTGAGAATTTTCACTTCCATCTCATACTTTCCAATAAGGGCTAGTGGGTCAAAAATGGACTCGTAAAAAGATAAAAGGGATTCTGTATATTTAACCAAATTACATAAAAGCTTAAATGGATTTGTGATGAAACCTCAGGCTCAAAAACCATGTCTGTGAAATCCATCATGGTTTTCATAGGCTTTCTCTGGCGATTAGTATTGGCTTGAGAGTCGGTGTGCACTGAAAATCAAAACCATATTCAGTCTGGCCCGCCTCACTTGTGTGCTTGCAGAAAGTGTCTCAGTTACAAACCCCATCATTTATAAACGTTTATCTCACCACAGTGGCCGAATCAAAGGTCTGGGAAAAGGGAACAAATTAACAGAAAGGTATTTAGCTTTTCTAAGAGACCTAATTTTGAAAGCCGCAGTATTCATAAATCCACAGTGCATAATTATGTTTTTTTAGCTGTATAAACTATAATGTTGCCTTGTAATTTAATGGTTACAAACATAGCAATTTGAAGACCCCAGTTTTGCTTTGGCTTTGTTTGTTTGTGTTTTTGTGTAAGAAGTTGTGCATGTTTTTAAAAACTGAGCTCTAAATTTCACAGGATGTGGTATTGTTGTAAATGTTGCATTTGGGTCTAAAAGGCACACAGATCTAAAGTGACAGGTCTTTAATGGATGTTGGCAGGAGGTTTGATGACACATATGACTCTAAAACAACTGATCATACACTGTGTAATATTCTGTAGTGGTAACTGTCCCAAAGCAAAAGATTTCACTCTAGCAAACACTACATAGGTGTGTTTCTTTGTTCTTACTGAGAAAATGTGCTGTACATCACTTTGAGTCATGTTTATATAAAATCGGCAACATTTCTTGTGACTGAATGGTTCTGCATTTTTCTTGTTGCTTAAAAAGAATGCACTAGAGCTAGAACTGGCTGGCATGGCTGCATATTTAGTTGACTGTTTATTAGGAAGACATTGCTAAAACAAACAGATTCAACTGTATCATTATTTTGTAGGCTGTAGTTGGTGATGGTGTTGAATTGTATTGCATTAGACAGAAAGGTTGTTGCTGTTGTTTAGCCTAACCTAGGGATAAGGTCGACTAATAATAATAATAAAATAATAGATGCATCTATGTGGGCTGGTAGGAATAGTTTTTTTTTTTTTTTTGCAAACACATAACACAAGTAACTTTGACATAGAACCCTTAGATTCAGTCAATTATGAAAATGAACAATTCTGCACATTAGCCAATACATTAGCAGTCTAAAAATTGCAGCAATATTATTTTTGCTTCCTCATTTCCCAGCCTTCCAAAACAAAATACAGTCTATACATTGTGTGGGCTATTACAATATGTCCTAAAGAAACTTTTAATATTTCCAGACTTATGTTGCAGTTAAACTGATGAATGTGCTGTATCTAAGTATTTGTCAATGACACTCTGTACCAGTTGTTTTCAACAGGTGCAGGTACATTTTCTTGAACATGTTGAAATGCTATTGAAAATGTGAAGGACAGACAGAGGTTTTCACTACTTCTCCTGCTAGATCTGAATTTAAATGCCTTTATTTGTTGTATTTCCTCCCTTCTACAAACATCAAAGGTTGTTTTTATATATATTTGTGTGGATTTAGTGACTGGAATTTGTTATGGATGTGATTTTATGGAAAATGCTCACTGTCTTTATTTTTGCTTCCACTTCACAGACTTTTATACAGGAAACCAATCAAAAGCAGTGCAATAACCAAGACAATATTTCTCTAACAATGTTCCAGTGACGTCAAAACAAACATTTAAGGCCTCTGCAAACAGAGGAGTATAATAGAAACTTCTGAGTGAAAAGCAGAGAGGGCTGTGATTGTTTCAAGGTGACATGAGGTAATAGTTAAAAAGAGAACTTTTAGGAAGGAAGCGAATGTGGTTCTAATCACACCAGGACAGTTATTCCACTATCAGGCAGAGAGCAGACGCATTAGTGCAAAGTAATGGTGGCATTATTTCTGTGAGCTAAGACATCACCAGTTCCCTCTTGGCCATGTAAGAGATGTGCTCTAGATTCAACCTGACAACCTGAGCTCTAACCTAAATAATGGCCTCTAAAGTGCAGCCCAATTGTTGCAATAATTTAGACTGAATTCAGTGAGAATATGGGTTTTTACATAAGTGGTTGAGTTATAAAGGGCCTTTAAACCTGGGTAGGTGGTGTGACTGTAAAAGTAATTCCACTGCCTGTGGAATTAATTAGACATTTGAATGCATTTGTGGGTGTGTGGTGCAGCAACAGATTGTTTTCCTGTCAGACACAGTTTGATAGGTCGTTAATTTGCCAGCAGGTCTTTACATTATCGAACATAGTGAACATGTGCACAGCGCAAAGATGAGTGGATTATTTAGTCAATTTTGTAATTTTGTGTCATTTCTTTTAATTCTCTAGTTCCATCATCTTGAATCGAAATATTTGTTGCTCTCTTTAAATTCCCTACTACTGTGATGTGAATATCAGACAAAACGAGATATTAAATTAGTCTTTTAGGAAATGTAGGTATGGAAATAATCATTATTTCCAGGAACAATAAGATTTGTCACAATTTTGCTTGGAAAATGACTTAGATGAGGAATTCATTATCAAAATACCTGGCATTTTCTTACTATAAAACTATAGGTAGTAAAGGATTAATTCCCTGCACATTTTTCTTTCCATGATCAGTACCTTGCTGTGGCCAGCAGGGGGCGCCAGTTCACTGGTTGTGACTGCCTCATCCTGTATCTAGCAGGATCACAATATCTGCTTGTCAACAGATCCTGATTAAAATCAAAACCAGTTTCATTTCATTTCATTTTAATTTTTGTACTCAAACTATAACAGCAAAACAAACATAAAACAACAAAGAGAAACTAACAAAGCTGATTGTTGTAGGATTGTGTGTGTGTGTGTGTGTGTGTGTGTGTGTGTGTGTGTGTGTGTGTGTGTGTGTGTGTGTATATATACATACATACACACACACACACACACACACACACACACACACAAGGCCTACCATTGAATGGGGAAAAAATAACTATTTGGTTAAGAATATTGGGATTCTTAGATTGTTTCAGTGATTATCAGTTCTCTGCCTGGGCTGTCACTAGCAGAGTGATAAAGCAGATGTGGGAAAGCAGAGGTGAGCTTGAGAGCTCATAAATCTTCCTCAGTGTTGGCTCACTGACCGAGTGACACGACTTCAAAGAGAACTCCTGTCTTCATATGAACTTGTTTCCCTGATGCAGCTGTTTCAACTGTATTTGTGCATGTGTGTGTGTCTACAGTTCAGTGGGCCGCCAACAGGAGCTATGATTGACACCTTTTGGGTAAGGCTGTGATGTGTGTCATTTTAACAGACTACTCCATTTTTCTATACTCTGTTGCATTTGGTATGTATATCATGCCTTCCTGTTTTTTTTTTTTTTTGTAAAACATATAACAAAACATTTTTGTACCATTTTGTTTCCAAATGAGTCACACCCTTTGAAAAACCCCAAATCATATCTAAAAAAGGCTGCAGCACAGGGTCTGATACCCTATATTGACTAATTTGAGAGTCATACAGAAAAAAATGTTCTCCTTTTGGAAAGCCTGTGAGAAAGCAGAAGCTGTAACCAAAGAATGTGGTTGCTGAATAAAACTGACCCCTTTCTTTTAAATACTGACATGATTGTTTAGGACATGTTTTTCAACATACATAATGCATTTATTGGAATAAGGCTGTGCTCTGCCTTATTTTAAGAAACAAATCCAAGTCTGTTTGCAAAAATGTGAAAAGAGCATAAACACTCTTGTGGCCACAGGTTAGGATTCATAATTGTGGAAATGTTTGTGTTGCTTTTCAGGGACGTATCATTTCAACAAGTGTAGTCAGTCTGACATCCATTTGTTGTGAAAGCAGTCCAGGCTGATCATGTGTTGAGGGCCCTGCAGCGTGCATTCCAATAACAGCAATGACCATCCAATATATTCTTGGTTTTAGTCTTTCTTTATGGTATCTGTCTATGTGCTAACTTTGATCTTGCTATTTTGCCATCAGTCTTTCATGCACCCACTCTGGTCTCACCCTTCTCCTTCCTTTTCTTCCCTTTCCTTTTGGTTGTCTTTCCGTGTCAGAGACTAAGCAAACACAGTCGTGTGTAAGTGGCCTCATAACTCCACGTTCCTGAGAGACCGGGAGCTCTTAGACGAGCGCAGCTGTGTCTTCATTTGTCCGCCATGTTCGGAATTCTCCAGATATCTCCTGGGCTTTTTCTGTGTTCTGGTTTGACCTTCTGCCCTATTGCAGGGAACTAGAGTGGGATATATTTTCAGGTAGAGTTACAAGGTAGATGGGCACATATGGCAAATGACTGAAAAAGATGTGTGGTAGACACACAGAAAGTAGATAACAAGATTCCACCGATGGCTGACAAATAAAAATATTGAGTTTAGGGTTACGTATTACATAAGTATTTCATTTATCAATTCAGCCTATATTTTCTTTAAAATGTTATAAAGGTGAAAAATGTTGATGGCAACTTCCTAAGTTTCACTGTAATGTTTGAAGTGTTTTAGTCCAGTTCAGTGTCCTCAAATATGCTGTTCACTGTGAAATGTGAACAAAGAAAAGCAGCAAATATTCACAATTCAAAATATTTTGCATTTTTGCTTTGAAATATTCTTGAACAAATGTTTCATTATGAGAACAGATGCAGATTGTTATTCTCAATATATTAAAAAATAATGACCAATTGCTGCAGCTCTGACTGAATTATTGCTTAACTCCTGATATAAATTTGTAGCCCAAGCAGCATGAGAGCAAAAGACTGAGAGAAGACAGGAAGGCTGTGTGGTTGGAACATTTAGAAGCTTATGAAACGAGGAAAAAGAAAGAGGAGGAAATGCAAGGGTGATAGAGCAGGGAGCAAATGGTGTGATTGAGGGAATGTGTGAAAGTGAGCGAATTGAAGGAGGAGAATGTGAGGAGTTCAGTCCTGGCCACTCTCAAGGCTAACACAGTTATCAGCAGGAGGCCAGCATGTGTTTTCTCCAGCTTGGCTGAAGGATGTTTGCACTCCCCCTTTTCCTCCCTTATTTGTGTTCTCCTTGACCCCTCTACATCTTCACTTTGCAGGCGTGAAACATTAGACATGCACGCATCTATACATGTAGTTCTCCCCCTACTCACCTCTCTTCCTTTCTATCACTCTACCTTTTTCTTTTAGCCTTTCAAACACCTCCTTTACTTGTTCAGAGTCAGGGCCCCTTTCTCAGTCTCTCTGATCTGTTTCTTGGTGCATCTGGCGAACATGAGCTGTGGAAAGACAACAGACAAGTATTGGGAAAAAGTGTGTGGGCGAGTATGTGTGTTGTATGGGGCGGCTGTGCACATGTGTGCATGTGAACATATGCACAGATGACAAAGGCAACTGGACGTCTTGGTCTACATTAACCTAATCCCATCTGAAAGTATTTTATACGAGCGTTTGGTTCTGTATCGACACCCACAAAAACCACCGATACTTGAGTTGCTGAGCCGTTCAACAAGGACTGCTGACATGTCTCAATCTGCATCAGTAAAATATTTATCAAGACCATACAGATCTTTGTGTTTCTGTCTTCTGAGCCAACGAGAAGTGATATGATGTGGAGCTTTTGTTTGAAGACACTCAGTGTGAAATGTTAAAAATGTTGTCATGTCATATTTGTTTTGAAGTGCTGACAGTGATATTGTGTATGTCATATGTAATGTATGGTCAGTATATACATATATAGTCAGAGTTTTGTTTTTAAAATTATCATGCCTTGTTTGTTTAATATAAAGAAAGCAGATTTGATCAAACACAGTTATGTTTAGCTGTTGGTTCACTGCCTATGTTTGAGCATCCCTTTTACATATGAAGCCTCAAGTACCATCATTCCCACACTAGATTAAAGGTAGATTATTTGACAAGCTGTTACAAGTATGAACAGCTGAGACCATCAGGAAATCTGTGAATTAGGTTTGGATTGGTTCATCTCTGAACTTGCATTTAGTCGTGGCTGTGAGAATAACTTCATGACTAGGGCTGAAATGTAAGAAAAAAAATCGTTTTCATTATCGATTTGTTCAACTCCTGTGCTTTGCATTTCAACCTACCACAGCCATGTGCTGCTCATGAATGGTAGGTTTGTGGTTCAGACCAGGCACACGCCAGGTTCGGGATGTGCAGAGGCTGCCAATGACCATCGGTTACAGTTTCACTACACTGAGAATAACATGACAACCTGATGGTCTAATTCGCTAAGAAGTAACATCTGTCAAGCCAAAACATAGTCTGAAGTGTAAACAGATGAAGGTTGTATTTGTTTCTGTTGGAGGCAGACTGGTGGTTTGTGCTTTCAGCACACCTGCAAAACAACACAAGCCACCAACCACATCTCTTCCATCTCTGCCCTCACTTTGCCTGAGGTTTCCCCTTGAAGTACCTTTGCTAGCACCTTGCCAGCCGCAAAACACTAACTGACTTGGGGAAGTGACAAATTGAGGGTGTTTGGCAGTCTGCTGGCGGTAAAACATGCCTGTTTACATGGGAGGATCCCACAGAACCACAGACATGTCTCCGACAGCCAGTAAGAGCGGAAGAGAGGAGGGAATGAAGGGTGAACTGCAGCAAGTGAGAAGGTAGAGGAAGTAAAAGGGGAGAGGAAACTGTAGCAGTATTTTTTACAAGATCTCAATGCACAGGAACTGTAGGCAGGTCCAGCTGAGAAGGACTTGTGTTGTGAAGTATTTCAGCAACTTCAAAATTCATTCTTCATTTCAATGGATTGGCCTAATATTTAAATTCATTCTTCCCAGATTCTAAATCCTGCTGACCTTGTTGATCCACTGACTTTTCCTCTAGCACCACTATAAGGTTGTCTGTGGCTTTGAATAAACTGTCTGAACAACCATTTAATTCACGAAATTGAATTAATTAGTCGATATACCAAAACAATTTGGAGACACACATTTTCCAAATAGGTCAATCATCAGGTCAAAATGAGAAATTTTCTAGTATATTATTATTAAATGCTATGATACTAAAAAAATTAACATTATCCCTGTGAAACATTGGCACGTTAACATTATTGTGAACAATAACATAGTAATGACAATAGCTAAATGCAGCCATCTGCTCAATGCGCTGCTGTACCTGAGCAGAGTAGCTCAGAGCTAGCTGTTAGAATGGCTGTAAACTGTTAGTCTTGTTAATTTAATTGACTGATTGAATTCACGTAAAATGCATTTGGCACCAAAAATATTCAGGTTTCTGAAACTAAATGCAACCGTTCCTTTTTCATCAGACCTTAAAGTTTTACGACTTTTACGTCAGACCTCTTGAAACCAATAAATAACTGCCACTGTCTTCAGTCAGTGTGTTAAGTTGCCTGTGGAGTGGGGCTCAGGCTTCCTGGCAAAGACACAACTTTAAGATGCTCTGACAGAGATGTCTGAGAGAGTAGAAACCCTACCCTGCACATGTCATTGTAATTCAGGAATCCTTTATGATTTAGAGGGTGGAGAGCACAGGGCTATGGAAACATAGACCTCAGTGGCAGGGTACACAAAGGACATGTGTTCTTTCACAATGGAAACCTTGTTTGCATTTTCTCTATGCCTTGGAGAAAACTAAAGAATAAACAACAGTTTGCTGTCCCCTGTCTCTGATGTGATTGTATCTCTGACAGCCATTCCCACATGGAAGCAGGGTGGATTTAAATTCATTCAAGACAAATCTCAGCTTGATGCTTTATTGAATTCAGTCAACAACTGAGCAGTTTCACTGTGACATTCAGGGAGATTTTTACAAAAATCACAACAAGTGTTGACACAAGATGGAGTGCAGCTATAAAAGACAGCAGAGCGTTTCAAATGATGTTTATGTGACATCTAAATGTCATTTTTAGAGGGTCATTGTCTCTTTCTATTTCCTTTCAGCAGCAGAAATCCTTTTGCCCTACAGTGAGGTGTTTGGGTCAGCAAAAGCATAATACACACTTTGTATCTCCTCGAAGTTACAATTTATGTCTATGACCCGTCCTTTTTATGCCGTTCTGTTTGACCTGTAAAAGGAAAGAGGGGAATTAAGGAGTGTGACCTTTTTATGATGAATTGTTCTTGCAACTTGCCACAGAAGGAATTAAGTCTAAATCTAAATTTAAAGAATTTTATACATAATGCTCAGAAACCTTGCTGGAGCCTGACTTCTGATTGAAATGTGCAAGACTAGCAAAAACACGCCAGTACTCGGTTCACTGGCCACTGAGATGAAAGCAACACCCCTGTGCTTCATATTTCTGATGCGTGTGTTATTAAACATCACGCCTGCACTACTGGAATTTCAGCTGTTTAAGGTGAACACAGGGTAGGCATTCTGCAAGATGCATTAGTTTTAGTGTACATGCACAAAGCCATCATAATGCCAACCTAATGGCTATAAATCTAGAAAACCTCCATGTCTGCACTGGAGCCATTTATGCACAGTTGGATTTTAGGACTTGTGCTCAGATTTCAATATACAGTATAATCGCTGTAGTTTTGAACATACATTTCAAAAAAATTTAATTGTAATATAAACGTACACAGGCCATTACACGCCCTGTGTAGACAGCTGGATTGTTCTCATAAGTGCAGGAGCCACAGCTGAAGCGCTTTTATTGTCCAGATGCGTTATGTTGGCTACTACCTAGTAAACATAGTGGAGCACTGAGCAGATATTTTCTTCGAGAAGTGATGGTGAACAAAACCATGAATACTGAACTACTTTGACCAGTTCTAATATCAGTATGTAATGGTATAGTCTTTTTTTTTTTTATCGTCTCTGTTTTATGATAATTTTAAAATGATTACGTATGTTGTTTAGCTGAGAAATGTACTTAAAACACATCAGCTTTAGCAGGTGATAACATGCCAGGTGCCCAACAAACAACCTACTGCCAGTGGAATTTACGTGGAATCATCTGAGCCAGAGAAGCTTTGTAGTTTCCTATTTCATCTCTTCTACATTTTTAGTTTTCATCAATTTTCGCTCTTATTCAAATCAAACAAATAAAACCAGGCAATATTAAGTTCTGCATACTGCTTATAATGGTTGCAGTCGGCAGTAACATTCACTGTGTCACATTATTCCCTTCACCAGAGGTGCCAGAGGAATAACTGGCAGTGAAGTGTAGTGAATATCTGTTTTCGTTGCATGGGGCAGCAGTCTTGCAGCAGGCGATGGCATCATTTTAACACACAGTTTTGCATCGTGATACACAGGATCCCACTTCAGTTCTTTGGAGAGATTAGATGGATGAACTGTTGTTTTCAAAACCCGGCGCGTTTCAGAGACTTGTTCTGTTTATATTCAAGAGAAACCTTTCTCACACAGGAAGTGTTTGGCATTACAGCTACAGATTTATTTATTTTTTACTTCAGCGCTTAGTAAAGCAAACTGAGATATCTGAAAGATTACATTTGAAGAGTTTATTTTTAGCAGTTATGAGCCGCAAAGATCACTACTAATGTATTTAATTTCCTGGATATGATTAAGTTAAATCCTTGTTTATACCACTTTAAATAAATATTTGTCCAAACCCTATGACACTAGATGTTTGTAAAGTAGCCTGCATTTGTTATATAATGTTTTTGTAGCCTAAAAAGCTAAATTCAGTATTGCATATGATGTTATAGTCCATGCAGCCCATTTATGGGTTTTTGTGTCGTTAATTCACAAATGTATCTTTTAGACCAAAGCTGTTGTGTTCCCATGCCATTCTTTAAAACTTGAAGCAAACAGACCCTAGCCAAGGTTTAATCAATGTACTGCCATCTTGATTAACTAATGATCCACCAATCTGACCAACAATCAGCAGCAATTAGCCTGGCCTGGAAGAAAATCTCCTCCTCAACCTCCAGTGTGCATTTTATCCAACTTATCAGTCTAGTCTGTGCACCAATGGCAAGGACTTGTTCAAATTCTTGTGATTACTTTTGGCGTCATATGAGCTGCTATCTCCTCTCCTGTGTAGTGAGGCCAAAAATGTGCAGGCATGGAGGGGGCACAAATAGGCCAAATTGTGAATGGTCCAGATGGCAGAAGAAATTGGTCTAAACTGGCAGTTTATCCAGGCATCTAACGATTACAGACTCCTCCTGAAATAAAAGGCAACATTTGGATAGTTCATTTAGATCTTAACAAAAGAGAGGAAACGTCAAAACACATTCCCACACACAAATGGAACCATATGTCAGCCATGCTGCCGGGGTCTGCTCTCTAATCTGCTACCTAGAATGTATGGAAAAATGGGATGTGCAGTACCTCAAAATCTATTTGCACATTATGATTTTACTGACAGTTACAATCAACAATATAAAGTAATACCCCAGAAATACAGTGTAGCCTTGAATATGGACTAACTGGATAGAAGTGTTTGGGTTAATCAATATTGATACAAATATTTTGAACAAAATATAGATTATGACTGATGGAGGCTTTGAATACACTTTGAACCATAACAAAGTCTTGTCATTGATTTTGCTATATTAAATCAATAAAATGATAACTGAATGCTGAAAACGAGTGCAGCTTAGAAATGTGCAACCTTTCCTCTTATTTAAAAATGTTTACATAACAGTGTATTACCTGGGAGTAATACCAGTAACATCACATAGTGCTGTGTTTCTAGTAGAAATACTATGTCCTCACTAATTATATTACATTACAAATGATCCATCAGGAATGTATTTTTCTCTCCGTGATGATATTACTAGTGTGTAAAAGCAGTGGTCTCATTGAAATGTTTAAATGGGGTTTGTTTTGTAACAGCATTCTAATAGCCTCCTGAACACAACCATAGTTCGTTTTATATGAAGCATTTCCCCCTGTCTTTTATGAATTTCAGCCAAGTCGGTAGAATAAATCTCTGTACATTTCCCGTAAGTCTGAATATGTGTGTGCTTTACCTTGGAAATAGATTTTGTTTTAGTATTTTCCATGACTTACTATTGCATGCTAGGATAGACCTTTGTGGATAAATTAGGACTGTCACCTTGAGCTTTCTGATGTTGATGAGTTAGCCCTCTGGTGTCTGAGTAAGGTTGGAAAACAACCAGTTGTTTCCCCTGCAGCATCCATATCCAGAAAACTATCCTGAATGCTAAGGCTGCACAGTTTGAAAAGTGTGGTCTTGTCTAAAACTTAATGTCTAAAGGAGCCTGCAGTTGGATGTATTTAAAAAAAAAAAAAATAAAAAAAACCTGTCAATTTTCCAATCTGAAGCACAGTAAGAGGACTCATTTATGTTGAGGTCAACAAGATTTTCCCCAATAAAAGACTGAGCTAAATAACAAAACTGCAGTATATATATATATATATATATGCTACAAAAAAAGCGTGTGGTTGAAGGCATTAGTGTCTTAAATTATAAAGCCTGACAGAAAGCCTTCATGTCCCTCATTAGTTTGGTCCACTGGCATGTGATAAAAGATTCTGAACATTCATTTCGAGTGTGTTCAATTCATAGAAAACAAAACAAATAGAGTGAATGAGGAACAGATGGTTTGTTGTATAATACAGAATCAGTTCCCAAACATCTGCTGCAAATAAGCCAGGGAGACATGGAGAGAAGTAATAATTGTATGTGAAAGTCAAATATTGACATGACTACAGCTTGATCAAAGCTTTGTTTTTGTTCAGCAACATAATGATATAATAATGTATTCAATTGAATAAGACATAAAACACATTATTTCCTAATAATGAAAGAATGTCTGATATATTTTAACATAAAGAAGTGAGTGGAGGGGTGTTCAGAGGTGTGACTTTTTTTTTAATAACATCAAGACTGTGTCTTTTCTTTAAATATGCAGAACACAGTTCATTGGACTTGTAGACCATTTCCTGCCTATATAGCAGCAGGTGTACTCAATTAAAAAGTCAAGATGATTTTGGAATATAATCTGAAAAGTGGGATTTGCTAGTTCTCAATTCAAACTATGAAGCTGTTTGAACCATCAGTGAGTCAGTCTTGCATTTTTGTAGCTCATTTGAAAGCAAAACGCTTGTTGTGAGCCAAAATAATCCTTGGAACCAAATTTAAGTATCTAAATAATGAAATCCATGGGCAATTTCATTGCAAGTACATGCTGATACATAGCAAAAAGTAATTTTCATGCATGAACAAAACAACTGCATGAGATAATCCTGCCTAAAATGATCCCTCTATCTACAGAGAACTCTTCAAATCTTAGTAAATGGGGACCCAGAGTGAGATGAGCCCAAAGATAGAATGTCAGATTTATTGCACCCTAGATGCACCAGATTTACGACCATTGTTTAATCTCCAGATTCCAACCACATGAAGGTCTTATATTTGGAAGTTTAATTTATAGAGCTCAGAGAATGCAGGCTTAATATTTTCTGTCTTTGTAGAAGATGAGCCAGCGCAGTGACTCAGGCAGATAAACAGATGCTTGGATTAAAACCGGCCATATAAACAGAAAGGTTATCTCTTAAACAGGCTTCATTAGGTTTTGTCAAATACAGAAAGACTGGGCCCAGTCAACACTTTTACATATTTGTTGTTGTGTATTGAAAGGTCAAACATAGCAGCAATGCACAGAATAACTGCAGACTCAGTCAAGTTACTTTGTTGACTTGTTGCCTGAAATCCTCAGTTCAGTTTTTAAATTCTATTTTTAGAAGAAATTTAGTAGTCAGATGGAAGTCCTCGCCTAAGCTTTGACTCCAAAGCTTTATTTTAGAGCTGGTAGGAGGGAGGACTGTCTCACAAGTAATTATACATCATAATATGTCTCCCATTATCTTATTCCCACCCCTTGGCGTCATAGGCAAGTTCTCATTACCAGATTGACTGAACTGAGAGCTCAGTTTTTCCCACCAAGCTGGGGTTCTTGTGTTGTGGTGGGAGGGTCGGCAGAGGCGACACAGGCAAATGTTGCTGTTTATTTCCATTCTGTCATGTGTGTGAATCTGATTACAGGTCGCTAAGTCAATATTTAGTTTCTGCGGACGGCATCATCGTTGGCCAGTTTATTTTTTCTGGGCTCCGCCACATCTGCTGCCAATGTCATGCGCGGTAGCCGACATGTGCCGCTACTAGGAAGGAAAGCAAACAATGAGTCTGCAAGTCCTAGTGGAGTGAGCCAGGCATAAGAGTGGCAAGCATGAAACCATGATTTGCAGCTAGAAGTCAGACCAGTTAGAGAATGGTGGTGCTTGGAGTGGTTTGAGGGATGCCTTAATGGATCTGATGAGGGGCGAGAGAAGTTCACGGGAAAACACTAGCACATTTCTCACATCAGCCTCATTCATGTTTGAAAGGAAAACAAACCACAAGTAGCTAAAAGTATAAACATTATTGATTTAAACGTAACGCTCACGTACACATGTCCAGGTCTGTTGTTTGCAAGAGCAGAAACATTTTACCAGTGTGCTTTACTTCCAGATCTTTCATAGTGTGTAGACTTTATAGAAACTGCAGGCATATTAATTGCATTTTGTGCATTTTTTTCACTTGATCCCCCATGTCTAAGAATCTTGCATATGGGGTTTGCCACTTTATTACGTGCCAAGAGGAGCACTAGGTCGAGGCTTCTCTTCATATGGCCCTCAGGCAAGAAGGATTTGATATTTATTAAAAGTAGAGAGCAGTATATTTCTTCCAGTTATGACTTCATTACCCCAGGTTGTTCCACTGAGGCGGACCACACACAGTCGCTAGATTTGAAACACCACCTCTGCTTGTTTGCCTGGCCTAGTATTTGAGGGTTCACAGAATTGTGGACTTAGTGTGCCAAGGTTGTGCAAGTCAGGACTTCATTAGACTTAGAATAGTTTTTGTGCTGGCTGTTACTTGAACTGAGTTTTCAGTCTTTATACTATGTGTGGATTTGCTCTTGGTTACTGCTATTCCAACTGTTTAATACAGTTGGAATAGCAGTAGATTCTGCCTTTGCATTTATTGCAAATGTAAATTATTTCACTGTTTTTACAGCTTAGTTGTGAGTTTCACTGTTTCTTGCCCTAAGGATAAAATGTCTCAGCACAGCCATGGACTCCTGCCATGTGTAAGGGGCCTAGGTCTTTTTAGGTTGGGTACAAACACACGCACATACATTGTACATAGTGTGCAAAAAAAAAAAAAAAAAAAAAAAAAGAACTCCCCTCAACTGCTGGCACCCTTCCACCCTTTAAAATTCACTTTTGTCTCTAAAACATCTGGAATTCATTGAGACGAGGAGGTTTAGGGGAAATGAACTCCGACAAGAGTCTGTAGATTTGAATACAGCCCCCTGCTTAAGGTTCCCTCAGATGGTTAAGATAGACCTGCAGACACCACCCTACTGGTTTGTTTCACACAGATTTCTTACCTGTCCGACCCTGAAAACAAAATATACTTTATTCTCATGACAGTGGAACCAAGTTTAGAACAACTATACTTTCATAGCATTAAAATGACAACAGACCACAGTAAAGCTAGGTGTCTGTGAAAAACCTTTTAATGCTTTTTCTGTAAACACAACATCTAGAGTCAAGTAAACACAATCGTTTGATGCTGTTTACTTGATTTCATCCACATTAAGTTCCACCTTTTACTTGTTGTGACCTCATTGAAGGCAGAAGAATTTGTTATGGCAACTCATGACTTTACAGCACTGTTTTCATTTAAAATAACTGTAAAGCTCATGCAGACCTGTTTTATTTCCCTGTTAAATTGTGAGTCATCATGTTATTCCAAGTGACCAAAAACAAAAAGCTGGCTTCCACTCTTGCAGATGGAATGAAAATATACTGTACATACTTAAAAGCAGCTGGCCTTGTTATAAGTGCAGGCTTTTCAGTACTGCTAGCTTTCTTAACATAGTAATACAACTGTACTTAATAGCATTTACTTTGGTTTTATTAGAGTTGCATTTAGATGAGGTCAGAATGTGAAGTCATTCGGCCTTTTGACTCAGAAGCAGCACACTGTTGTCATGTGTTGGTTCTTGTATACTGATGTCACAAAGAAACCTTGTAATGGTAGTCAAATGAAACACTTGGCTGTCTGGGACAGGAGAGATGTTACACGTTTCATCAGTTTGTGCTGTCCGTAACCTCTTCTTCCCTCTCGCTTTGCAGCACATGTTCATTTGTTTTTCCAGTGCTAGACAAGTGGTGGTGTCAGTTGGGTCTTTCTTAGAGGTGAAGCTCCTACTTTCTTATCGTATCTGTAGTGCCCCAGCTCAATAGTCGAGATCGCCTTTATTCATCTCTGGTCTAGTTTTTTTTTTTTTTTCCTCTTCGTGTTTCACTATTTAAATGTGAGACTTATGAGCCTGGAAATCCTTGTTAAAAGAAATAAGCATGTAGTGGTGCCTGGAGCAAATAGTTTCTCAGTAATACATGGATAGAGGTTGTATGGTGGCCTCTTTATGAATAGAATTACATCTGTTTTTCGTTGGGCTGAGACATTAATTATATCCCTCTGAACGTGTCTCCACAATGTGTTGGTGTAATTAATAGTAGGACAAAACAGTACCCACTTTTTCTCTTAAGTTCTGTTCTCTAAGATTTTTGTTGTTTCTGTGCAGCACTCATGTCGTGTTTGATGAAGATGTAAAACTCACACGAGCAACAACAATGCACTTCTATAGTGTGAAATATTCTCTAATAGAACAAACAGCAGCACAATTTGTCTCTTTGACTTTTACCTTTCATTTCATGAGGTTATCTTGCGTTAGTGGTTTAAAGCCTGCAGTAAATTAATTTTTGGCAACTTGGGGGCATTTATAACTATAATATAAGTCGATAGGGAACCATGAGAGTGAATGTTTCTATATTTACACATCCAAGAAATAGAGAGAAACATTTCTTGAGAATCATTTCTTGACATAATCGTTGTGGGTCTTGGAGTGAGTCGAACAAGACTAGAAATGAAAAACTCCAGGCGACATCCAGTACTTTGTGTCCCCTTTCTGTTTTAGTTTTGCCATAGAACAGTTGAAATGTTCATTTGTGACTTGCTGAACAAGGACAAATAGAAAATATCTATAAAGTTTGCAAAGTGATTCAATTATTTGTTACACAGAAATATCCTTGTAAAATCTTTCCTGTATAAGTATCATTATCTACCATAAACATAGGCCTATTCATGGCTATATCAGCAACATTGTTGAGTGAATTGAAAATTGTGCATTTTTGTCCACCATTAAATTACATTTTTTTAATTTATAGAAGTCCATTAAAAAAGAGCAGGACGCTGCTGTTGTTTTTCAGACACAACATAATCTTGCTTTAATCTGAGTGTTAAAAGTTAAACCAGGACTCATTTTGGCTGATGTCTGGCTATATGACTCTGACTTTCCCAGAGGTTTTTATTGTTGTGATGTTACACTGTACTTTAATGCCCCTTTTCCATTACACAGTTTTAACACTACTTGGCTCTATTCTACATTACAATTACTGTACGTGAACCTGCCGTGACGCCATCAGGCACAGGGACATCTGCACCTCCTTGTAGGACCATATTGTTGTTTTGTGATGGTTGGTGTTGGTCATTTGCTTCGCTAAAGACTATAAAATGAAAAAACAAACAGTCACTGTTCTGGTTTTTAAAAAAAATGGTGGGTTTGATTCTGAAGACGTTCTGTCGGACGTGGTCAGATGTTGCGCTCATGACTCTTCCAGTGACGTCACTCCCTGGCCAATAAGTGTCCCGAAGTCTGTTGATGTCACATTTTAGTATCGGTTTCACTTGCTTGGAACCTCAGCCAAGGAGGTACTAAAGAAGTACCTGCTACCAGGTACTAACCTCTAATGGAAAACCAAAAAAAAAAGAGTAGAGCTGAGTAGTGCTAGTGGAAAAACCCCATAATTCTTCTCAGTCCCACTCGAGCCTTTCTCCCTTAAAACTTCTGAGCAGCTTCATAAAAATACCTTTTCTTTGGCATATGAAACAACAAAAAAAAAAAAAAACACAAGCTGGCTGAAACAGCCACTGTTCCCTTTTAAGAAAAGCTTAATAAGCTGATGTATTAATGATGGTGTGAAAATATGTGTACTTTGTTTGGAAAAACTTAATATGCTAGCTTTGGTTTTAAGTGCTCCCAGCTGGTCTTTTCTCTTTCTTCAGGCCTCTCTCAGCAGGTCTGCTGCAGGAACAAGAGTGCCGCTCTGTCCCAGGGTCCTAAAACTTTATCATATACAAAACTGAGAATCGGCATGCCAGCATAGGCCGCTAAGCCCCTGCTTTAATATCCTCAAATGTGTGGCCATTCATATGGATGTGGTTGACCCTGTTTCAGATGGAAAACTAAACCCTAACACAGGAACCAAAAGCATAAGGCAGGGCGTGCTGCCAAAACACTGCACTGATTTGGGGTTTGTTCATGATCACCAGTGAGCCACTTGGTTCCTGCTGTCGTCATCTGAAAGGGTCTTTTAGAGAGGATCAGAGAGGTCATTTTCACATTAGGTCAGACCTGTCAATTTGACTTGATTTATCACAGGAATGAACTGGGTGAGTAGTGAGTGGAAGGAATGCTTTGTCAGCACAGTTTAACAATATGTGGAAAGCACAGGTGAGACCCTCCAGGCCAAAACTTTTATCCCTGACGCTAAAATAAAAATGCCTTGCCAGAATTCCTTTTCTTCTTTCATTTTTCTCTGTCATTACTCTCTTGTCTTCATTATTGTTATTCACTAGCAAGTGGAATCTAGATAGGAGGGCAAACATAAGTGACATGTTTTCTGACATATTATACTTCAACACTCTAACCTCTTGCTTATAATCTCCCCAAATGACAGAAACATCCTCTGCTGGCTGAAGAAACATCTCTTTCCTTGTGTTGTTTAATTGGGTTTTGGTTTTGCTCCAACAAGGTTGCACCACTTTTTTTTGCATTTATGTTCCCAAAACAGCTGTGTTAAGAAGTTGTGAAGTGTTCACTCGTCAGTGTTCAGTAGCTCAGAGGGCGGAACTCATCGGATTATCATCTAAGCCCTCAAACAAAGCTGATAGCTGTGTCAACAAACTTGCCTTTTTTCACACTTGTTCTGTCTATTTGTTCTCCTCTTTGGCCACGATACAAAAAATAAACAGCTCAGCAAATGTAGTTGCTCTGCTAAGGATTTGTGATTTATCGTCCATAAACTTTTGGCCCTAGTAAAAAATAGTAAACAAGTAACAATTTTACTCTGGATGTCAGCCAAGGCAAATGGTTGTATTATGATAACAGGCCCATTTCCTGTATTTAAGATTTTTGTTTAACATTAGAGCCTATTCTCAGCCTGCAACTGGCAAGGAGCAGTGGCCCAGTTTCGACACTCTTAACCTCTGCCTCAGCCTTCCAACCAGATGTGGGTTCCCTTAAGCAAATTATTAGCAGTTCCTAGTACACACAGGTTCCCTACTAAGTGTTTCCAGCTCAGATTTGGCAGGACACAGAGGAGACATTCCAATGCAGCAACATCATATTTTCCTTCAGCATAGCCATAGCAGCTAATTATCGTTTTGAAAAAAACATCTAATATGTTATGGTCACTCATTATTTTCAGGTTTGGAATAAAAAAAAAAAAAGTTTTTCTTCACACTGAAACAGTTTGGTTGGATAAATGGGGCAGAGTCTTTGTGGAAAAAGAGGAGCACAGCACTGTGATTAGTCAGGCTTGTGTTTGCTTTAGTGAAACTAAATGCCACAAAAGAAACATTTTGGGGACACCATCACACCAGGGTGCACACAGTAGACCAGCTCCAGACCCTTAACTTGACTGTGTACTGAAGATTTCAACTAATTCCTTCTGGAAGAGCACCATGAGCCAATAATGTAGTAATGAATATCTCACAGGCATTTGTTCTACATTTTCCAGTAGTTTTTTTTATTTAGCATGTCTTCTCCTTCATAAGCCCACTGTCAGGTAGTGTGTTTCACCATTACCCTGCAAAGCTTGTGTGCTACAGAGATGATGTGCAAATAATTATGTACTCTAGTATTTTGTGGTCGTATTGTAACATCCATTTACTGTGCATATAGGCCTATTAGTAAAGGAGAAACTAAGATTGTATAAACATATAATGATAATAAATTCCTTTTCTGAACACTCAAATTTACAGTCGTGAGAAAAGGCCAGACTTTCACAATAGCAAGATCCAGCAGACTACTGTAAATGAGGCTATGGTGCAAATGCCTGAACAATTTTTTTAACTGTTTTCTTATTGAAACACTTAAAAAAGTAAAATGAAGTCTCTAGGACTTGAGCTGACGGTGGTTTATGTTTCTGGTTAATCTTTAGGTTGTTGTTATTTGGGTTATAGCATGTAGCAAATAGCAGAAGTATCTATCATAAGTTTCCTGAGGCCATGGTGGTGTCTTAACATGTCTGACATTCAGTTTTCTATCATGAAAGGCTACAAAAAGCATGTTTTAGAAGGTGGAAGACGTTAACATCACCATTTCAAAACTTCCTCATGTAAATCTATTTTTGGTGAGAGAGCACTTATTCCCTTACTGAGGAGAAAACTTCCCCAGCTCCTGATGTACTGTAGCACATGAATCACTGCTGTCTAAATCCAAGCCCACACCTTTTTAAAATGTGAGCGCTGGTAGGGAGGGCAGCTGACAAATGCACAGCTAAGGAAATATTTACAGTAAGAGAACACTCACACATGGTGGCTGTGTCTCTCTTGCCTGAATTGATGTTGGTCGAAGGTGGTTGGTCTCCAGAATGAACATAAATAATCAGCTGGAGCTGGAGCCCGCCTGGCGCTAACGTCAAACTCCTCAACACGTAAACACATTGTTCAGCTTTGTGAGCAAGCGGTCATGTAAATTTCAAAGTTGGAGACATCAGTATGCAGAGACTGGCAAAGTTATGGTTTAAAGTTCTGATTTGTTTCCATAAAACTGTGAAAAGCAAGAAAATAGATGTAATTTTGTGAAAATAAGCTGATAATGTTCAGATGTTTTTGGATTACTTCAGTTCAATCAATCACTAATATGCTTGCATCCAAATAATACATACAATAATACACACTTGTCAGTGTGTTTCCCTTGCACCTACAGAAATGATGGCTTTCTCAGAAGATTAATTAAAAAAATTCAACTTTAGAATAAGTGTACTAAAATATTTTTGTTGCAAATTACTAACAAAAGATGGGAATTGAACTTCAGCACTTTTTGGTTATTGACATGAATGATCTTTTATCTAAGAAATTCAATTCATTGTGAACGTATAGAACTCATTTACACTTCATGTACCATTCAACCAGATATCATTTGACATCCTAAGACAAAATATGCTAATGCTATCTTTTGGACATGAAGATTCTTCAGCGCAGGCCTCTCTAATTATCCTCATAGCGATGACTTCCTGTGGGGACTCCTTGAGGGATGTTTGGTCTTGACTCTTCAGATGACCCTAAACCAGAAACCTCAGCACTCATTCTTCTGGCTCATGAAATATGCTCTGGACTCAAACCACTCCCCAGTGGATCATTAATAAAGCACTGTGTCTGTTCTGCCAGCGTTTGCTTTCAGACGCTGATTCTTAGAGAGAAAACAGGCTGGGGTTAATAGAATATAATCACAGTAGACAAGGATTTGTTCAGCTTTTTCTGCTTAGACTCCATGTTAGACCAAATATTTGCTCTATTTTCGTGTTGTTTGATTTATCACCTCAGCCTTTGTGCTTTTGTTTGCATGAATGTTTTATCAAACTAAGGAAATTAAGGAAATTAGTTTTATCAAACTAAGGAAATTAAGCCTGGGCTAGAAACATGCAAATTGGGTAGTTTTTCAGCAAGAGTCCCTGTGCAGTGGATCATTGGACTTGTGTTCCCCACCATCGTTTGCTCACAGCACACAGTGAAGCCTTAAAGCTCAAACACAGATTTTCAAAGTTAGCTTGTATTAGCATTTGGAATTGTTTAGAGGGCAGCTTGTCTCTGAGGCTACCAAGACTGTACACTGTTTAATCTGGAAAAAACAGATCAATCGCAGGCATTGTGGACCACGCTGAGCCGTTTCATCAGTGTTACAGGGAAAAGTTTAAGCTGAAAGGCTCAAGAAGTGAGAGACAAAACAACCTAATAAGCAAGTCATAAAAAGTCTAAAGTCCAATAATTGGAATTCTTGTATAGGATTTTTATAGGTTTCAGAAAATATCATGTTTACATTGGTTATTTTAACATTAAGGTAATGTTGCTGTAACTTCAGTTGTGCTTTTGGGAAAATGTCTAGGCGACAAAATAATATCACCTGTGATATATTGGTAATGGAAAACTACACACATGGAAAACTATGATAATATATCAGTAGCAGTTTTGACTAACATCAGACCACCTCTTAGTGGTCAGTGCAACCAGGACTACAAATGAGCTGCAAACCTAACACCAGCGTCACTTCAGAACAGAACTCCAACAGAACACAACTGTAGGTGGATTTGGTGATACGGTTTCTAAATGCAGTGTGTTGTTTGAGTTACTACAGAGATATGTTGTCTTCTGTGAATTTGAGTGTGTGCCTGGAATTACTGCCTATTGCTTGCATACTTATCTGCAGTATGTATGGCATGCTATTCTTGTCTGTGTAAATTGTGTGAGAACTTACAGTACTTTATGTAATTTAATATGTAGGATTCTTGCTTTAAATGCATTGGATATGAATAAATCTTTGGCTTTGTCCTTTTTTTTCTTCAGTTTTATGTATCTAGTCACCTTAGAAATACTTGTCAATACATACAGTTCCTCATCTCTCTCTCTCTGCAGTTTAGGAAGCTGTGTGTGCAGATAACAACAGACAGCCCATTTATGCTGGTGTCAGACCTGTCAAACAAAATATGAGAATATTTTTGCTCGTTTTGTAATGTAACATGATCAAAATGTGATAATTTGTGGTAATTTAACAAATTTTTAACACCATCAGTTGTTTTCTCACTCGATCACATGAAAATTGGTCTATGTGAAGATATTTAAATTACAGCCATAAATGTCCATTTAAAAAAGACCAGTCAAAACAGATTATAATAGTCTTTAATTTTGATATTCTGGCTTAAAAAATATTAAGAATAGTTAGCTAAGTATCAAAACTTTGTGGATTAGTTTTATATCCATCATCTAACTAATTTTGAATAATCACTCCAGTTCTAAATTGGGTACATTCGTCTTTTAAATAAATGTTTCTTTTGCAGAGTTTAATTACTGCAAAATTGATCTAAATCATTATTTTAATTGAAGACAGTGATAAATAATGTACATGATGCTTTTCTTTCCTTGAATTTTTCTGCACTGGCTTCAAGATTAAAACTGTGTATGTGGCTGACTTCCAGATGGGTGTGAATGTTGAAGCACCAGGCAGACAGGGAATCTAAATCAAGAGAAAAGAGAGGAAATAATCAGCAATAACGGAGCAAAGACCTAAAAAATGAATTGGCGTCTAAAACGATTGCTTGACTTTTCCCATTTCCTGATGTTCCATCTGGGCAGTCATCATCAAAGAGCACAGTTAATGTCCCTTATTTTCCATGACTGCAGCCATCATCTCCTGGGATCATTTATTTTAATGTGCTCCCATGACCTTTAAGTAAAAGAATCACATTATGTATTGCTGTATACAAAAAGGGATTTTGATTTTATTTAGTAGCACTAATATTTGACTTTTTGTGTGTGAATGAATACACATCTAGGGTTTTCATTTTCTGCACATGGTAAGATATTGATATCATCAGTAAGCCAGGTAAGCATTATTATTTATGGCCTCTTTTCTTTTCTCTTAGATACAGAAAAACCCAGGACCACCAGAGTCTTAACTTCCACTCACAGGTGGGAATCTAGTATTTTATCTTAAGTTTAAAGTGATTATTGTGTCTTGAAACAGCCCCGTCTCCACACTAACATGGAGAGGGTGAAAATAGCCAGTGAGGTAGCAGTGCTGCGGATCCTGAGGCCTCAGCCGCCTGGCTGCCCGCCTGCCGCTTGATGTTTAACAAGCCGGTCATTTAAAGACTGCTAATAAAACATCTCCTGCTGGGGGGATTGGCTTTTCATAAACCCTCACTTCACAACGTCAAGTGTACGTTTCCTTTAGCAGCCCTCCTCTCCCCCTCTTCTCATTCTCTCCCCCTGACCGGTGACAATTCAAGGAGGCATTTATGCAGGCGTCATGTTTTAAACCATAATTGAAGTGATAAAAGCGAAACAGCCGTCACATTATAGCTGCTGTAATTCATGTCCAGAGATGGGTAACATATAGACGGATTTACATGCTGTTGTGCAGGAGAATATTGTCTAGCATGGCAAGGTAAACGAAGATAACTTTGCAGGAGAGTGCAAACATGCTTTAGCAAATTTTCATCATCACTGGCAGCCTAGTGAAGATGTTACAATATTTAACAGAGTAGTTCTTCATTTTGGAAAGTATGCTTGTTGCCTTATTGCTGAGAGATGTCAAGACTGATACCATGAATCTACACTCAGTTGGCCGTATGTTTGAAACACCTAGGTAAAATTGGCCCAGTCTAATGCAGTCCTGCAATAAATGTCACCGGTGGTGATAATGTTCAGGTTTTGTTCAAATTATTTTAATGAGGTGTTGATTAAACAGTGATCATTTCTGAGGGTGAAGTTTGTGCTGCTGTAGAACAGTACAGCATTATACCATGGTGTGTTTGTGTTATTAAGCAAGGCTTCATTGATATGAATGGAGTGAACCTTTATTCATAAAATGATTACAGTGACTCAACATATCAGATGCTCTGAAAGATACCAACATTTGCAAAATGAAATAATTTGTTTTGCCGTTTGCTGGAAATCAATATAATATAATATATTAATGTATCCATATTGATGTAAGTCCTCAAAGTTTTTTTTTTCTGACATCGTTTTTTTTTTTCAAAAAGAAAGTTTCTTCTTAACAGCAGGTGGTAGTTAGCAGGGAGCAGGCTCTCACGTACTTCAGTAATCTGAAGCTGATTTCTCTTCAGACAGCCGATCATTAGAGTGAGGCCTTGGGAGACAGAGAAAGGGGAGGGAAAGATGCATTTTTTTGAATGTGTGTGTGTGTTTGGGGGGGGAGTAGGTCATTCCTAATATTAAGTTTCCTTCAGTTCACATGCTGAAGCTCTTCAGTCATTTCAAACATGAAGTCTTTGGACAAAAGATTGATTCTGGTTCTGGACTGCAGGACTCCATAAACAGCTGAGATCCCGGAAAGCTTTTGTTTTAGAAGATGCAAATACACCTGTGTGTAGTATAATCCAACTTACTTTGTCATATGGAATTGCTCAATAAAGTCCTTAAGGTAAAAATGTTTTTAGTTTGCAAGACATAGTTCTCAAAGGACAGGAAAATCTCATCTAGACATATATATATGTGTATAGTGAAAAGATAAAAACTTGGATAAATAAGGGCTTGGACAATGATGAATTTTCTATGCCTGTTATGTGAACCTAGGTATAGAAAGTGATTTTATTTATTTTGATGTGGATATTTCAAAATGGCTATCATATTGCAGTGCAGTTTGAAGCCCCCATCTGCTTCTGGACCCCTACCATCATATAGCCAGGCTGCAGCTGCATTCT
The DNA here is from genome assembly GCF_900324485.2 of Mastacembelus armatus. Classification (NCBI taxonomy): domain Eukaryota; kingdom Metazoa; phylum Chordata; class Actinopteri; order Synbranchiformes; family Mastacembelidae; genus Mastacembelus; species Mastacembelus armatus. The sequence goes on from NC_046641.1 coordinate 20,895,273, forward strand.
CTCTCACTAACACACATACACACTGCACTCTTTTTCCCTCTCTGACCAGCTGTCACCACCAGAAGCTAAGGTATCCCATTTCCCTTCAAATATTTAGCCCTTACTTACAAATCATGTATCTGAAATTATCATAGATAGAGAAAATTCTTCCATCCACCCAGTGCTCTAAAGGAGATTTTTAGACCAAAAACACACTGAAATCCTCAGAAAGGCTACGGTTAGTGACGTTCTACACTTTATCTTCAAATTCCATAAAAGGAAAACACTTGATCCTTTTTACTAGACTAGACTTTTCACCAAAATGTTCAGTACCTACTTTTACATCTTTACAGCAAGTTTCAGCAGATTGTTAAGCTGCCAAACTCGACTTTACTGTTTTGTTCCCTTTTACTGCTCTCTTAGCGTTGTTTTGGCTGCAGAAGGCATTTGTTTTCAGTGAAAAAACTCACTGTACTACCCACTTAGACTAGCTCATGAACATCGAGGAGCATTTAACAACTAAAGAGCCACATACTGTATCTAAATAGGGGTTGGTAAAGACCAAGAACAAACACAATTGGACTTCGATTCATCAGTTTCACACAAAAACGACCACAAATAAATGATGTTACATGCCACATGAGTTTGCTAATTGAACTTAGGAGATATGTGGATATGTTCAACTGAAGAAACTGTGTATTTGTTACTTGTTTATGAAGATTTAAATCTTGAGTAGAAATGAATGTGGCACTGTGCCACAGACAGGCTGATAATTATGCCTATTCTTTTTACAGCGCAGTCCTCTGTGAGCTTGTGAAAGTGAGTGTCTCAGCCTCTGTTAGTGATCTCCTATCTCTTCTGATCGATATGTGAATATGAAACCTAACCTACAGTGCCTGCCAGCAGTCTGCACTGCATCCTCAATCTCTCTGTCTGATGGATGCAGGCAGTGGATTTGTCATGGAGGCAGTTTCATGCGGGTGTGCAGCTGCTGGTAGATTGAAATTACAGGTTGAAAGAGTCAAGAGCTGCAGGACAAAAAGCTACAGCCTGCTTCTTTAATGTTCACAGAAGACACCTCATTTGTGGCGTACTGCATTAAAAAGATTTGGCTATAGTTGGAAAAATATCCATAGAATGTACCAAAATATTGGGGTTGCAGTAATGGGAGGAATATAACCTTAAATTGTAATGTAATATTAATAAGTTGTAAGCATCATACTCATGTGCACCAGCACAGTCTCCATAGAAAGAGCATTATCTGACTTTTTTGTGAGAAAATCCCATTGTAGCTTCAAACAATGCACATATCATTTCACTATTTCTCTTTAGGGAAACCTCACCTCTATATTAGACTATATAACCTCATCCATTAAGTACTGATACTGCTGGGACAAAGAAACCCCAGTGTTAGGTTCACTGTTTTTCAGTGATATTCATTTGCTGGTGAAAACACTGAAACCAATTTGTTTGCAGTAGACTACTCATTCATATTCATACTAGTCCCCTACTATTGCAATCATAGCTTTCTTGTCTTCTATCTGATGTATTATATGCCTCTACGTTACTGTCTTTTAGTGCAAAATTGCTTAACTGCAATGGAGGGATAGAGAGAAAGAGGGAATTTTGTCCTGAAAGGCTGTACCTGTGGAAGATACTCACCTGATTTATGTGACTCGGTATAGACAGAAGCAACAATTACATCAGTATTGTTTTAAGATGGACTTTAAAAAGTGTGAGCCTTTCCTTATACGGTAAAAGTTCAATCTGTACCCTCCCCCCCAAAAAATCCTACAAGATTGTACTGCTTGCTAAGTTTGGAGAACTTTTAATCCATCTGCCAGGAAAACACTTAAGCTTAAAGGTAGTTTTGACCTGCTGAGTGGCCTGGACCAGAGCTTCTGTTTTTTGTTTCGGCTTTAAAAAAGCAAGAACCTAGTGAGTGGAAATTTGAGAATGGTACAGCGTTTAATCTAGTTTTTCTCTCTGGTGTCCTACACCAGTATAGAGTAGGTACAAAATAATATAGGCACTGTCAAGGGTGCTGGGGCCAGTTGTGTAATATTTGGCATTTGGGAGCCTCAGTGTCTGCATGTTACTATATGCGTGTGTGTGTGTTGTTTTTCTTGTAAATTACCAAACATCTCAAGCAAATGGCGTTCTCATAACTGCTCTCAGATTGTAATCGCAGCATGGCTAACATGGTGAGGGCACGACCGTGAATCGTTTAAGTTCGTAAGACAACAAACCAGACTGCAAGAACTGAGATGTGTTGTCAAAGAACAGCATTATATGAATGATTAACTGCACCGTAATCTGCAGCAATTTCATCTACTTTAGTTAGTACATTTTGTTTTTGTGAGCATTTTTATCGGTGGGACTTGGACTAGGCAACCACTAAATTTGGCTGCTCTAGGGACCCATACACAACACACTGCACTTTTGTTTTCATCATGAGAACCTTGTTGAAAAATACTACTTTAAATAATGGCACAACCAATGTAAGTAGCATGCTATCATTTAATGTATGTTTCTTTTTCAAGCATTAAGGGCTTGGGGAAAATCTGTCTCCCTCTTGCCCATTCCAGGACAGAGGGAATGCTGCAAGAAAATGCTGTTCTGCTCTCTGCCTTATAAGTCACAATTTAGTTCATCCAATCCGCATGAGACTTCATGCTTTGGGAAGCTTCTTACACTCTATGGGCCTCTTTAGTAACTTTAAAAAAAAAAAAATGTGATGCATCTGCAGGGGAAGCTAATGCAATAAAACAGTTTTGGAGATCAACATTGAGTTGGTCCCTATTGTAGTTCAAGTTCTCCCTAAACAGGCCCCTCAACTAACTTGATCCAAGCAGGAAAGAAAAGCAGCCACAACTCAACTGCTTGTTAAAGTTAGAGAAACCTTACTGTAACTTTATATATGCAAATGTTTTTACACTTTTTAAAATTGACTCCAGTTATTAGAATGTCTTGCCATTAAAAAAAACTTCATGGGCAAGAAATATTAAAACCCCCCTTTTTTATGGATGTAGCAAAATATTATTGGAAAATATGGAACAAGCTAACTCCCTACAGTTCTGTTGATGTGTGAGGGGGAAAAAGTAAAAGTACTTTTAATGTGGGCATGGTTTAGGTTTGAAATTTTCCCCACCATTATGGTGACAGCGACACATTTATCTTGGATTGGTTTCATGTTGACCGAAATGTGTACCGTGCCTATCAGAACATCAAAACCAGGGCTTTGAACTGATGCCAGAAATTTCTCAATGAATCCCATATGGTTTCAACCAAAACAACTCCTTGGGCTTGTTTAAATTTATACAAATCTGCTGTATCGTTGTGGACTACACAGTAGTTTGACTACATGCTTGTTTAAATGTGTTTGTCTTAGAATTAACACTCTGCAAAGTTATCTTTCAATAATAATCCTTATATACATTTTCCTTAGAATTTCTTTAGTTTGTTCTCTATGGAGCATGGGTGTTTGTCACTGTGGGATAATGAGAGCTCTGTCTCTGTTTACTTACGTCTGTTCTTCCCATTCAACGTTCAGGGGAAAAATGAAGTTGCAGCATTCATAGTAACACTGCTTAAATAGTAGCAGCTTAGTTCAATATATCGAGTTATTACGTGGTTTACCAAAGGCTAATTTGCACATTCTGTTGCAGCAACTTATTCCACGTTCCTCAAAAAATGATGATCGACTCAGTTGTGTTAACTTTCTCGGGCTAATGTTTTATGCATCAGTGCCTGCTGCCTGCCTGCTTTTTTCATTGATACTGAGCATGGCCTGCTGTGCTCTGCCTGGAATGGCAACAAGGTTTGAGTTTCCTTCCAGCACATCCCCAGTGCATTACCCAGAGGGCTGTGCAGCTCATTCCATGGCCTTAACAAGACCTTAGAGGAGTTGTAATGCTTTGTTAAGGGCTGATCCCAAGTTAATCAGTATTTAATTAGGATATATTCTTGATGAGCTTGTGCCATCTCTACAAATCCAGAAACACCAGCAATTAATTTATTTCTTGTTATTTTTATCAAGAACTTTTTTTATGTGAGATGAAAAGACTTTATCATTGTATCTTTATGTTACTGCGTTATTATGACTGATGCATTCCCAAAGCACTTCAGTATTATAGTTGAAGTGAATTTCATTTCAACTACTTTATACTACTAGTAACAATTAATTCCAAGTAAATGTAGTACAGTAACTAGTGTAATATTGTTCTCTGAAATGTAAAGTACAAATACCTCATCAAATAATACTTAGTATTATAGTACTATATTTTGTTTCCTTCCGTTTAAATTTTGAGTACGAATGCTCGGTGTGCACCGACGTGCAAACCTTGGTAAAATTAGAACGTCATCCTGAGCGTTGACAGAAATGCTGAGAGCAGGGCAGCACTGCAGGAATTTTGGAGATGACATGGCCTATCTGTCATGAGGTGCAGCTGCTCCTGTCAGATAGGGGAGGGGGTTAGTGGGTGAACTGGAGGATGTGTAAATCAGGTCTTGCTTGTCCCCAAACTCCAACCAGAGTCTTGATGGAAAAATCAGACTACTTAAAAGGAATCTTTTGGACTCAGTTAGTCCTGTGAATTCCCTAACCATGTACAACTGGAAAAACAAACATGAAAGTGGAATGAATTTGAGGTTTAGGGGAGCATTATAATCATAAGAAATGGCATCATGAGAGAAATTGGTTTATGTTTTAGTAGATTTTTATTTATGTGAGGCTGCTGATGCTTATATAGCTGAACTTAATTGTGTTTCTTTTCCAAGAGTTTGCACAGAGTCTGCAGTTTTAGGAAAATGCACTCTGTATTCTGTATAACTGCTAAATGCCCAATGTTACTTTAATGTGAAAATGCAAATGCATGCACACATACACAAAAACACTTCCTTAACACACACCATGTGGAGCCCATGTTATCTCAAGTTCAAAGCATAGCCTGGGTGTCTTTCTTCCTCTGTGAAGAGGCTTACTCAACCCTAGAAAATGCTTTTATGATAAGACCTGAGTGTGCTGGATAGTTTGATATCAAAGACTTAAAGTCCAGACGTGCTGACCTTTTCTGCACAAGGAGAAACATCTGTACTAACAGAAGTATAGCAACAGTTATATTTAGGTTTATGCTATTCAACAGGCAAGTCGAGTAGAATAGCTGGGATCAATCACTGAAATACATACTGGAAATTTATTTTTCCTTGTGCTAGTCTACCCTTTTTTTCTTTTTCTTTTTTTTTTTTTAGCTACTGAACCAAAAAGTGAGTGTTGTGCAATTTGAATGCATGCTTCCACGGCATGGGAAGCATGCATTCAAATTGCAAATCTAAATATGGCTCTCTGTCTCCTACCCATAGAGAGCTGGTTTCATCAAGATCATCCTGATTAGATTTTGACAGAAACAAAACAAGAACTGTTGTTACTGTTCATACTTGATTTGTCAAAACATGCTTGAGGTTGAAGAGATTTCAGATGTTATATTACAACACCTCTAAAAAGAACATTTGATGTCAGTTTCAGATAAAAATGTATTATATTATGTTGTATTATATTATTGTGTAAACATGCAGGTAAACACTACTTCAAATGAAAGTAAATGGATATAATTAAGACACTGTTTGTTAGCATCTTGATGGGATGCCTCCACGTGAATCAGCAAATATGGCTTTACAGTCAACTTCAGTAGATGTCTAAGAAAAAGTCACAAATTAAATGACACGTTATGTCTTTGTAACACTTTGAATAGTTTCTGTAATGGCAAACCAAATTAGCAGAGGTGCTACTTGAAGCATGACAAACCATAACTGTCATTGTCAGTGTATCACTCCACAATAATGACAAGGCCAGACTTATTCGTAACACTGGTAACAGCTGGATTATCTGAAGCTGAGCGTGAAGCTGTAGTTCTATCCTTTTCTAATTATACCAACTTCACTTTGAAGTGCCTGACAAAACTGACCTTGGAGGTTACCTCAGGCATCTAATGAAAGGCAACTGTGAACCTATTTTTACAGTTATCACACCTTCTATTGCAATAAGCTAAATTTGCATGATAAGCCTTGTATCAAAAGACACATATACCCACTTTTATATCTTTGAATTCTGATTTTTGAAACTCCAGAGTTTTCTCATGAATATGTCTGGAGGAAATAGATAAAATAAATCAGCAGGGGGGAGAATAAGGTCTTGAAGTTGACGTTATCCAGCCATCTGTGCAAGAGAACTTTCAGATAATTCAATGTTGACTGATAAATCAGGCCCTGGTGTTCTCCTTTATCATCATTTGGGGCAGACAGATTGAGACAGAAAGTATGTCTGGACAAGGAAGGCCAGAAGAAGGAGCAGATTGTTCGGCTGCTGTTGCAGATGGATCAGAGGTCTGCTGTGTGCTGGATGGATGAGTGTGTTCACTGTGCATTAGCAATATCTATATAGGCCCAGACTGCCAGACTCCACATAGAGACAGCCGGGGTACGCGGCTGGGTTTAGGAAATGATTGTGATTATGCCAAAAGTTCCTTTTGCCTCATTGTCCCTCATGGTAATGGATATGGTATGTAATAGAGTGGAGATGTGGCCTCACATTAGTCTTGTCCCATAAATCTTTAGTGAAAAATCTCTGAAAATAGATTTGCATTTCTTAATTTATCTATATACACATTCTTGACCAACATTAATATATTACGTTGGTATGAATGAGTGATCATCTACCTATCAAATATTTCTGCTTAAATTCAAGAAAGAAGATGCCCACGGGTCTAAAGTGTCCTGAGCAAGTCACTGCACATCCACACTAACTTCTACTAGTATAGAGGACAACCAGAGGCTCAATGGCGTGAACTAATAGTAAATGGCAGCACATAAGGCCGTAAACACACACCACAGCGAGGTGGGGCAGAGATAATTGACGCTTAGGGGAATAATAAGAAACATTTTCTTATCGTGTGTGTGTGTGTAGACACCTTTCCTGATAACACGTGTATACACACAAATCTTTATTTACCTTCAAGGAGCAGACAACATTTTACAAATTGTGCTGATCCCCGATGTGTGACCAAAACCAGCCCCACATTAGGAAGGAGCCATAAACCGTGTCAGTGGAGTCATAACCTCGGCCTATACTGAGCAGAGTATAGTATTTTGCTTCTACCTGACACTGCTGAATTAGGTCAGTGGCCTGATGGATTACCTGTGACTGACCTGGGGTGTTAGTTGTGATGAATCTGTCCAAAGCTATGTGGGGCCTCACTAGAGTTATTGCCTGGCTGTTATCAGCTGAAAGCAGGCACTGACGGGCTATGTTGTAACAAAACATCAGCACAAGGCAGTTTTTACTCAGCATTTGCAAATTTGGAATCTTACTTAGGAGAAAACATGGAAAGCATATCTTCTTGCACAGAAAAATAAAACTAGGACTGAGTCCTTAGAGATTAAAGACGCTTTGTAAAAATGAGTCAATTATCATAATGTACTGTTTTTGAATCCAACTGAACTTAGTTATTTCTGATTGCACAGGAATTATGATTAACTTGTCTACATGATTTAATAAAGGAATATCAGTCATTGGAAATCCTGGACCATGACATACAAACAAAGAAACCAAATACATGTTTGCCAAAGACATGACATTTTGTGGAAAGAATTTTATATGGTGTCTTTGTTTAAACAAACGACAATTTCAGAATATCTTTTGCTTACCACTTAGATATTGAAATGTAGTTCTACTTTTTTCATTTATCATCCTAATCATTATTTTCTTACAGACATGTGCATCACACACCCCTGGCAGGCGATTTGTTGTTTACCTTAGAAATGATTTGAAGAAATGTGCTGACCAGACATAACTGGCACATGAGGATCCCACAGTCACCCTCCTCTTCTTGCCAGAAAGTGAGTGCTGTGCCTCTGCCTGACTGGCTGAGTTAAGACTGTCATGTCTCTTAATGATGTTGTTCTTGATTCAGAATCAGAAATCTGATACCCCAGGGTATTATGTGAACACTATCTTGTAGTGGAGATTCACACTTAGAGCACCATTTGCCCTTTGGTTCAGTGAAGTTTATTCTTAATCCTGCTCTCCTCCTCCTTTTACTTTTGCCCCAACACTTGTCAGTCATCTTGATGTATTGTCTACAGTAACATACCATCTAGCCTGAGGCCAAGATTATTTGGCATCCGTAAAGCCAAAAGAAACTCAAGGTGAAGCAGTCCTGGTGTTCAGTGGTTTCTCATCGGGTCTTGTCTTTGCATGTTTGGCTTAGCGTTTGTGTTTTGCTCTTTTATGATAATGTTGCTGTTGTTGCTAAGACTTGTTTTAGAAAACCATAACTCAGCGCTGCAGTGACCATGTCCAGTTCAAACACTTTGAAACCAAAAGTGGGTTGATTGACCTTTTTAAAAGCTTAAACAAAGAGAGGGGAGTGAGACATTTAGGTATGATCATAGACAGAGCATTTAATCATTTAATACATATCCTTTATCATCTTTATTTGCAATTTGACAAGCTTGTATACTGCACCTCTCTTGGTACTTTCATATGGTTTCACAATACCTCGAACCTGCACACTACACAGTTCAAAGGGAAAATGCTACTGCATGTATACATTCAATTCACTAACAGTTCAATGTTATATTAAAATGGAAAAACTGCCTGTAAGGATGTTGGAATGTGAATTCAGTCAGCATTAATGTTCAAATGTATGCGTTTGAAAACTTTCTGAAAGCTGACACTCCAAAATGGCGGCTGTGTTTCTTGAAAGTACACATGTAGATTGGTCATATCACTTTTATCTACAGTAATCCCTTTGGAGTCAAGGGTTCACAGAGGATTGACGCATCTCTGATGTTATGTCAGACATGTGCTTTCTATTTGGTCACCAGGCAGCCATGCTGCCTTATCAGAACAACAGAACCAGCTGGGAATGCACTGCTGCATTACTTTGTTGGGGACATTGACAAGTACTGATTGAAATGTTCTGACATTAAAAACTTTAAACTACATTTTTTACTTATCTAGACAATATTTTCATTGGCTCTCAAGATTACAATGTGTGCTTTTCTTTCCACCCTGATTTTCAAAACAACTTCAGAAAGTTTTTGTCTTTTTCCCTTAAAATCGAAGTTTTTTTTTTTGCCAGGCAAGATCAAGTCAAGCTAGTTTTTATCCCCCCCAAATAATACAGAAATATTGGGCAATCATTTTTGCATTAAAGACCTAGAAAGTTATTACCAGTGTTTTTCAAAATACAAAAACAGTACTTTTTTCAGAAACTGTAAGAAAATAGCATGATTTTAAATGTGGAAATGCAACAAAAATAGAGAAGACAAAAAATCTGGTGCAAGTTTCAATATAATTCTTCATTTTTGGATATTTTGTTCCAGAGACATAGTTTGGTAGGGAGTTGGAAAGCATTATGAATTTAGCATGTGAATTTTCTAGACTTTTACTGGACCTTGTATTTTCAACACTAAGTCAGGGGTGACCAATCCTGGTCCTCGAGGGCCACTGTCCTGCTTATTATCCAACTATTGGTAGTTAGTTGCTTATAACAAACAAGCTACAATTTCTTCTTCTGATAATATGAAGTGTTTCTAATACACCCTGAAGTTTACCTGCCTTTAAATCAAGACTTGTTGAAAATATTTAAGCTTTAGTGAATAGAGAGCATAAAAGTATTGCATATTATTCCTCTAATTTTAAGCTAAGCTGTTTTTTATTAGCTATCCACAGGACTTATGAAGTAATATGATTTGGACTAGCCTCAGTCGTTCTGATATACCACAGTAATCTGTTATTGAGAATTAGCTTTAAAATACCATAAGGATTGTGGTGAGTTCATTTCTGCCATGTGCAGCATTGGAGGAGGAAGAGTGGGTGAGGAGTTGGCATGTGGGCTACAAGGGGCAGGGGTCTTGAAGGAGCTGGGAATGACGCACAATTAATCAGCCCGTGCAGACGACTGACATAACTTCAGTGTGGAAGGTGGAATAGAGGCCCGTCTGTACTGAACAGCTGCAGAAGGAAATTGGTCCTTTGACTTTCATACACATGTGGATACTGGGAGGAAGAGAGTGTGAAGCAGGGGGAGTCAGACTGCGTGTGTGTGTGTGTGTTTGTGTGTGTGTGTGTGTGTCTGTGAAGTCAGTTACATGGAGGAAGAGAAAAAAATAAAGGTTTTAACAGCCTACCCACATCTGTTTATTTAGAAAAGAAACCATTGTGTCATTCAGTTATTCTAACAACCTAGACTAGGGCCAATGTTAGTCCCACAATGACGGTTTTTTAAATACACAGTTTACACTGCTATGAAGTGGCCTCATAACTGAGTTGAAGCCTCAGGAACGTGCCAAATGGGGGAACATGCTAGGATTTCACATTCCCTCCCGCACTACTTGACGTCTCTATAGCAGACTGTGATGCCAGAGGTTGGCTGGGGGAGATCTGGCAGGGGTCATTTGTCTTGGTCTTGTGTGCTTATTCTGGGTTTAATCTCTTAAATTGGTACTCATGGTTTGGAGGCCTGCCAAAAAAACTGCAGGGGATTCTGGGACACCAATGGTCCTTCCATGCCCGATGGTGAGATGGTCTTCTTCTCTTTGCACTGTTTACATATCCTGTCAGTGTGTGCTCAAAGCCGTTCATCCCTTATATGGAGCTCAATTTTTAATATCCAATCAATTGTAATGCCCCAAACCCCCAAATACAAAAAGATCACATTTTTTCTCTATTGCCAGCCAAGCATAATTAATATTTGACAACTCTGCAAAACCTCAGTCTACTTTCATTTCCAGTGCTAAAATCCTTTTAAATTTTGACTTCCTGCTACATAGGCTCACAGCAGCGGCTCTATGTAGTTGTGGCAGGTAAATCTTAGTCCAGCTGAGGTTATGGTTGGACGACTAAAACCCTTGTCTAAAGTGACTGTAATTGATATTTTATACTAAAAAATATCAAATGAGATTGAAAACCAATTTCAAAGGGCTTATTCAACCCATACGTTTACTGTTTTCGTTTATTCTCACTGCTCTTAAGTGATGTGTACTATCACAAGTCAGTCACTGCTTTATATAATGAAGTTGAGACTTTCATCAACAGCAGATCAGGAATGTTTAAGATTTGTGGTCATGAGTATGCTGCTTTGTTGTGTTTTTATTTGTTGTGAATTCGTCTTAATACTCTCCTAGTTTGTGGGATTAAGGCCGTATGTCTGTGTCGAGTTAGGTCTTTACTGGTTGGTCCATATGTGCCGGGGTTTGTCTGCAGTGATATGAAAGGCCTTCAGGCCTGTGTAAACAGCCACTCATACAGACTGATGGCTGAGCAGCATGTGTTGCAACAGCTGCTTATGTGCCCTCAAGGTGCAGCTCTGGAGCAAAGAAAAGAAAAGTCTGTTATAGGGCAGATTTGCTCAAAGTAACAATATGACAATATGTATAACAGCTTCTCCACTTCTCTATTTACAGTATCACAACAAAGGATTCAAACACCAGACTTTTTTTATACATATTTTTTTGGCATTTTTACTATGATATAATGCCAGAAGCAGAGAGAAGACAAGAAATTGCTACTTTACCATATGTCAAGTGTTATGACTGCTGCGACTCCAAGATAGCCAAACTTAGGGTTTGTCGTTTGGTTTGTTTTCTTCAGATCAGACCATGTTTAGTCCTGTAGAAATTATATTGTAGTGGACTGTGTTAAAGCATCAGGAGGATCAGCGCTTATTTGACCTGATGGATGACTTTAATCTTCCTGATTGAAGGAGCATGGCCTCCCATAACACTTCATTTAACATTTTGGACATTTAGCAGCATTTTGAAGAGGGGATATACCTACTCCTTGTGCTTCTTTTAAAGAACAAAAGAAAGGAAGTTGAATTTCCTACTCCCACTAACTCTAAGGATACTGTATACCCTGAAACTCCACTGTATCAGTCCATTTCATTGTTGTAAAAAGAATGTTATTGTTGGGGATTTTCTCTTTAATAATGTAAGCAGAGCGATTTCCAGGCATTCGTGACTTTCGCAGCCAAAGCACTGGTAGAAATAGTTGGTTGATTTATGGTTTTCTGCCATTATCTGCCAGGTTGTAACGGTTGTAATCACTTGTGCGTCATTCTGCACAAACCGAGCAAATCAACACAAATCCCCGGAAGAGGACAAACAACAGAGGCAAATTAATAGACAGGCATGAGGAAGGAAATGAATGCTTAATCTTGTTTGGTTGTGTTCCAAATAACTTATCACTTGCCATTATCGCTTCCCTGAAATCCTGAAGAGGAAGCAATTGGAATGGATAGTTCCTGCCAACTCATTTCCTGTATTCTGATATTTCCTTTTTCAGACAGCGTGGTGCAGGCCCACTGCTGCTGACCTGCTCTGCTGGGATTCAGCTCATTCAGTGACTCAGGAAATGCTCACAACACAGCTCTGTCTTCTCCCTAGTAATGGGCTACAATTTTGTGGCAACATAAATCTCAAAATATAGAAAATATATGTGTCATGTAGTTTTTTTTTTTTTTTTTTAGAGAGAAAACTATTAACACAATTTGAAGTTCTGATCTCCTGACAGGCGTACTTTAATTGGCAACAAAAAGTTCTTTGGCTGTTTTGAGTCAAAAACTGCGGAGGAACCGAAACGTTCCACTCGCTGTCATTCACCTGTAAACATCTGGTTAATGACATTTCCATCTTCTGACCTTCTTTTTCTTTTTTAAAATAGTGCAGTCCCTATTATATGAACAGGAGAGGTTTGTACACATTAGTTTTAGACACCCTTAAAAATGTTTGTCCCAGTTTGTGTTTAATAAAACATAAAAATACACTAAGGATAAAAATAATGACTTTAGATATTGTACGTATTGCAATGCTTTGGTCCTGTTTGTGTTTATTCAGGTGTAAAAACATCCTAAGTCAGTGTCTAAGGCTGTATGCCAATAGCCAAGTCCATTTTAAGCTCATTTTATTATTTCTTGGCTTTTATGTTTGAAAGACTCCAGAACAAAGGCTTCAGGTTCACTTCAGATGTTTTTTATTTCAGTTATATTAATTTGGTCTGATCACAAAGAGTTAGTCAACCTTGCTAGCTCTGTGTTTGGAACATCAGCAGGGGATGGTTTTAACATCATTATGTCTGTCCCTTAATTGGACCGTTGCGGAAAGAGCTTGGGTTTAATTTAGCCCTCAAAGTAACGACGCTCAGCTCTCAGTGCAGCACATCTGGCTTAAGCATACAGCTGCTGCCAAAGACAAATGTGTTGGTGAGTCGATTGGCATTTTTTTCCTTCTGCGACTATTTAGGATGAAATATTTTTATGTCGTCGATACGTTTTAAAGAGGCCTTTTGTCTTTGACAGTCAACCTTTTCCATTTTCCAAAACGTGCAAATTATTATGACGTCTGAGAGGCTAATACACTAATGCAACATATTACAATGCTTTGATGAATGAATATCTTGCTTAAATGGTGTTGCCTCTGTTTCATATTACAGCTGTGCTAAAAGCATTTGAAACAATGAAGATGTTTAGACATCTTTTGTTGAAGCACACTGTTTCTATTCTTTGTACTGGAGGGAAAGGCAGGAGAGGGACTCCTGAGGTATTGAGTTCCCTGTATCCATCATTTTCGACGAGTTGGGACCTTGGAGTAATGCCAGCAGCATCTGTGCTAGCCAGCCGTAACTGACATTGAGTGCATTGTTTGCAGTGGGAAGCTCACGGCTGTGGCCTAAAGGTACATTCCTGAGATCAGAATGCTGTTTGAAACACAAACAGCCTTTGTGCCCTCGCTGCTCTCTTTCCCTGACTCCCTCATCCACATCAAGCCTCAAGAACTAAACTGCCTCCTCCCGCTCATGTGTCAACATGTGGGCTATCATTTTACTCACACCCACAATCTCTCTCTCTCTCTCTCGCTCTCTCTCTCTCTGTCACTCACTCTCTCACACACGATGATGAGGTCCAGGCAGGTATCTCTCTGTGATTACGTTTTTGGAAAGAAGCTGTAAACTCTAAACTTATTCTTTAACAAAGTGTATATATTTTCATTGATCTTTCTGGTGCATTGCATTCAGTGTCATGTCCTTTGTAGTTATGTTTGATGCCAGTGTCTCCTTGACAAGCCACAAGCTTTTATCAACAAGTGTTGGATTTTCTTTTTTATAGATGCTGCTGATCATTAATGAATGTTTTACTCATCAATAGAGTTTTTACATAGTCTGTCGAGGATCAAAATCCAGTGGATGTTTTTGAAAGTGTTTACAAAGAGCTGTTTGTGTAGGTAATACAGATTGAAGTTCATTGTCACTTATTGATATCACATAGCTCACGTTTGAAATATAGGAATCTGGTTGAAAATCAGAAAAGTGTTTAAGGCAAAACTCTGCAAATAAATGAACCATATTAATGCTCTAAATCACCAGTTTGACATTTGACAGTATGATGTAGTGCAACAATGTGAGGGAACTTAGGTGTAATGGATGACTACATTAAACTATGTTCACTGACTGGCCTGTTATACTGCAATTAATTTGTACTCACCTGCTCTGCTGAACAGGCGTTTATAGGATGTGGGTGATTAAGTGATCAGTGAGGATGATACACAGATCATTAGCACTGCAGGCATGAATTTGGGGAGTTCAATTTCTTGTTACGCAGCAGTGCAGTCAGTGTCAGTCAGTGTCATTGTCAATTATCTGCAGGATATTATAGAATAAAAACAGGTTTTCATGGTGGCTTGGCGGGTGAAGCACAGACCATACGCTGTGTGATGTAAATTACTGTCACAAACAATCAGTTGTATGTTGGAAGTCATTTCAGTGGCTCTTTGTCTTTATTACTGTTTGTTATGCTGAAGTAGTAATGAGATTGCATTACATTTAAACATATTTGAATCAAAGCTGGCCATCACTAATATGGAGAATATACATTTCATGAAAACCTTTGTCAAAATCCTATTATGTAATAGATCATTCTAACAACAGATAATTATCAGGGATGACTTTTATTTATTTATAGTTTTTACATATAATGCAGAAGTCATTGTGATCATAATATAAACAAATATCAATATTAGGAAAAAGAGTTTTTGTTTTCTCTTAAAGCTCTCATAAAACTTTTTATGGCCCGTATTAAGACGTTATTCATGGATGATGCCGATTCCTCATTTTCTAACGAGGGAGCACAGCTTTCTTCACTAAATTTACTCTCTAACACATTCATCCCTCCGCACCTTGTATTTCTCAAGATCATCTTCCTCCCACCCCAAACCCCCGCCCATCATTACGTAAAACCCACAACAAGTGGCCAACCAATGACAGGCACCACACTAATGTGTGGCGAAGGGGCTGAGGCACAGAAAGACAAATGCTCGAAGGGGAGAGAGTAGAGGATCACTTTTCGACCTACTAGGGTTGTTGTTGTTTTCTCCCATGCGCTATTTGTTTCCACAAGGACTGCTAAATGTTCCTGCGAAGTCCACCACAGGACTAGGAGAGAGAGAGTGCGCAACGGGGGATCGCTGAGCTGGAGGTGGTTTGTTGCACGAACTCACGAACACTACGATGAAGTGAGCCGCTGCAGAAACTCTCCTAAACTTGTGGAGAACTTTTCTTCTTGCGTCTGTTTTACTCGTTTTTGTGAGTTTTTTTGTTTTAGTTTGCGCTTCAGTCATGTATGGATAACGGGGCTTGGCTCAAGAATCCGGGTGAAATGGATCAGAGCTGACGGGTTTTTGGAGCCGGGATTGCACAGCTCACTCCCAGCCTTTTGAACGCGCACTATCACACGCCATCTGCCTCGGAGTAAATAACCCAGTCCAGTGAAGACAGTATCCATGGAAGTAGTCTAGAAGTTGTACATATGACATTGCTGTGAGTTGTTCTCGGTCTTGCAGCCAGAACAATGGCAGGCTCTGGCTCAGTGGCACAGAGCGTCAGTAGATCTGTTTGGCCTCTCGGTTGT
This sequence comes from Mastacembelus armatus, assembly GCF_900324485.2. Lineage (NCBI taxonomy): Eukaryota > Metazoa > Chordata > Actinopteri > Synbranchiformes > Mastacembelidae > Mastacembelus > Mastacembelus armatus. The sequence goes on from NC_046641.1 coordinate 20,911,214, forward strand.
GTACTTTTGTTTTTCGGATACTTATCCGTGGCCTCGCCGTCCCACGGTCGGCGCCTAATCTGCTGGCAAGCCATCATGAACTGCCAAGCGGAGTCCGCGTGCAATTACGCATACGAGCACTACTTGCGCGCTTGTAATCCCGTGCTGAACGGGGCGAAGAAGAAGTGTCCCAGCCACTGCATCTCCTCGCTCATCCAGCTCAATCTGACCAAAAACGGCCCGGCTCTGGAGGACTGCAGCTGCGCCCACGACGCGCTGTGTACGAGCACCAAACGGGCCATCGAGCCCTGTCTCCCCAGGACTACCAGCACCGGCTGCACGGAAGCTCGTCGCCAGTGCGAGAGAGACCCGCAGTGCAGCTCCACCATGCGCGACTATTTGAACCACTGTGGGAAACTTTTCAGCGGCGCAGTCTGCACGAACGCCTGCAGAAATGTGATCGCAACTTTGCGTAAAATCCCCAAAGGTCAGCAGCTGGACAGTTGTACATGTGACGGGACGGAGAGGGCCATTTGTGAGTTTGTCAAGAACAGCATCAAGATTCTGTGCTCCGACTCTCACAATGTCGACGACGACAACTCGCCATCTTTCAGTGGCGACGACAGCGACGATCGAGAGGACGACGATGACTCCTGGGATCCGGGTTATGATGAGGAGCCGGAGAGCGGAGCTTCTCTCCCAGCGGTTCACTGTGTTTTGACCTGGCTGGCATCCATTTTGGCTGTATTGCCCCTCATTTAATCCCCGGGTTTATAATCTGCTCTGACTATTGTCTGGATGAAAGGCGTTTAAAACTGTGTCACTCATTGACCTGCTACTATTGTGAAAGGTTAGAGGCCCAGACTAAATAAAGGTGGTGTGGTGCAGGCCTCGTTTGAATCAGATCAGATCAGGATACTTTCTATGCAGATGAGACCAGAATGATATTTGAAATAGTCTGAGCTCCATGGTGCTGTCTTATCAAACCACACCACTTCACAGCTGTCCAGATGTTTTGCTAATGTGATAAGCTAAATAGGATTGTCTGCTTTCTCTCAGTCACAGACTGATAGCAAAGTTGTCATGATAGGCACACACTCGACTTGTTTTGGTAACAACTGTACATGCTGTGCACTGCCAATCTTCTTTTTTAAAGATATGAACTATTTTTATATGACGGACTGTTGCCATTGGGCACCAGGTTATCTGATTTACACGTATTTAATGCTGGAATGTATGAATTTGTAAATAGATTAGGAATTAAAGTGAAACAGTAATTTATTACTTGCCACCTAGTTACAGCACATCCAGATGTTCACCATGTGACTAAAAGACTGAGAATTCCAGCTTTAAAGGGAAGTTATTGTGACTGTATACTTTTCAAACATTATGTACATTGTATATATGTGTATAGCCTATATAGATTTTCCAGAGAATCCTCTATGTTTTAGGCTATGAGATGATTTATTCACTGTGTATAGCCTAGAGAAAGAAGTGTCTAAATCCACTGTATGATTGCCTTAATGATATACTTTTATAAAAGGCATAAAGGAAACTTGAAGATGTTATCTTGGCTGAATTATTTGACTTTTTCCACATTATTTCCTTAATAGTACTGCACCTGAACTCAGATGGAAATGAAAATAGATTTTAAAATGGATTTAAAAAAACTTTCCTAATACACTTTGTTGCTCAGACAATTTAGATTTTTGTAAACGGCATAAACTGTAATAGGCAAATATAGACTTTGGCTCAGTTGTCAGTTGGCCAGGTAATGTGACAACAGGCGATTTGACCCAAAATCGTTTGACAGAAATGGTCTTTTTCAGTTTAAGTCCCATTAAACTTTGCATGCTGTCAGGTGTGCAAGAAATTAGGCACTTAAACAAAAGCAACTCATTTTGATTCGTAGAAGATTAAAGTGCTGTTTAGTATGATCCTGAGTTTGCTTTTGCAGATATGAAATTCATTCTGACAATGATTTTATTGGAGGAGAGGTACGAGATGATTAGAGCATTTTTTTTATCCTTTAAAATGATGTTTGTCCCATAAAGTATCTCCATCATTACACCAAATGTGACGGACATATTAACCTAATATATACGAGCTCATTTAAAATGCAGGTCTGTTTCCTCTGTTGACTGATAGCCTTATGACCTACTATGTCTTGATTTAGCTGCCTGTTGTCAAAAGCAACTGTCACCATAAATCAACAGAACACCCTCTCCCCCCTGCACCCACCGACACCCTTGTCCACTCAGGCATCAGAATTTACAGTCACTGGCTGTCAGAGGTAAAATATCAATTTCTAAGTGTTTTAGCCAAATGCTTTTTACAGATAATTACATGTACTTTGTAAGACTTTTAGTAGATGGCAAAATCATGAATTTCACAAAACTATTAAATACTTAATGTTACTCTAATGCAAACTAATGTTACAGTATCAGACACATCTGTGATATTAGTTTAGTTGTTACTTCTTGTATCTTGTTTTGGTGGGAATAAATCCTGCAGGGATTTAAACTATGGATTATACTTTCAGTTGTGTGAAGCTACATGTAATATGGTGTTAGATGCATGTAGTTATCCTTTTTTCCAACTGTTAATGCATGCAGCTTTGTACTGTAAGTATATATATTGTTATTTTATTCCTATTATTCTTACTGGTGTTATTTTCAAAAGAGATCACGCCAGCTCTCTCTTTGGTCGGCTTCAGGGGCTTTAAATTGATGATTTGCTGCAAAATGTTTTATTAGAGGGGGAACAAGGGCCCTCCAGTTGAATGGATGGAGGAGAAGTCGAGTGGCATCTTTGTCATGGAAATGTTAAGCACATAATAGTTGGGTAGCACAATAGGGAGGCACTTCATTCTTTCAGGCTGGCTTGACACCTCTGGAGAGCCGAACGGCGGGGAAGCATGTGGGAACGATCTGCTGCCGCTTGGGTCTCAAGCTTCCACTGCAAGAAAAGAAGTAGAAGAAAACACAACAGGCCTAGTGAGGGGTGTTTTTTTTTTTTTTTTTGTTTTGTTTTTTTTTTTGTTTTTTGTTTTTTGTTTTTTTGAATCCACACTTAACATCCACTGTGTTTTTGTTAACTTAACCTTTCTATCTGCATTTGTTTATTTGAATACTTTTGCTTTAAGAAATTACAAAACAAATACAAACATTGATAAAAGTTATTTCAAAACTTTTTAACTTTCTGTTTTTATTTCCAAAACATTACCATAAAAAGTTGCCGTAAACTCTATTCTGTATGGATTCTAATTTTTTTTTTTTTTTTTTTTTTTTTTAAATAACATTCCCAAATTCCCCCAAAATTTAGCTACTAAATAAAATACCTTATTAGTTTCTTGCAGTGTTGGTATGCAGTCTTCCATGCATGAAGCTTTCCAGCAGAATAGTCCTGTCCCCCTCTCCTCCTCCTCCTCCTCGTCTTTCTTTTTTCCTCTCACATTTTGTCCAGGCAGTTTCAGCATTTAGAAAAAGCGCAGCATGTGTTGATTAGGCTATAATAATGCATGGCTTGTGAATTGGATGAATGAGGTGCAAACAAATCTCACAAAACTGGCCTGCTTGTCATAAAATGGAAGTGGTGAACAATAAGTGCTTGAATACATTTGGTAATATTGAGTTTGCAAGGCTAGTTTTAGATGTTTTTGGTGGGTACGTAACTCAATTTGTTTCGTTTTACGAAATATATTGAAGCTCCCAAAAATAGTGCCTCAGATATGTGAGGTTATCGCTGCTGTTTTTTGACATGTTAAAATGCATTTAGCTAAAGATGTGTGTGTGTATGTGTGTGTATGTGTGTTTGTGTGTGTGTGTTTTGGGGTGGTGGTTCTAGGTTTAATTTACAAACTGTGGCTGTTTGTGTTCCAGCTCTTTGAGCTTGTGTAAGGTATCTCTGCCATCAACTTTGCTTGAGTGATTTCAGTTCACTTCCAACCTGGTTCTTTGGCCTCTTGAACAAAACGGCCCACACATCACCTCATGCAGATCACTTCACCCTATTACCCCACACATATCGCAGCACAGCGTGTTTGCAAATGTGGACTGACTATGGGGGTTTGGTGCTTGGTGGCTACTTCTAACAAAATCTTTAATAGATCATATTTATTACCATTATTTAGATTTCCTTTCTCTTCCTTCTCTTCTCTACATTTATTTAACATTGGCTTTATAAGTTAAGTCTTCATATGGATTTACATGACTTCTTTATTGCCCTTGACAGCATGGAATATTTGACTTAGCCCTACTTTTCCTTGCAGTGTTTTCAGTGAAGTCCTGGCATCAGTTGAGGTTATGTGACTGTTTTGTTTTTTTGTTTTTTTAATGCAGAGGTAAATAGAAAATCTATATGGAATTTATTTAGAACTTGGTACTTCCTTTACTAAAAAAGTCCCCAAACACAACTCAGAAATGTTTTGGTGTTTCAGTGTGCTCTGTGAGGATCTGAGGCCTATGGTATGCTGTTACCTTTTGTTTACATTTTTGCATATTTCACTTGTTTCCCAACAAGTTGTGAATTATATGAATCCAGAAACAAGCTGCTTGTGTCTTTCCTCCACATTGAATAATATCAGCCTGTCCTAATATTTGACCTTCTCGGGCCTTGAAGTGACCTCCTTACTCCTCATGTGTGTTGATTATATTTCTCATGGGCATGTGTTTTGGCCTTGGGTCTATTCAAGCTTGTGTAGAAAGTGATGTAGAAACGGTTGGACAGTTGGAATGGCTGAGACGGAGGAGGAGGCACTGAGATGGAAAGTTCATTTGAAAGGATTTGGAAATAATCCCCTAAAGTTACCACAGGGTATTTGATTGAATGAGTTCTACCTTGACTCCCCTCTGTGTTCCTGCCATAGATTAGATGCACATTTGTTTAAAGGTATCTATAAAAGAAGTGTGTTGCTGCTAGTTGTTTTGTTGTGATTTTCACTTATAGTAAGTGCTGTGGTGGTGTAATTTGATTTTCCAGATGATGCTGTCATCCTTGCGTTAACTTGGGGATCGTTCTGTGAGTTTATGCCATTCGAAGGAGATGCCAGTAACACAGCGAAACAAAGATCATTGATTTTGCATCTCTCTCATTAGCTGTTTGGCTGATGCCAGGACACTTTCAGAAAAAAACTCTTTTTTTTTTTTTTTTCCTTTTTATTTCAGCTGCCACTTTGATTTTATCATGCAAGACCTCTGCTGAGTTCACAATCCTTTGAAATGAGAAAAAGGCCTGTAATCCAGTTACTCAAGCTGTAGCTCGACTCCTCAGGTCCTGAGAGAAAACCTGCCGCACTAATCCCACTGTCACCAAGCGAACGCTTTGCTACCTGACTGTTTGTGGCAGCCATTTGATATATTCGCTGTTTAAAATGTTGCTGTTCAGCATTTCACAAAGCAGGTCACAAAGTGTAGCACACTGGTTTTGCTAGTTGTACTGCTGTGCTTAAACTGTATAGCCTGTGCAGTGCTGACTAAAACAGAAAACAATGAAGAAAACTGACCCATAACACTTTAGCTGCAGAAGAATAGAAATGCATTTGTTTGCTTAGGAAATAAGGCTGGAAATACTACTGCCCTATTGCACTGAATATTGTTAACTTTGATTGTAATAGTGAAAAGGCCTCATAGTAACAGCACAAAACTCCCTCATACGTTTGTCTATTAATGATTATAGTAAATGGAAAAGAAAGATTGGCAGCTTGTAAATGTAATATCGTACATCTTTGTTTTTTTTTTCTTAAATCAAAACGTGTAGTGGTGAAGTGAACAGACAGAAGGTGTGAGGTGTGTTTGCTACAGTACATGTCCTATCCCAAAGCTGGAGCCATGGAATCTAAATGATAGCTAGTGTGTTTTGATAGAATTGAATCACACTGGACCATGAATACACTGCAGTGTAGGAGTAGCACTTTGGAGTAATCATTATTTGCTTAAGATGAAATCCCCTAATTCCTACAGAGACACTGGCTTATTGTGGCAGTAATTGAAAACATAGGTCGTTTACCCAACCTTTGTTGGTTGAAATAATAAACATGCGGTTATGAAGGTTATGAAGTGGTCACAGTTTGGTTAGGCACAAAAACAACTTAGTTTGGGAAAGATCCTGGTTTGGGTTGAAATGAGTGCTTCAGTAGTCGTAGTCATGGTTACGGTATTAAACACACGGTTAAGGTTATGAAACAACTGAATTTTGAAACAGGAAATGAAGAGTCTCTCATGTCAAACTCCTGTGATTTGTCCACCCATCCATCCACCCCGACCTCCTCCCTATGTGGGCTTTGTCACCCAATAAACTGCAACACCTGATTTTCTCCCTTTTCCCTGTCGTAAGTACCACGGCCACCATTTGATTGTTTACAGCTAACAATAAAACATAACGATGGGTTGTGATGAGCTGCTTGCACAGGCGACTTATAGGGTCAAGTTTTAGGAGAGGAGCTACTCAGAACACTCCCACTAAACCAATACCATATCATTGTTGGATGCATAATTGGACACAAGATTATATGAAACAAAGCCCTTGACAGTGTGTTATGTGTAATAGGTACAGCTCTGTCAACTCTACTCATGCTATGGTCATTTTGTGTAGCAAATTCGACTTCATGGCCCTTTAATTGAGGTGTTTAACAGTTCATTATGCTCTGTGTGCCTAGCTGCAGTGGCTTTTCACCCTCAGTCAGCTTGTAACAGCCAGTGGGTTCAGTTGCTTTGCGTGGTCGGGGTGATATTGTCATTGAGTTCACACATCACTGGTAGAGCAGAAGTGTTTGCTTTTCACATTGACCACAACACAAACAACTTCACCCACAAATAAAGAAAACACGAGACAGGGGCCACAAGTGCAGCAGGAGCTAGTCCAAGAGCCGCTGAGACGCCGAGTCAGAGCCGTCTGTTTTTCTGCTTGTGTTTGTGTTTGCAAGTGTAAAAGTGCTGTGAGCACCATTTTGGAGGAATACATGGTAGGATAATTATGTTATTGCCTTGTCTATATTAACTGCATTATTCTTTAGAGATAGATGATCCAAAGCTGTTTTCCCACTCATTTCTTTTTCCAAGGGTAATTACCCACAACCCCTCTACCTCAAAATGCCTCCTGTAGTTCTGCACTTTTGAGAGACCTCCTCAATTCAAGGAATAAGAGGAGTGGGACAGAGGAAAGGGGGGAGGGGCAGGGATGAGTGACAGAGAAAGAAACAGAGAGAGGAAAACACAAAACTTGCTGACACGGGGCATAACTTAATTTCCACGGTAGGGGGACAGCTGTGCAGTGTAATCTGCCATGGCAGCCCATTCAGACTTCAATGGCAGGCTTGACCCGGCAAGGAAAACTCAAACTGCAGCCAGCCCCTTCTCAGTGAAGGAGGTGGTGACCGGGCCACCATTTATGGGATTGTCTTAAAGAAACATACCCCTCTTGCTTGTTATTGATAAAACCTCCAGCCCCCAACACACACACACACACACACACAAAACACACATTAAAGGCACTGGGATTTTTAGCTGCAATAACATCTTAGGAAGCCACATGAATTTTCAGTAAGATCACATTGCAGTCATCTTTACACACAGCCTCCCCGTCGTCACCGTTTGTGGCAAGTTTATTTCCAGATATTTTGTCTCTCTGGAAAACTGTAGTGTTAAAGTTTTATATGGACACAGCAAAATATGTTGACAGGTTTTAGTGCTTTTAAAGCTACTCTGTTGAGTTTTTGACCAGCATTTGTCAGCAGTGTGTTCATGGGTGGTTCTTCACAGGACTGTTCAGTAAAACTGTTAAACATGCATTGAGTTGTGGTGCGGTGCAGTGTGACAACGAACAGAATCATTGTCCTCTTTACCTGAATAAAATTACAGTAGAGAATTGACTCATTTCTGCCCTGATAGTTTTCTAGAGCTGAAAATACGGTGGCCGAGAAGGGCAAACGTGCCGCAACAGCCAAAACACACGCAAGAGAGAAACACTGCAGCGGCCTCTAGGGGGACCCCGAACTGAGGAACGCTATGAACAAAGTTTGGCTAACTTTTACAGAGGCGACATAAAGAAGGTCGTTTATTACTTTTTAAACACTTAGCCGTCACGTTTTACAGAATTATAAAAGTACAGTATTGTAAAAGATGATGGCCAAGTGTTTAAAAAGAAATAAATGGAAAATGTACCTTCAGATATCCCACCCTGCATTAACAACCCCCCTCCCCCCCATGTCTCCCAACGTTGTATGACACATTTGATCAAGTAAACAAATGTAGTAGAACATTTTTAGCACATATGAGAACAATCATCAGACGATGCTCATTCTGTTGCAATTCAAAACTATAAGCTGAGTTTCATTGCTCAGCCTCCGAAATGAGTCGCAGCTTATATTACTACGTGTCTCTCTCACCTCTCTAAGAGTTAGCCAAACTTTGTTCATAGCATCCTTCAGTTCGGAGTCCCCCTTCAGGCCTGGCACACTTCCATTGCAGCATTTCTCTTTTGCATGTGTTTTGGCAGTTGCGGGGCGTTTGCCCCTTGTCGGCCACCGTAATAACATCAAGCACTATGCAGACATTTGCCTCATCTTAAAGATGCCCTTTTGTGTTTCTTTGGAAAAAATAAAACTTACATTTACTTTTAGAGTTTCTGTCCAAAATCCACTGTGTTTATCCTTCAGGTTTAATTTCCCAAAAATCATATTAACTTGAATTAGAATGGGTGAGTATTAAGTGAATTTTATGGTGATTTTTACATTCTTGATGTTTAGTTGATTTTGATGATTTTGCATTGTAGGACTAATCTACCAGCAAAAGTTAACTAAACACCAACTATATAAACTGAAAATGTGCTTTCACCCTGATATGAATAATGAGGTTGTAGCTTAGGAGTTGTGGGGAGTTAATAGCTTGGCAGTGGAAGTCAATAGGAGCCGGGGTCTCACTCCATTAAGCTGACCCCCAGGGCCACGTATTCATCCCTCACATGTTCATTTCCTCTTTTATGCTCCTTCTCTGTTCACAACAGAGGTCAGCCAGGAGCCCAGGCCCATGCAGAACTGCCTCTGTACAGACTGTAGGACATAAATATGTTGGGTTGGTCTTGTGAGTTGATGTGGCTTTGTTAACCCAAGCACAAATGGGAGCTTTCAGAGTAATTAATGAAAAGGCAGGCGTGAGACAGTGGAAGCTGTGAAAGGTGCAGATCACAATGCCAGCTGCCAGTTTTATCCCTTAACACGTTAAGTCTCTTTGGTGTCTGTAAATATATTTGTGTATATTTTATTATCTAATATTATATATATATATTACCTCCTGCAATCTATATTTATAGATTTTAAGTGTATTGTAGGTTCAGTATTTATTTGGACCACATTTCAAACCTTAAATAACATGCTCTAATTTAGCTGCTCCTCTAAAGCTTTTATAATTTTGAATTAATGGCTAGATTTTGTCATCATTAGTCTTGGTGGTAATAATTTCTTATGTGTTCAAAAGATTAGTAAATGATCCACATAAGCTCAGTGTGTCATTCAAAACACTGCTTTAGATCTCTGTTCTTTCTCTTGTGCTCCCTGCAGGGACATTTGTAAACATCTTCAAGTGAAATCCCAAGAGCAAACACTATCGAAAGCTTTCAGCAGGCTGCACTTCACCCCTCACTGATAAAAGAGTAGAAGACATCTAAGTGGTGGTAAAGGAGGTGCTGAGTCCAACTTGGAACCGGAAGCAATTACATGATTTAAAAGAGCATGGCCTTAGAAAATGAAAGTGCATTTTTTTTTCTGTTTTCTTAGGTAACATCTCTCATTGTTGCAATCCTTTTTCTCCACAGTAATTACTAAAGACAAACACCCTCCATTCCATTTCATTAAACAATAAATAACCCTAAAAAGCATGTGCAAATCATTTGTCTTATGCTACATTCAAATCTCTTGCCAGAATAATTTAAACCTTTCAGTGAGATTGTGAATTAAAAAAGGCACAAAACATGATGAATCTCTAATTGACATGAGCTAAACACGTAATGAATAATCCCTGCAAAAGTGTTCCACACAGTGGTCTAGTTTACCAAAGCAACTAAGAGCTGGTGATTCAGGGCCGTTTATAAAGCCCTCTTTGTGCTTCAGTTCATGATGGAGCAGGAAGGTTTTCAGATGTCTCTGCATTGTTTTAGGTTGAATCCACAAACTGAAAAAAATGAAGCAATGAGATTTTCTGACTTCTCTTCTTGCACGATTCCTTGGAACAGCACTAAAGTTTGTTGGCTTTCTTGGGAACAGCAGGAGTAATAGCCCTGACAAGGAAGTGATGTTAAAACCTACATCTCATCCAATTCAGTAGCATTAGGATTGAGATGAGACAAATGATACGAATCTAAATGTTTGCTCTCATTTCACTCATGTCTAGCGGTTCATTTCTGCCTGTATACAATGTGAGGGTTTGCTGTGAGTCAGCACACGGGCTAAACATTTAAAGTGTGCAATGCAAGTTTAGATATCAATAACTGTTGAAAATGATGCTCCTAATTATATAAGCAAAAATAATACTGCACAAATCCAGAGCTATATAACCACAGCTCTTTTCCTGGATCAAAACTAGGCCCCCTTTACCCTCCTCAGCTGGAAATCCAGCTTAGTAGCTCAGCAGTGAAGACAGAAAGCTGAGCGAGTCTTTTCCTTAGCTGCTCATATGTCAAGTTAAAGACATTGCAGGAACAGGAGAGGGAGGTGGGGGTGTACAACAGGGAGCTAGTAATGTCTGCTGCATGAAACAGAGAAGGTGTGTGTGTGCGCGCGTGTGTGCGTGTGTGTGTGTGTGTGTGTGTGTGTGTGAGTGTGTGTGCGTGTTGGGGGAAGGGTACTGCAGGAGTAGCAGAAACGATTGTGAAAATGAACAGGGAGAAAATTTGACATGGACTATATGCATAAAATTCTTTTAGCAGACATTATGTGATCAATTAAGTAATCCCTTATTTTTGAAAACTGTCAGACTGTTTTAGAAAAGATGACAGAATGTCCCTGGAGTAGGCCTACTCCTGAAAAACAAACATTTGTGTCCTTCTCTCTCATTTAGAAGAAATAGATGCCATATCAGCTTTTCATTCTGACACTGCAAATTCATGTAGATTCTGCACTTGCCAGTGGCCATTTCCACCAAGCACATGCATTGCAACACTTGTGTTTTTGGTCGGCTCCGGAAATCAATTTTGCTGGTGTGATCTGAGGTGGCCTCACAGCACAGAAATATGGGCTTCAGTCTGACGTTGAGCCATGGAGTTATTTATTTAGACAGTCAAACATAAAACCTTGAACCTGGGTTTGTAACAAGATGGCTGTAAATATTTAGATTAGTGTCTGACCTACAGCTGCACCCCAGGCAGCAGGCAGAGGGATAACATCATTCATGCTGTAAAGCTTTTTTTTTTTTTCACTCTTCGAATTTGAATAATCAGTATAACATCGGGACAGTTTTGTGGTATGGGTATTACAGTGTTTTGCTCAATGCTCTAAATGTTTTATGACAATGGCTGCAGTGGGATTTATGAACCAGGCAATGAGATCCAGATTTACCAAGCCAAACAATGAAAATGTTTATTTCCAAAATGAAAACGGTACGGTCTGGTTTGAAGATATATGAGCTAGATATACTTTGAAGATACATTAGCTGTGACAAAACACATGAACAAATCTTATTTGTGTGTCTTTTTTTTTTTTCTGCTTCACTCATTTGTTTGGCACCTCTTTGTTGGCAACTGAGCTGAATAAATTAATCATCTGGTGTCTGATTATATGCGCAGCTTTCAGCTTTTTGGTTGAAACCCAAATAGGGTGCCACTGGATATTCTCTTCTTCTCGGATGATCTTTGCCTGAAGCGACAAACTGTAATGGTTTAGAGAAGAACTGACTCATTCCTTCGTACCCGTTTCATTTTACAACTGCCCTGAATGGCGTATCAGCTTCCATTGGGTCCTTGGCCTTTGTTTGGAGAAAAGGAAACAACAGCTGTTGCTTTCACACGATTTTCTAACTCAAGGTCCTTGAAAAGAAAAAAAATCTCCTTTTTATTCTTTAAAACAAAAAAGAGAAAAGTCCCCATGCCACGGAAACAGCTCCAAATTAGCAGATCTTTCACTCAGTTTCTGACACCAATACATTTATTTCTTTTTCTCTCTCTCTCTTTTATTTCTCTCTCATAAACGCAAAGGATTTTCTTAACTCCGTCTAGGGAAGGAGGTGGGGAGATGTATGAAAAAAAGAGAGAAACTCAGGTTATTCTTTTTCTTTCACCTGCCTCATTATTAGTAGCGATGAAGGACACAGTCTGAGTTCCCTCCAATTATTCTGTCTGTGAGCCGCCTGTCCCTGCGCCCACCTGTTGACAGAGCTGCTAAATGAGTCCTGGGCAGGAATGTTAATCAAAGAATCTGACATGTTGCCGGAGATTTGTCCTTCACCCTCTTGACGGGCCTCTCAGACAGGTGGCTCTGTCTCTGTGGAGATGATCTTGTATCAGGACAATGATACGGTTCAAAAGTCCTGAAAATTTAGTTTCTAATCTTTTGTATTTCTCTAAATGATGTACAGTGGCTAAATGGGCAATAGTCAAAGTTAAACCGTCACAAAAGAGTTTCACTCTCAAGAAATTCAGGTTATGTCTTCCAAGCAAACAACTACATTCTGATTCAAATATTTCTCAAATATTGTTCAACTTGAACACCATCATTCAAAGAAGCTGATTTAAAAAAAATAGGAGTCAAGGCACATTAAACTTCCTGCTTGTGTGTTATATTTTAGCTTAGCTCTTGTTCTTTTTGCAGAAGTGCTCTACCCAAAAAAAAAAAGAAAACATACAATTGAGGCTATTTATAAGATTTGTTGACAAGTTTGCCGTCATCCATACTGTAGTTTTGGTCTTGTCTTGAGTTTTATCTGGTGCTTGGCTGTGTCACCTCTCTGAGATCTTTTTTTTTTTCTATTTATCTTGCATCCAACCCATCCAGAGCCAAGCTGGCACCATTAAACTGTCATTTATTTTCACAAATCAGCAGAATTTTTCATACAAAAAACATTTTAACTGGCAGTTTGTAGGTAAAACACGCAGCCATATCTAATTCAGTGTTGTTAAATGTAATTAAAGACAATAGATTCTGTTTACTGTGCTGCAATGGGCATCCTTCATTCTGGGAATATGATCCTCTGAAGATGTTTTTGGTGAACTCTTAACCTGAAGTCTGGTGGGTTTTAATGCAGTATCTAAGAAACAGAACAACAGTATTTGTTTCTGTGCCAGTTAATCAGACAGAGTAGCACCAGGCAGTAAGAGCTACAGCTGGAGGATGGGACTGTATGATGAGGTTAGTGGGACAAATTCATCATGCAGCTGAAAGAGCCTCCGGGCAGAAAGCATCATCATCAAACAAAACACAAACTAATTGCAGAGCATTATAGTGCAGGTTGAGCAGCTGAGCTGTTTGGTGTGTGTGTGTGCGTGTGTGTGCGTGCGTGTATGCATGCTCTAGAGTCATTTTGGGGGAGAAACCACAATGTTTAATCTTGACATTAGTACTTCTTTAGCAGGCGTGACGCCAAACTGTGTATGTTTGTAGTTAACCAGCCATAGAAAAGGTCTTCATGAAATACCTGTGTACACTCATCTGCTGTGGTTAGCCAAAGCATTTGTTCACCCTCAGGAACAAAATGTAACAGTACTGTAAAGCTACACTTGCTGCTGTATTTGCTAAGATTTGCAGAAAAGTCCGTCTTCACATATAAGTTTCAATTTTCCTAATATATCCTGTTTTTAATGATGCCCTGCGTTTTTTGTTAAGTGATTTTCAAGTTGAATTGGCCACATTTCTTGCCTCATGAAACCTTTGGAAACTGCATTTCCACTTCTGTTTCAGCTGTCCTCTTTAGCTCCGCTAGTTTTTGTGGCTTTGCGAACTTTTCCTTTAATGGCAAGTAATTAACATCAGGTGTAAAACAGTTGGTCAGTTAATTATTGAGTTGATTAGCATAAAATTCATCAGCAACTATTAAGAAATAATTAAGATTATTTCACTGTTGAGCTAATTTTTCATGTTTATTCTCTGGCTGTAGATAATTTTTTATCTAAATTGGATATTTTCATAAAACAAGCAGTATTAAGACATTACCTTGGGATCTGAAAACTGTGATTTACAATTTAAACTTCTGACCCAATATTTAATCAGTTAATTGAGAAACTAATTGGAGGATAAATTGATGATTAATAAAAACAGCCCTCATTAACATGTTTCCTTTACTTGCCTGCTGCTTACTGTGGAATAACGCACAGGAGGTGCTAGTACATCTCAGAAACCCCCATAGTGACTAGATTTGGGCGATTTAGCACCAGATGATGCTAAGCCCCAGCTAATGAGGGCAATATTTCTCTTTAATTTAGCATGTCTTCAGTTTATTAGATCTGAGACATTCCTAGAAGGGCATTTTCAAATTCTCACTTACACTGTTTGTGTGTAAATGGGCCAGCTGGCTGCTCTCAGCTGTTCTGCTTGGTTCTTCTCTCTGGTGTTTGTTGTAAAGCGGAGACATGCTGCGTTTGCTGAGAGATGAGGTGTGCAGCCACCAGTTGGCCACAGGACAACTCATTTCTATGCGGAGTTTTTGTCAGGGCTCAGTTTGTAATATTGAGAGGAAGAAGAGGTGCAAATGTTTGTCAGAGCTGCCCTCAGTCACACTAGTCACTTTGTAAACTCCTTTTATTAGCACCGCTGATGATACTGTCATTTAGCTGCATCACAGAGCTGCCAGTATACTGTGGACTCCTAAACTTGTTGATTTGACACTTGTCTGTAGAAAAACCACGACAGGAAACTGCTATATGTGGCTTCTAAGATCAGTGAAACTAGAGCTGCAACAATTGTTGTTGTTATTACTGACAAATCTTTTTTTTTTTTTTTTTTCAATTAAGTGAGACCATCCATTGTATTTAAATAGTTCATTTTGTCTAACTAACAGTCAAACCCCAAATATATTCAATTTGCAGTAACATAATAGAGAAAAGCTCATAATTTCTCACTAGAGAAGCTTGAACCAGTGAATATTCAATGTTTTTGTTTGATAAAGGAATTACATGATTGGCAGACAGTTCAATGAAACTTGAACTTCCTGTTTGTGTCAGGAAAGAAAACCATGCCACAGATAGAGGAGCACCTTCCTGGCCTGGATGCCCTCCCTCCTCAGCACCCTGAAGGGCGTCCAGAATCTAATGCTGTTAAACAAAACAAAACATCAAGGGGAAGAGCAAAGGGCACAGAAGCACATTTAACTTTCTAACCCCTGTTAGATAACACCTTTTGTTACTCTATTTGTCTTTGCAGTCATGCAGTAATTGTTTTGGGTGTGGGTTTTGCAGCCAATCAGAAACTGGTGATAATTTGGAACATATGTGTGTTACTAAAGGCTAATTTTTGAGTCACAGCATGTAGCAGAATGTGGATTAAAATCTCATAAATACCTTCACTCAACAGTCACTATTATTTAATGAGCAGCTGTTGTGTGCTTTTTGTCAGTCACAGTTAATCGACAAAGGAAGGGGTCTTAGTGGTATTAAGTCCCATCAAGCAAAGTGACCACAATTGTGTTCTAAACTTCTTTTAAATCCCTGCTTGACTGAGCTCTGCTCAACACCAGCCAAAGTAAACTACCTCTCTTCATGCACCTTGGATGTGAGCAGCACTGAAGAGATCCAGCAGCCCTCCAGATCCCTGTAAAGCTCTTTGTTTGGGAAACACTTTTAACTGGACACTATACTCTGAAAGATATACAATTAACCAAAGCTGACACTGGAAGAGTGAAAAGGCTTTGCTGCAGGTCACTGAGGAAGTTTGTAAGAACAGGAAGACTGCAGACAATTTGGAACCAGGTGCCTTTAGCTACCAGTACGAGTTCAACACTTCCTCGTTTGTTCCTGTGTGTGCATGAGTGCTCTTTGTTTTACTTTCACACAGATGTGTTGTTGCACACAGCTGGAAATTTATACAAAGACTGAGCTTCTGAGTTGTCTATTTCCCCTTTTCCATTACATAGTTTTAGCATTTTACCATTGGTCATTTTCCATTACAGCTCAGTACCACCTCAACATGGGCGGGACCATCATAGCACGGCAGTGTGGAACTGCCATGATGCCACCAGGCACAAAACCGTCTGCACCCACTGCAGTGGCCTGATGTGTGTTGACATCACACGTCGGTATCGGCACAGCTCGCTTGGAACCTCGGCTGAGGAGGTACTAAAAAAAGTACCTGTTACCAGGTACTATCCCCTAATGGAAAACCTGGAAAAACCGAGCTGAGTGGTAGAGTTAGAGGGTCTGTAATGTTAGTTAGAACCTGCTTAACTATGGTTCTGTGTGGTACGTCTTATGCAGTATTTAGAGTTGGTGATGTTTATAGAGTATTATAAGATTTTTACATTGTTCCCAACCAGTCTAAAAAAAGACTGACAGAAAGGGAAGCTTACTTGACATCATGTACAGTTTTTCTCTGCATTGTTGTGGTTTAGCAGTTGGGTGTGGAACTATTTTCAGACTTGGATGTCGGCAGTGACACCATCAATCTGTGGCAGAGGTCTTGAATAAATAAGGATCAGTGCAGATGGACCAGTGTGTCTAATAAAGTCTGTCATATGCAGGTCTTTTTATAAGAAGAGTGGGTTTAGTGCTACACGTCTTGGATCTCAGCTGGTGCCTTTAACTACTGGCCAGAAACCCAAATGGGTCACAGTCTTTCTTCTG
Source organism: Mastacembelus armatus (assembly GCF_900324485.2). NCBI lineage: Eukaryota > Metazoa > Chordata > Actinopteri > Synbranchiformes > Mastacembelidae > Mastacembelus > Mastacembelus armatus. Next base: position 20,927,945 of record NC_046641.1, read on the forward strand.
GTGGTGTCCCCACATAACCAGAGAAGAAATGTGTTTTCATAAGCCAGGGGTGCATTTCTTTTTTTTTTTGGTTTCTTTGGCTGAACATGTCTCAGAAGCTTCCTGTCTTAATATTTGTTTTTATAAATGGACCTTGGTGTGGTTACATTTTCCCACAAAATTAACACTGGTCGCAGAAACGATAAACCACTGATTAACCGCAGCTTCAAATCCACTTAGAATTCATGTTATGAAATAAGTCAAGACATCTCAGAAAGGCAGAGAAAGACATGAAGTTGGAGGTGAGGCAGCATAGAGAAAGAGCAGTTTTAAGTGAAAACAGGGCAGGTTAGCCACAATCTGCTCATATGAAGCCCGACGCAGCACAAAGAGATTCTATAGTGCAGAGACCCTTGATGACCAATCTCATCACACACTGCTGCGCCTCAGGAAATAGATGGAGCCTTTAGTCTGACTGGTGTATGACTCAGTATTATATTCCATCCCTGCCTTGGCCCGAGGCCTCGCCACTGACAGAGATGGGAAACATCGGAACAATTGTGCACCGCAGAGTCATTGGGGTAGGAAAAAAAACATGCTGGCATAGAGCAGCGCTTAAGGCTCTACACAGATTCAGAAAACCAGGCAGAAAAGATTTACACACCCACTGAAGAGACAGCAACATGTTCTAGCCAAGGCAAACCCGCACTCGAGTTTATGGACATTTTTTCTCTCTCAGACCACTGGCTTTCCAGCAGTGGCTTTGAATGTGTCTATGAGAGAGGGAGTGTGTGTGTGTGTGTGTGTGTGTGTGTGTGTGTGTTTGTGTGTGTTCCACTCTAATCAGTATTTTAATTATAATTGGATGTTTAGAGTATTTTGAGGGCTTTGATGTTGGAATATAGTGCACTTTAGGAGAACATGCTATTACAAATTTGCCATTAGCAAGTTTTTTGTGATGCTTTCTGATGAGCTAGAAAGTCACCTGCAGTCATGTAACGTGGTACATGGATTCAGGATTGTTTCCTTTTACTGCACAGCACAAATTCTGCCATTAACTGCAGATGTTATTCAAAAAACGAACAGGCAGCAGAACACTGCCATGTACAGCGCCATTAAACTATTAAAGTTGTCTGACATATTCCTACTTTGGACTGTGTATGTACATAGTTAGTATAAGGAGCTTATAGATTTTAAAAGTTGAATTTCTGGATTTCTTGTTTTGCATGTTTTATTTTGAGCGTCAGTGGGAAATGCCTGTGGTTTATATTATTTATTTTTATTTTTGTTGTTCTTCTGATACCAGATGCATTTTTTCATCTGTGCACATGAGCACCTTGTTTATTGTACACTACAGTTCATCGCATGTAGCTGTAGCAAGAAACGCAACATTTGGATGCGTGGGGGACATAACTGGGCAAACACTGTTTAAACTGTTGTCTCTTTTTGTCCATAGAAAGCTGTAAAAACTGAAAACAGTCAGAGGTGAGGTATTCATGTGGAAGCAAATAATTTGACTCAATATTTTTCCAAGTAAGGGCGGGAGGTGTCAAAACTGTTTTGGCTTTAATTTCCACTCAAACCGAAACAGAAATGTTGTGACAAGTAATGCTGCGTGCTGCTCTGTGCAGCACAACACCATAATTTCCAATCCCTGAAAGAAGTTAGAGTTGTGAGTCTGATCCTGATGATCGCCTAACCTCGGGAATATCATGTTTTCATGCTTTGTAGTGTTTTTGCAGATGGCCAGCTGCTAGTGGTTTGGCCAGCCATGGGAAATCTCCCTCCCATTAGCTTGTCTCCTGCCTTTAGTCATCTCTCTTATCTTCTGGCTTAGCCCACTGAGAAAGTAGTCTTCCTCCAAATGGACAAAAATATTTCCCCATGAATGGAGCTATAGATAAAATCTTTCCCTTTGATACCCTAGGGCATAGTTCTCCCTGGGTGCTATACCCAGAATTATTAGAGCTACATTCAGGCTTTCCAACTACGCAACTATTTTAATGAATACACAATTAGAGTGGCCATAGGTCAACTAAGGCCTAAGGGTCCAGATGCCATCTATGTAAGACATGTACTTGTTTAGATGTTTGACAACAATTCAGTCTTTGGACTTTTGGCACAATTAGCTGTGAATGAAAAAATGTCTGAATATAAAATAACTGCAGAGAAACTTAAGTCACTCAAGTAATTTCACTATTAAAAGTGATAGAGGCTGGCATCACTTTTGACCTGGCTGCATTGCTGTCCTGCATGAATGTCTTCACAAACTTGGATATTCTGGTTACAGATCTGCACAGAAATTTGTCACAGCTTAAAATGAAAATAAGTCAGGCCTCCAGCAGGTAACACTCTCTATCTTTACAATGTTAAATCAAAGATAGGACAAGTCTCTCTCCTTATTCAGTCGCACCCTGCAACTAACTCAGTTAACTGTTTCACACAGTTTGTTGCAGTAATTTAAAGCTATTTACATTTGTGTACCTCAAAGCTCATGCAATCACAATGGTAGCAGTTCACCAGTGACTTTTTACAATTTTTGATGTAAGTAAAAGATGTAAGTAAAAGCCAGCTACATGTGTATGATCTCTGCTCTCTTTACACTAATTCTGTGCGCTACACAACAGAGGTAGAAGCGGAGCACATAACAGGGCTTATAAAATAAGTTTTATTATCACATATTGCAAAAGTTGGATCAGTCTAAACATTTCACTTAAGGTCAGGTGCACATGCACGTATTTGCTTTTTGTCTTGGCAGTTTGTCTTACTCATTTGTCAAAGAGCCAACTAATTTACTGAAATAGTCAAGCTTTATCGCTCCCATCTCTCTCATGTCTTGCTTTGTTGTTTTTTGGCATGTTATTTGTGATTCTTGTAAAATGTGTGTTCTTATGTAGCTACGTGATACTTATTTAATGTTAGCATTTTGGCCATGCCTTTATTGTAAAAGAGGTGATGTATCTCAACAGACCTCTTGCAAAGTTAAATAAAAGAAATTAAATTAAAGCTATAGTATAGGATGACTCCTAAAGATAAAGTCATGTAACTTTCTGAATTAGAATGAAAATGGATTATTTATAAAAGTGTTTTCATATGAGCACTGAGCTTCTAGTGATACGTCCAATAACATAACCTTCTCTGGAATTTCAAATTGTGAATCCATGAACAGTGTAGGCCTCAGGCTGTTAGTTGTCTTCTCTATTTTATATCAGCTCATTTTTCTGCTTGTTTGCTCACTTATACAACCTCCTCCTGCACACCCTGACACAGCAGACATTCTTTGCCAGAAGTGGAAGATAGTACCAGCAACAGATGGAAAGATAGACTGTCATGACATGCATGTTGTCTTTTGAGGGAAAATTAGAGGCACAACATTACTAAAGGAATTCCTGCATTCAGTATTTATAGAGCTAAGGTCAGAACAAGGACTAAGCCCTGGTGTTTGAATGTGACAAATAGAAGTTTTTATGCATCCAGAAATGTGTTGTACATTGTTCAGCACCATCAGAGCCAACATGGAAATCCTCCAAAGTGCAGCTCTCTGCCACATAGAGTACAATGTAAACATGATGGTTTTGAGAACCCAGAATGTGGTGAAAAATCAAAATCAGTAGCTGAGGTGGAGAGGTTTGTCCTGGTCCATTTAATGCTTTGCCTCGGGTACTGTGTGCCAGCTGCACTTCATAAGCCATCCTGTTACCAGACACGGGCTAATAAAAAATAAGTCTTAGACCAAACATTTTCAGTTTTTAAATCTGAGCCTTGAGATACTTTCTTTATTTTAATTTCCGCTGTCCCAGCTTGTATGAGTATATTTTCAATTTCCTACTGTGAACATTCCTGTGTACTCAGCAGACTGCAGGGAACACGGTATGTTAGCACGGTTATTTGTTACCTTCTTACAGTGGTGCTTCAAAAGTCTGAAAATAAAGTTTAATTTATGTATTTAAGAAAATGAGATAATTATAAAAAACTTTATTTACAGGATAGACATGAAAAACAGAACAGAACATAGTACTGTGTGAACTGAAAGAATATACAGGCAAAAACTACATTGCATATTTAATCTTAAACCTGCAAAGCTTTCGAGAATGTGGTATTTGAATCGCAATTTTTCAAGTGTGAAAGAAAATCATAGTGATGTGCTTTTTCACGGATACAGTATTACAAATATGTAGAGTCTCACTGTGTATATACGTCTTTTGCTTAGAGCTGTTGATGTTGCACCTCTGCACCACAGTTGTCTAAAAGACACACGGTTCTTATGTGTTGTCTAAAAGACACACATAAGAACCATTATACTGCATGTGCTTTCCTCCAACATGGCATATTCAGTGATGTCATGTAAATTCCTCAGGCAATACTCATGTCAGCTCTTATAATTTAGAGCAGGTAACCTTCCTGGTATCACAAATGACAACCTGTTGATGTGTTTTTGCTATGCAGCATGGGAGTTGCTAGGCACTTTTTTAGTCAGCAATTAATTTCAGCTCTGGCCAAGGGTGGGTGTGACGGTCCAAATGGCTCAGAGGGTTTGACAGCCAGCCAAGGGAATGAGAGAGAGAAACAGAAAGAGAGAAGAAACGCAAGCAAGAGAGATTCCTTCAGCTGACTTTATTTTTATGACCAGCAAACCACAGTAAACAAACAAAAAAGCACATAAATTGTTCATGGACTACCCTCTAAAACCAAAACCAGCAAAGCAGTTCTGTAACAAGAAGCAAGTTTCTTGCATGACATGCACAGGAGTGTTTTGTGTTTTTAGTTGAATGTTTTTTTTAAATTTATTATTAAACCACTGGAGATTTGCAGATTATGCAGTGGAAGAATTTATGAACTCGTCATTTATATGATCATCAGTTTTAAAAGTAACTGAAAGTTGTTTTAAAAGTTTGTTTTAAAGTCACACTGACAGTCCACATTCAAACAAATACCACATATCCCTGAGTCCAGCTTTTGCTTGTGTCTGGATTATATCCAGACATGAGGCGTGAATCATTACACAACTAATTGCTTCACTGTGAAATGTGTCTCTGTGTCATTCCACAGGATAACTAAAATGTCATGTGTACAGCCAAGAATTAATGTGTCTGCAGCAGTGTTGCCTTTTTAACGTTAAAATACACAAACTTAAAAATGTAATGTTTGTTCAGACACGAACAAGACGGATGGTCATTTTCTTATTTATCTTCCAGCTGAGCTGGAACAAAGGTGGTGTGACTCCCTGAGAGTCAAGTACAGTCCTGCCAAGTTCTTACCAACACCAGTGCAACAGCAGCAGCCTCTCATGTATGTGGAAATATAGATGCACATACTCAAGTTGAAAGTTAAATAAAGAAAGTGAGAAAATAAATTCTCTATTAAGATAATGTGATTGGTGAAGACCAAGACAGAGCTTGTCTTTATGTTTATGGCAAATTGTCAATACATTTCCAAAATCCACAAGATGTACGAGGACACCTATCTCATCTGACTAAGACTAAGGAATTACTTTTTGCCAGAAATAGAAAAATGCCTTTTAGCATGGAACTAGGTCGGTTGATGTATATTTTTTTTCCACCCTAATTAATGTTGGTGCACTTGTAGGAGAAATGCTTTGGCCAGTATGCAGAGAAGGAATGAGTTTAGTGCCAGAAATAAGTTTGAAATGCTCAAATAAGTAAATCAACTCTCAGAAATAAAGATTTAATAAAATCGTCTGTAATTTAAAGCCACATAAGCAACATTACAATTTTCAGTGTGTAAGAATCTTATTTACAAGCAGTAAAGGAAACACATTGAGATGTTCTACACACACAATGTGTTTCTTTGTTTTCAGGTTGTGTTGCAACTTGATCCGTTTTGTTTTGTTCATTTACTGTGTGCAGTGACTTTACTAATGGAGACAGCAACATCTGGACTCACTATAGCACTATTAGCAGCTTGCTCATAATTGGCCTTGACCTCTTATTCTGGAAGGTCATTGGTCAGAAAAGGCTGGGGAGTTTAGGAGCAGGAAAATTAACTTCCTGTTATTGAATGATAATGACCACATTAGGTGCAAAGTTAACTAAGGCTCGTTTGAAGCACATTAGATTTTTGAAAAAAACCTTTTTTTGAATTTACAGAGATGGAAACTGCTCTGGTAAAGAAACATGCTGATTAAACATTGAGCAGGTTTAACCTTTATAGGGATTTGTGTGTGTAATGTCAGTATAGTGCCTGCTGATTTATTGTTTACAAAAATGGTTTGACTTTTTAATTGTGACACAATTTCGACCACACGCACAAAGCCACCTAAAACAGTTTGTTAGATGTTTTTAATACAGTTTTTTCAGAATGAATATCATTATTTTGCATATAATACTGTACATCACAACACTCTGCTTAGGAATGCTAAACAGCTACCTCCATCATACTGACGTTTCATCATATTTTAAAGCTTCCTTCTCAGGAATCCTTTCATCATTATTAAATGCCAGCTTTTCATTCTCCTGTCCACAAAACATAAACTTTGACTGTAATCTTTGAAGCTTTATGCTTCCTGCAGTGATCGGAAAATTTCTCACTGAGGTCACTGCTCACTGCTGGTTCCGTACAGAGACAGAAAGGGCCTGAGGCTCTGCTTCTAACTAACTCCATATGGTATAGGTCTGGACATCCAACTGATTTCTAAGACTGTTGCAGACTGGTGCAATGTAAACTTAGCATCTCATCTAAGCAGGGGCCATGGGCAAACCCCCTCTATGCTATAAAGAGAAGCATCTGTCTGCCATCACTCTCAATATCCACCTTGCCCATTGCGAAAGTGACATGGCTTACAGTGTATTTGGAATTACAGATGGCTTAAATAATCCAGGCTTTCCATTTATTTGGGTTTATAAGGTCAGAAGTTTTAATAACTAATATTTAGGAGTTTGAACAAGCAGCACAGAGTCTTCTGTTTGTACGTTTTTGTCAAAGTCTACAACACTTGGATTCCTCTTTCTGTGAGGAATTTTTGTTGAGAACTCTTTACTGAATGAGATTGTGAAAGGGGCTGCTGGCACTGAGATTGTCTTGGTGAATGAGCAGGGTAAGAAAGAGTACAACAGGTAACAAGGACCTACTGCTGAGAGACAGATGGCTGAGCTGCACAATGAGAGGCCCGTACACTAATGGGAAGCTGTGTGTGCGTGTGTGTGTGTGTGTGTGTGTGTGTGTGTGTGTGTGTGTGTTTGTGTGTGTTAATGTGTGCATGTAAGACCTTCTTTTATTCACTCTATATCAATTTGTCCCCCGAGCAATCAAAGAATGTCTCATGAATGACTGTTTCACAGAGCAGCTACTGACATTGCTTAGGGGGTTACTCACTCTCTGCTCTCTAATGAGCAGCGTAAACGTGGCTGCTCGCAACAAAAAGTGCTCAACTGTGGCTACAGGATTTCACATCATCACAATACACCAGGCATATCAAAGAATCAGAAATGGAATTAAACAAACAAAATAAGCATTTGACAGATAATTGAGTTATTTTGACTTCAGGATTGTAAATCAAGTTCTGTTTCATTCTAATGTGAACAAAACATCCTCCAGTTGTACAACAGAGGTGTTTTTTTTTTGTTTTTTTTTTTAGCTGATAGGAAGTCTCCAGCTGTGTGCCAACATCAAAATAAAAATCATGATGCTAAAGGTCTATAGGTGCCATCTTTTCAGAAACCTCAGATTTGATTTTACATATAGTACATAGGCTTTAATATCTACCACACACTGGCTTCCTTTGTATATGAAGACCTAGTTTAGTGAGTAAAGATGCATGTAGTGTAATGATGATCCTGTTTTGATAAAATGCTAAAATATACTTTCCGATATATTCCTACTTCTTTCAATTAGGTTTGCCAGACTAATTCTGTCATTTCCCAGACTGAGGACAAATACAAATTTTCACGTAGCATAAACCTGAGTGGGTCTTGCAAGGGCATGACATAAATTTCATGAGCTGCTTGTGTCCCAGATCATCTGCACGTGACTGTACATGCCTACATGTGTACTGACTGCATCGGTGTTTCTAATGTGGAACTTGTCTGTGCAAAATGACACCCGTGTTAGTACATAACTGCTGCCGTCTGAATTGCACTCGGAGTACATCAGGGCTCTTACTTCCTACACCCTCTTCACAAAGAATTAGAGGGTGATATAGAGCTGTTAGATTTGTTTCTTTCAACTAAAGCAAGACTCCAATTAGGGTTTGTGAAAGTTGTGACTTTGTATGATTGTGGCCTTGCTAATCACTCATACTGCAGCATTCTAATTTACTGGCTCTGATGTTGATGGAAAATTGCTGTCTCTACTTGCTTAAGGATATGCTGCTGTATGCTTGTTTATTACTGCAAAGTAGTCACTCTAGACAAAACTGCTTCTGCTTGGTTATAAGGAATAAACAGACTTAATGCAGTTGTTTTAGATTGCAGTTGGAAAAAAATGCATTACGCTCTAACTCTAACTAAGTCTGACTTCCTATGGATAGGAAGTCGGACCTGTAACCCGAAACTTCGAGTCTGGAACAATGACAATGCCAGTCTGGCAGGAATTGTCAGTGGGGTGGAGCAAATAACCAGTGCCCTGTCCACCCTGTCACGTGAGACCCTTGAGCAAGGCACCGGACCCCCAACTGCTCCCCGGGTGCCGCAGCAATGGATGCCCACTGCTCCGGCTGTGTGTTCACGGTGTGTGTGTGCATTTTGGGATGGGTTAAATACATACTTGGCCACTAACACTATATATATGTTTGCATCACGTCATCTAACTAATCTGTGGGAAAAGTGCAACACTGTCTGCTCAGAAAATGCAAAGTACATTACAAACAGCTGTGTCCAAACAGTTGCAGAGCAGAAGTAACTTTCACAGTATGTAAGAAACTGGCCAAGCTTGTACTGAAATGCTCAGTTCTTGATATATTTAGCTTTTGAAATGTAGCAGCTCATCATGAATCCCATCAACAATATGAAACAACTGACAGACGTGAGGGTTTTTTTTCTAATCTGTATAGTGATTATTGAAAGAGAACATGAATACCAGTCATGCATGCAGGCATAGTATGGATGAATCACAGAGGATCTCAGATTGCAGGGCTCCAGCCACTGTAATTGATAGTCAAACCACTATTCCCCCTTTGGGAGAAAATCTACAGCAAAAAGTCAAACCACATCCAGTTTGAATCTCTGCCAGTGAATTATTCATTGCTCCAGCTATCTGGGCCAACACAGAATCATATGGATTAGACACACACAGACCGATGCCCTATCAGGGGCAGCCTGAACTATTTTCTGGAAGTGAACTTGTTGGCTGTGGTGGCTCTCCACACTAAATAGCGAGGCTAACCAGTGTTTGCTTTGTGGAAATCCCTTTGGCGTTTGCAGAGTGAGATGGGATGGATGGCGCACACAAGCCCTCCTCTCTGCAGTCATGTCTTACTTGTCCTGTATTGGAGTCTGTGTTTACAATAAAATATATAGTAACTGGGCTAGTGTTGAAATATTCATATTAGACATGACCACAAAATACAACTGAAAAAGTTTTGTTCTGGAATAAAAATTTGAACGTTGCCTAAATAATAAATTGTTGAAATAATTTGAAGTGATAAGCAAGCAAGAGGTAGCAGTAGAAATGAGTTCATTGGACAGGGATGAGTTTTGAGAACCATCAGCCCAAAGGTTGTTTTTCTCTTGATCCAGGGAGAATGGGGTTCTCCCTCAGGATTTGACCTGGCAACCTGCAGGCCTAAAGTGAAGGCTCAGCCAGACTTGGGGCACAGGCTTCATATCATCTGGTTTCTATTCTCTCTGTTCTGTCCAATGAAATCTGACCTACTTTAGAGCAGAGCTGAATTATGGGCCTATCAATAAATACCATATTTACCCTTTGAAGTTGCATACATGATGGAAAGTAGTAACATGTCATGTGTTAAAGTTAGTACCTAGTTCCTTAGCACTAATCTACTGTGCTTGATGTTCCTGACTTTTGAAAACTGTTGCAGCTTTATCAGTTCTGACAGCAGCCAGGGTGACTGCTTTTTTTACTTTGCCCAAATGTCAGAACTATTTTCAATCTCCCTTCGACTTTATGTAGCCCCCGCAGAGGGCATAGTCTATCCAAGTGAGAAGAAGGAGAGGAGGGCGCATTACAGAGGCAAGATTGGCTTTGTATGGTTCGTGACAATGGTGGATAATTTTACCAGCTGGTGAATAGTCTACTCTTGATTCATTTGGAGGTGCCTATAAAAGCCTGTGTGTAATCTTCTTGCCTCCCACTCTATAACTGTGCCTCTCACGGAACAAGTTGCTTTTGTTAAAAGAAAAGATAGCCTAAGGTCCTTCTGATCCAACTTGCAAAATACAGACTACACACACATGGATAAGAGTCTTGATATTATTTATTGTTGTCCGTTATTTCAAGAAATGTTGTGTGGTTATGCTTTATGAGGACATGCAGCAAAGATCCTAGTCCAGATTTAAATTTAGAACTATGTGATTACAGAGTGTGCACCAAAAACCAGGTTGTCTCGAGAAGAACTAGGTTTGTAGTTTGATCACTTCTGAAGGCAGTTCTGTTTACACCTGCTCCACTGGGTTGAATAGCCTGCCTACACATACTCCTAATAAGCATTTATGGTGCTTGTGGGCACTATGTAGAGAGAAGCAACAGAAGTTGTTGTGGCTTCATGAGGTAGACAGGGTTGGCTAATTAAAGTCAGAAAAAAATGTTGCATTGCAAAGGCCCTGTAAGAACCACGACTGTCAGTTAAGGAGGGTGACCTGGCTATTACCTGCACGTTCATTGTCAATGAAGAGCTCAAGTTAAGGAGCTGCCTTCCCTTGAGAGGTCAGCGAAACCTGAGGTTAACCGTGTGGAAACAGCTGCCTGGGGTAATGAGTAACAGCACTTGTGCCATCCTGACTGGGTGAAAAATATCATGATGATTAAGAGGTCTGTGAGCAGAGGAGGGAGGGAGGGGAGTACAAAATCTCAATGTCTCAGTACAAAATGGGGTGAAATTAATCCGACATATGTAATTACAGCTAGTTACAGCCAAGAAGAGCTGGCAGCAAGGCAGGCAGAATCAAAATATATTAAAAGTGAAAGAATACTGGTTCAAATGCTTTTGCCATTTAAAGCAACACATAGAGACTAGTAGGACACAAACGTTTCTGTAAAAGGTATAATTGGGTTTGATTTTACAAGAACCTATGCTGTCTTATTTTCTGGTAGTCTATTTTAGCATTCCAGATGAGAGCTCACGCATGTACCATGTATGCTTGAGGAATGACACCCTTCTTTCAGAATTGACTTTATACTGCAGCGCATCTGTTGACCTAGTCATTGTGTCATTTCAGCGGTGCATAGGAGGAGGTGTGCAGATTTTGTTTGATATTCATTACAAGCCACCACATCAGCCCATCAAAGCTTTCCTTTGTGGAGGGGATCAAGCTGGAGGCAGGTTAAGGCTTTCCACAGACGCCTGCGGTTTGCTTTTACTCTTGGTTTCCTCTTCTGCTGCAATGTTCTTGAGCATCTCATCAGGGCAGGCAGCCCAAACCTCTGTTAAGCTTAACCTTTTCTTTGCGCAACCCCAAGGACATTCATGGAAGTTAAATGTTTTCTAACATTTTATACAAAAAGCAATGAATCACTCAATTATTGGCAGATTCATAAATTATCAAAATTAAAGTTGAAGCCCTACCCCCACGATTGTATGTTTTCAGACTTCATGTGCTGACAGCTGTATAAGTTTAGATAGAATGACTATGTGGATATCAGCAACTGAATTAATGCAATGTAAATCAGAATTCATGCAGGAATGAATATGCCATACAAACACACACCATTATTTAAATTCACATGAAAGAAATAAGGGAGCAATTGAGCAGAAAGTCATCTCTGTGAGTTATAAAGAGCCTGCTGAGCCTTCAGAGTCACTGAAGACCAGAAGAATCTGCCTCAAGATGTTTGACAGGCACAGATCCTCAGCCTCAAGGGCCATCTCCATTAAGATCATCCCACTTTGACCATTAAGGTCAGAGTTTCCATTTGAGTTTCAGATGCTAAATTGAAGGCCTTGTCTGTCATAGTGAGAGGAACTGATTGGAAAATTCACTTCCTGCATGGCTTTTTGACTAAATGACCTTTTGTTCATTTTATTGTATTGACTGCGGTCCAGAAAATTGTTTGCTCCATGCTGTATTTCTTTAAGGTCTTAGACTTGATTTAACATCCGGTTACCAAAAAACGTTAGTGCTCAGTTTCATTTTTTTTGTACATTTAAAAAATAGTGTTAAACTCTTTTCTGTTCTGCAGAAAATCAACATCAGACCAGTCTAGCAAAATGCAGAATCCTGTCTAAGATAGACAGCAAGCAGAGCTGCATCAAGCCAGCCATAAGTAGTACCAGCTAACGCTAAGATGTACTTATTAAATTATTGCATTGGTTTGAATGGCAGATGAAAAGACAAAGACATGGCAAATAAAAGATACATTTAATTCCTGTAACCTGTGTGCCATAAATAATTAATATAAAGTTTATTGTAGTTGATAGTGAGATGATACTGTATTTTTCGCCTTAAATCCGGTGAGCTTTTATTGATAGACTCTACAGGTCTTATAGCAATGAAACTAAAGCTTATTTCTTTTTCTCCAAGACACCGATTGGACAATACATAGTATGAGGAGAACTAGCAGAAGTTTTGTTTTGGACTTACTGAGGGAACCTGACACCCTCCCTCCATTCCTTCTAGATCAGTTGTTGGCCGTTTTTTCTCTTCTGGGCCTGAGCACCCAGCAGCAGGCTTCAACATGTGCAGAGATCTTGAAACTCTAGTCGAACCAGGAAAAAAAAGTTTCACAGGCTCCACTCAGTGTTTTAAGTTCTCATATTCTTAATATTGTGGATATTGGTAAGTTTAAAGGCAAAAGGTTCTGGCTATAAAACACTTGTATAGTAATTTAATACATATAATCATTTAATCACTGAAAAGTCAATGATTAAATTGTTACTCAGTTGTAGATCCCCAAACTGGCTCTACTAGGAGACATGATAGCACGTAAGAGAGCCGTAACAAGAGAATAAGCTGGGGAAAAAAAGAGAACGTTTACATTTCCCATCATGATGTACCTCCGTCCATCTGTATCTTTCTCCCTGTCTGCCCAGACACTTTCCCTTTGTACTTTGCAGGGAAAGTATTGAAAGCTGTGGAAAGATTCATCTTTCCTAAAAGACTGCTGACAACTGTCTAGTGTGCATTTAAAACTTTTACTGCCTCATTTCTCCAGGGCACTCAAATGTAAAGAGGCAGGGCCTTCCAGAAAGTGCTTAATCCCAAGATGAAAACAGGGGACCTCTCAGGTTTTTTTTTTATCACTTCAATTAAGAACATGCATCTCATTGTCATTAGTTTTTCTAAATGATTATCTGTACTTTTCTCATGGAGCCCTGCAGCTTTACCAAAAACCAAAGCCAAAACTGGGGAAGTGATGCATTTTTATAATAGCTGATTAGTCCAAAGAGACATACGTCATACATAAGATCCTCACACATCCTGGGGACATATCTTGGGTAAATAATTCATAATTCCAGTGTTCATCATTACATTGATTGTCCCCAGAAAAACAGATATACTATTGAAACTGTGATACTTCTTAGAAAGCTGTTTTGGAGGACATTTTTAAGTCCTACTTCCAGGCTGCCTGCATGATGGAGAAAATTGAGAGATCTTGAAGGATCAAAGCAGAATGCAAAAGTGTTGTTGCATGGGACTTCATGTCCTTCCTATTTACATAAGTAGGGATGAGTTACATTCAGTTGTACATACTTAGTGGCCCAAAAATGGACATAGTCATTTGTCAAAACATAGCATATACAAAATATAACAATAGATGTGATTTCAGCAGTGATCCATGACAAGAAAATGCCACCACAACGACACATTCATGCATTAATGTGACACATACACACAGCTGTTAGAGATTTAAAGAGGATAAGATAAGAGAACAAAGCTGGAATATCAAACTTATAAATACCACAACATGACTTGACAAGTGAGACACGAGGGCAGGAGGCAGTTTCGCCAAAGGATATCAGAAACACGCATTCCAAAATCTGTCAATTAGGTTGCGTCTTATTTATTTATGTATTTAGACTTAACAATTACAAGTTTAAACTCATTATTTTTTGGTTTGTCAAAAAAATCAGGTTTGGAAATCCTATGAAACATTTGCTGAAATATTGCATGAGATGTTTACGTGGCAAATGAACATATTGTTATGTGAGTAAGCAACTGTACTGCAAGTGTAATTGTGTGATTTGATTCAAGTGGTGCATGTTTTGCATTGGAGCAAAAACTTCCTAATTATAAATTAAGTATTTTGTGTGAGTATGGGGACCCCTGTGGCCCCTTATTACCCACCTCAGTTCTTTTTTTTTTTTTTTTTTTTTTTTTTTTTTTTGTAATCTAATCAAAGTTCCCAGCACACCAGGAGTCAAGGGAGAGAGGGGGGGATCTTCTGTTAGAAAGCTTACTGCAATTAAAATTTATTTAAGGCTTACAAGGAATCCTTTCACTCTCGAATAAATCACAATGAATTCCTCTGACGGACGAGATTTTCGCTCCCTATAATTATCCTCTTCTCAACTAGAGCTGAGAAAGCTCTTCTTTAACTCCTTGCAATACTTCAGAACTTCGCACTTTAATTAAATCATAAAATAACGACTGAAAATTCAGTACTTTCAAAAAGAGCACTACATGATTGATTGTATGAAACAGATCAGCCAGACGTCTTCACTGATATTGTTTTAAACATGTCATATATCACGTTTTTGGTGCCAAGGCGATGGTGGTGACTGAGTACTCTCATCCTGAGGGTTGTCACCATATGACACATTGGAACTGATTACAGGTTACCAGATACAGACTTATTCTCCTGCAGCTTCTGTTCCGTTGACTCAGACCAATATGCCGTTTTATGTTAAAAATAAAAATATTGAACTTTAGTACAAAGTTTAGGTTGATGATATCCTGCGTGGACACGGTGTCACCTGTTACCTTGTTTTGGCCTGCAGACATATCATACACTGGTTTTAACTTTCTTTAAGGTCTTAACAGCACTCCTATATTATCATATATATATATATATATGCAATATATATATATAAAATAAATATATAGAACAATCTATAAATGTAAAATATGGCCTCAGTCTGATGTGCTGAGAATATCTTTAAACCGTATCTCCTGCTCATAGCTGTTTTTGGAGTTCAGACATTTAGTGCTCAGGGTTTTTGTTTTCTGTTGTATAGGCTGTCCTCTTGCATATGACCTTTTCTTAATCAGGTTCTAAATATAATTTCATCATTAAGGTTTTTTTTTTTCTTTTTTTTTGACTTATACCGACAGTACTTAGTGTACTTAGTGTGAGGTAATTTCTTCAGACTTATCGGACACTATCTTTTCTTTTCCTTTTAATATGTTTTTAGGATTTCCTTGTGCTTACTTTGCCCTTGTGACCGAGTGTTGATTGAAATGCCTAATTTAACATGGGCCTTTTGTTGGCCTCGTCTTTGCCGTGAAGCTTTTTCTACTCGTCCAGAGGGGGCTGTGGTGTTGTTGACTGAGTCTGCTCTCATTATGCCTCTGTGACAGCGTGTCGTTGGGCAAGGCAGCAGAGCTGTCAGGTCTCTCTGTCACACTTCTCTGCAGGCAGGACATGGCCAGCCCACAGCACAGCTAGGGGTCCTAAAGACCAAGGGCAGCAGCACTCATCTCCAAGGATGCCTACCTTGGTTGTGTAGCAACCAACTCTGGCTGACAGCATTTGTTCGATTGTGTTTGGCTGCTGTGTGATGGAGCAGTGGATGTGGGGGTTACAGCGAAACTAACCAAACAACATGAAGTGGGCTTTTGTTGTCTCACTGAAGAGGAGGAGCTATGAGGAGATCCTACTATGTGTCCTTTCATGCCTCCAAGTCATGGGAAGAGCGAGCACATACACACACGCACCTACACACATACATACACACGCACACACATACATGCTGAAGCACAATGAGTAGTGTCACTTAAATCTTTTTAAAAATAGTTCTCAGCTTTTCAGGGTAAGCCTGGCCTGTGTATGTGATTTAAATAGCTCAGATAGGTACCATGAAATAAATTGTACTGACTAATCTGAGCATGTTGGTTGAGTTGTTTTGCTCTGTTGCCTCACAGCAAGAAGGTTCCTGGTTTGAAACCCATCAGGGGTCTTTCTCTGCGGAGTTTGCATGTTCTCCCTGTGATTGTGTGGGTTTTCTCCAGGTACTCTGGTTTCCTCCCACAGTCCAAAAACATGTATGTCAGGTTGATTGGTGACTCTGAATTGCCCATAGGAGTGAGTGTGAGTGTGTGAGGTTGTTTGTCTCTATGTGGCCCTGTGATGGACTGGGGACCTGTCCAGGGTGTACCCCTGCCTTTCACCCAAAGAGAGCTGGGATAGGCTCCAGCAGATCCCTGGGACCCTGGTTAGGAATAAGGGGGTATATGTGATGGATGGATGATTCATCCGCTTGTATTGTTTTGATTCACAGTTAAATATTAATTATTTGAATTAATATAAGGTAGTTGAAGTAGAAAATAATCCCCAATACAATTTCCCAGAATTGATTGTGCCTTCAGGTTACTTGTTTCGTGCAACCTTTAATTACTATATTTTGTTGCGGATTTGACAAAAAGCCATGAGAAAAAACCTCCACTGTGCCATGTTCAAAATCATTAACTCAAAATTGCCTATAATAGACTACAAACTTGTTATTCATTTATTCATCTTTTTTCCTGCCAAGTAATGAAGTTTCACAGTAAAAAAAAAAAAAAAAAAAAAAAAGCCCTGGGACCAGTAAGCCAGTAAGCACTTACATTTGTTTCAAAATGTGAAATATTTGTGCTTTTGCATAAAGCAATTATTCAGAAAATGCTATCGGATAAAATTTTCTCATGTGATTAACTGTAATCCCAAAAACATCAGCAACAATTGTTTCAGTCAGTGTCCCAGAATAACACCTATACATCTACACAGTCAAATGACAAAGCCCTAGTCTCTGTAGTAATTCTAATTCTCAGCAAAAGAGGGAGTAACGTGACCTGAATCTTGATTGTTGCCAAACTGAATTTTAATGTTTAGAACCATAAAATAATGAAGTTCTGCTAAAATTTGCCAAATGCTTTTTAATTTCATCCCGAGCCATGATCTATAACTAAACCTAACCACATCGGAAAGTGCTTCTAGAGGGCAGCATATTTGGGTATTTTAAATTTGAGGACATTGGCTAATCAATAAAATGACCAAAATTGTAGTTATATTTAAGAAATGTCAACGTCTTCACTTCAGTATCAACAGGACTCATACGTGTAGGTTTTTTAATTCTGGATTTTGGATTCCAGTAAGTTTAGATTTCACAACATGCCTGTGAATACAGTAGCAAACAGCCACAGACTGCTGGCAATGACTGACTGAACCAACTTCCTCTTTCTTTCATCTCCCTTCTAATCTTCTGTTTGCACAGCTCTCTGTCTTGTCAGCGTAGTTTGTTTAGGTTTTATGCCCGTCAATACAGATGTATTCCTGCGTCTCAGCTCACATCTAAAAAGATCATCGGTGATAGATTTGCAGGCAGAACATTTCCACAACCCGAATCCCAGGCTTTGTCTGGAAAATGATTAAGACTAACAGCGTGTTTCACCCTAAACAGCAGCAAAGAAAACATTCTTGTGCTAGTGAAAGTCTGATGAAATTCAGCCATCCAAGAGGTGTTCAGGATCATCTGCAGCAAAAATACAAGTCGTCGTCCCCCCCCCCCCCTTCTTCAAACTCATATGGTACAATATGCTGATAGCTCTGGCTCTGTCACAAGTGGAGCTCTATCAAAATTGCTTATGTTATGTGTTTCTGTAAAATACAGGGGCATATATATCATTGATGGATTTTAACCCAAAACTGAATATTAATATTAACATTGGTCTTGAAAAATTGCAGTGTCAATCAGACTAACATTATAAAATCCAGCATGAATAACCTCAGTAATAAAATCTTATGTCTTGTTAGGTTAAACATTCAAAAACTAAATCAAATCAGCTGTTTTTTCAGTTATATGAAGATTGATATACTATATATTATATATATTGTACAGATCAAACAAAAGCAAAATGTTTTACTTTCTTTTACTTTAGAGATTTTAATGCCAGCAAGCAGTTAAAAAATCAAAACAAAAATCAAAACACTAACATTGTGGGATTATGGCTGTGTTGGTTTATGAAATCGCACTGAAAATGTGCTAATGAGACTAATAGAGTAATAAAGGAATACTTTTACTGACATAAGGAAGTATGAATGTTAAGGTGTTCACTTTTATTCCGTGCTGACCCGCCCTGCTCTGCAGAGAGAAAAAGGCCGTTGTTTTCCCTCGACCTCTGCAGTCTGAGTCACGCTGGAACATGTAGGCAACAGACAGAGTTTGACAGTTTAATATTTATGCTGTCAATCCCAGGGGCTAACATTGGTAATTAGGGGAGGTGATTCTGGACAGATGTGGACGTAGGGACAAAAGGGCCTTTTGTTTGGTTCTTACGAATGCAGTCACATTTCCCATGACAGCATCAAAAATAGGCCTGAAGTCATTGGCAGCCCGATAGGTTCAAGCTAAACGTGCTGAATGAAGTCACATTTCTTCATGGCGTGCCGTCACTCTCGGGTGGATCACCACATCAAGCAGCATTAGAGCAAGACGTTCTATTGACTTTAGAGCAATTAGCAGCATCTCTTTCCTGAAGGTTACTCAAACTAAACTGAATTGTATTAATGTAACAGCTCAATATTTTGCCAACAGTGAAAATGAAAATACAAGCAGGTGTGTGTGTTGTGGTTACAGAGACGGGTCTGTAAGCAAAGAGTCACAGGTGCGACTCTGTCAGCTGCAATATTTCCTGAGTGCAGGCAGGACACTGAACAACTGTAACAGTTTCAGTCAAAGAAAATACCCTGCAACCTTTTTACTTTGATATTTTTATACGTTACATTGCTTAATATCCCGACAATAGTTGACGTCTTAGTATTTTCTTTTTAGGATTCTTGCCAAAATCTACTTTTCCCAGAAACAATACCTATGGAAACTGTGACTTGGTGTTTCTGTCTGATCTTTTTAATCTGCATATTAAATGCTATTATGTTGCTAAAACAAAGACATCTTTTCCAGACCTGATTCACATCAGTCCAACCTTATAGTGGCATTTTTACAACACATTCACTTTTTTAGCTGCAGCATCTTGCATCTTAGTTTATACTAAAATGGGCAGCTTGACTTTGTAGGAAGATACACAAGTGATTTTAATAACAACTCGATTTTAATAAGTAACCCCAGATTTGTATTTAAAATAAATACATTTATTACAGGCCAAAGTCTTGAAGAAATTCACCAACTGTGATGGTAAAAACAAAAATTTGACAATGAAATCTTTTTAGTTGACACTACAAAAGTCTCCCTACAAGTGTACTGATTTGCACTGTTAGCTCCTGTAGAAAATATAAACTCAAAACCATCGATTTAGGTCTAGAATTATGTTTTAGGTCACTCAACACTGTGTCGATATTGATATCAACACTAATACATAAATATAGATATATGCTGGTACAGAAATAGCCTGCACCAACCACTTTCCACCATTCACACTAAGCTGTGGTCACTGGCAGCCTAATAGCCTCAGCTCTGACTCTCCTCTGTATGAACTGTCTGACCACTGACCCACTCTGTTTTCCATCCTAACATCACACACCACCAACACCACAAACTGCCACTTGTTCTAAGTAACACATCAGGTAATTCATACATAAATCATAAGTCACACTTGGTCTATGATGAGTGAAAAAAGGAAATGATAAAGAAAACATACCTAAGTGAGGCACCCACATAATACTGCTAGAGCTTTATTCCAGAGCCCATCCCATAAAACTTTAAATACATGTTACTAGTGAACATCTCCTATATTGAAATATAGTATTAACATTAAAGATTACAATTCAAACATTTTACATATATACTGCATATAAAGTCAAACAACGAACCCAGTGATGCATATACAGACACGTTTATTCACGCATCTGCCAAAACTAGTAAAACCCCCAAATGAACCTGACACTAATTATTAAAGTAAAGCACATTTTTTGCAGCAGCAGCTGATACTTTGACAAATTTGTCAACTTCATGAACCAAAACTATAAACCACAAAGCTTATCCTCCTGCAAGATTTTCTTTCTCATGAATCTGCACTCAGTACCACCTAATGACAAAGTGAAAACTGAATTTTAGGAATGTTTGTTAATTTATGAAAAAGGGAAAACTGTGGTACTGAGTGCAGATTCATGAGGAAGAAAATCAGTAAGTCCTGCAGCCTAAGAGAATGAGAGGGGGGGGGGGTGAAGGAGGTCTGAATTTTTTCTGATTGCACTGTTACAATATTTATTTTATTTTCTTCCATGTCAGCCCACCTGGGCAGAGAGTGAGAATGGAGTCCAGGTAGATGCCATAAACACTAAGGCTTTATTATGTTGGGCAAACAAAGCCAATAGTCATTTAGTTGTGTAATGAGATGGAAAGGACAGGTTATAACCACAGGTTGAAGTGAACAGCCAGTAAAGACAGAAGACATAACTACAGACTGAAGAGGATGATTTTCCCGTAAAGTCTCTGATAATGTTGCTGTGGTGAACTGCAATTCCAGGTGTGATTAGTTCGTTGTTTCTAATTCACGTTGTCACATCTAATTCTGCTCTGTGGCTTGGCAGGCTCGAGCTTTTCTCACACCCAAATGAACTGAAGAAAAACTCTAATGAGGTGAAGGAATGTGTGCCAAGGGTGGTGTTAGTGCATAGAGCTGGCATTATTTTCATTTCTCACCAGTTCATTGTGGAATATGGTCTGCAGCTGATTTAATGGTAATAAAAATAATAATTATGATAGTGTTACCTTTTAAAAAGGCAAAACACAAAATGAAGCATGTATCTAGAGATGCAACCATCAGTCGATAATGTTTGGTTTATAAAGTGTCAGAACATAGCTGAAAATAAAGCTTGTTATTGAGCAATATGTTCTACTTTGTGTGATGAGGGTCCGCCTCCTCATGCTCTTCTGTTTTATCTCCCCTTTGACAGAGAAAGAGGCCCTGCAAACAGCAACCTTTGCACCTCTCTTAGCAGCGCTACTCACTGAGCTCAAGCACTTCTCAATTCATACACAAAAATATACTTCACACCTGAAAAAATGGCTATTGTGCAGCCCTTTCTCTTCAGTGAAGCGGGGGGGGGGAGACATATTCAACAACATACTGAGATCATCACATAAAAGAAGAAAAAGCACAGGCTCCTGTTCAGTTATTGGCCTTGAAATGTTTATAGGTTTTTCCAAAAGAGCGATTGAAGAGTGAAACATTTGACAATAGGCCTGAAAAAACTCCAACAGCTTGGAACCTTTATGAAAGTGCCAAATATGAATCACTGCCGTGCAGATGCCAGACTGGCCTTTCCTGTGTTGCTAAGAGAGTCCCTTGGACTAGAACAGGCCGGGCAGCCAGAGGGGGGTTAAGTGTTTCGAATGGCTGTACAGCATTGAACAGTAGATATGACTTGATGCTGCTATTGCTGCCCCACAGCATGGGTGGTCTGCGCTTGATTTTATACTGCCACCTATTAGCACTATGAGCCAGTGATTTATGCAGCTGTCAACTTCATCAGCTCTGTCAGCCACTGGTGAATTGTGGGTATGTTGCCAAAGCCTTCCCTCTCTGCACCTCCTACTTTGGGGCTAAAGTAAACCACCCCTGAGAGCAGAAAGCAGAGGAAAAATACTGTTAGGGAGAAAAATACAATTTAGATAAATAACAACCATGCATACCACTGAGGCCTCCTCTGTGGAGAACTTCCAGGCTAAACATCTGCCTGACTGCACATAAGGGCGAGACTGTTTGAGTTAAAGCAAGGTGAGAATGGAGGAATTAATGGTTGAAACAGCCAGCCAACAGTTGAACTGCTTGGGGATCAGTCAAAGACGGCATATAATTATTCTGGCCAAGTGTTACCAAGAAAATGCTGCATAGAGGAAAATAAATAATAGCTCTATTCATTGCAGGAGATATTTGTAAAAATACATGTGTGTCTTGCTTCGTGCTGTGCTTGAAAACACAACGTGTTTAAGGGAAAAATCTGTTGAACATTAGTTGATCAAGTGAGTGGTGAGGTATTTGCGTCAGGTTACAGTGCAAAGTAATGGAAACTATGGGTTACAGCTCTTTTTGTGCAAGTTAATAAAGAAAAAGGTGTTATTCCCTGTGAGCAGAGCAGAGTAATGAGCTTTTGCTTAGTTATAATGAGGCTGCTAGATTCATGCTGGACTGCCAGATGAAAGAAAGGTGGACTGTGCATATGAGTAATTTACAGTATATAATTCTTTACCATAATGAGCAAATTAGCAAGAAAAGCACTTGGGCCAGTGCTGTGAAGCTCAAGGGGCTGCATTTAAGATTAAAAGACTGATTTGTGGAAGGCATTAGTTTTTCAGGTGTCAGAGGCTAATTGGTTTTACCGCAGTTGCAACCGAAGAATGTTAAACTTTAATAAACACCTGTTAAAATAATACTCGTGCCAGCGAGTTTGTGGGAAATGTCCTGTTGATATAGAGGCAAGGAAGATCAGAAGATATAATGGTTTGAATCAATTATTGTCAGACTTGTACCTGAGGGGATATTTCTGCAGTTGCTAAGGATTAATGTGGAAAGTCGAAACCTATATATTTAAAAAATCCACAAGGTGTTTAGGAAGAAAAAAACATTGTGTAATCTTTAGATAAATTTACCAGTTGTTACTAACAACAATATGATGACTGTCTTCCCATTGAGAGGGCATTGAAACTAGTTAGCAAGTTTGTTTTGGCATGCAGATGTCTCGTGTTTGCACGTCCTCTAGACCTACATCACAGATACTCTCAGTGAATTGTTGGTATTGGCTGCATGCAGGGTGTGACTGGTGGCGAAGGCCTCTTCTTGGTGTTAAGTGGTTTGCTTATTTTATGCTGGGTCAGAAGCACAGGTCATACTTATAAGATGAGAAAAGCCTGTTAAGGTCACATGCTAGCTTTCCAGATGACAGAAAGTGTGATCAAACAGTTTCCAATTAGAACCCTATAATTTAGTAACATTATGATATTAAAGATGGCAGCTCGGTTTTCCCAAGCAAAACTAACTTCACAAGCGGCTGACCATAATTTGGGGTTCTGTTGCATTTATACAGTGGGTTAATGGGGCAGGAGGAGGTTGTGTGTGTGTGTGTGTGTGTGTGTGTGTGTGTGTGTAATTGTATAGCTATCTTTGTGAGCACCATTTTGAGCATATTTCTATCAAAGTGAGGACATTTTGACAAAGTGAGGACGTGTGCGTGTGTGTGTGTGTGTGTGGTAGGAGTTGCTGCACAGACACAGAAGTATTCTGAAGCTGGTTGGTAAGCATTCAAATATGCATTTCTTTGGTCCAGAAACAACACGAGTGGAGGATAAAAGGGCGGAGAGTAAGTAGGAGCATGAATGTGTTACAGGGGAGGCTTTTTGGCTTTTGGCTGTTACTGTTGGGGGAAAAAAAAACAGGGAAGGAACATTTTACATACATCACACAGGACTGAATATACAACAGCGGTGACTGCTGACAGTTGTCATGGCGATAAAGGAAAATAAGCAAAAACAAAGAAAACATCTTGTTACTTTTCATAAAACCTGATTAAATGTGTTAGTTGGTGAGCTTTAGAGGTGCTAGTAGGCAGATTGAGTTACCTTCAGACAAAGCCAGGCTAGCTGTTTCCCGTGTTTTCAGTATTTATGCTAAGCTAAGCTAACCAGCTGCTGGCTCCAGCAGCTTCATATTTAGCCCACTGGGATGTGAACGGTATTGCTCACATATAATTCTCAGCAAGAACTCAAATAAGCCAATTTCCCAAAATGTAAACTATTCCATTAAAAGTGCATGTTATTATAATAATAATAATAATAATAATATTAGTGTGAAAAAATTTGTGGCATCTAGTGGTGAACTTGAAAAATGCACTTACTCACACCCGAACCCTCCCACAAAGGAGTGTACGGTGGCCGTCACCTTAGGAAACAAAAACAAAATGTGATTCTCAGTCTAGAGCCAGTGTTGGGTTGGTCTGTCCAGGGCTACTGTAGAAACATGACAGTGCAACATGGCTGCCTCTATGAAAGGAGACCTGCTCCCTATGTAGATTTAAAAGGCTCATTCTGACATTAAGAAAATATAGCAGTTAGTATTTTCCAGTGACAACATGTTAATGAATACTAGGTAGGTATATTCCATTTCTGCTAATAGTTTACTCTAAATATTACACACTAAACCTTTAAATTAGAAAAACTTACCACGTAGTTTAATTCCACCATCATGTTTTCAAAAAACTGGTTACACTTTTAAAAGCATAATTTAGAAACTCAAGAAATTGAGTTTCCAAAAATGTTTGAGAAAAGTACTTTAAGGATTAAAAAAGCTGTCTATAATCCAAAGGCAGTTTTAAAAGAACTGATTGATCTAGTTTTTACATTATAAAAAGAGAGCTCACTTAACAAGCCTTCACACAATCCCAACATCATTTGAATAAGGGGCTGCAGCAGTGGGGCCTTTTAGCATGTGAAATGCATGTGTAGCAGCAGAAAGAAAAGTTTGCTCAGTTCAGTGAAGTGTTGTGACCCTTCATGACCAGGGTGTCAGCGAAGCACGTAGGAAGAATTCAACGGGGCAAGGGGAGCTGAGGATTCATGGGGAGGCTGAGTCAACAGCTGAGCCGAATCCCCAGAGATTTCTGGTTGTCTTATTCTGCCTCACTTGCCTACTCCATTGACTTTTTCATTAACCCCTTATCAAAATGTTTGTCTCTCCCATACTCTAGTGACCTTCACCAAACCTCTATGCACCTACCCCCCAGACAAGATCCTGGTTCCACCTTGTGGTCAGATTCAGACAAGGATTTGATTTGAGGCCGTCCTTACACTGACATAGGTAAGCTTTTCGTTTTTTTTTTTTTTTTAAATCTGAGTTGTTTTTTTTGGGGTTTTTTTAGTACTTTAACTTATACTTCTCTTTACCTAAAAATGTAAATATACCAAACATTTGTGGTTGTTATTATAATGAGTAGGTAAGGAGTATGAGAGGCAGGTCAGTGTTTGTATAGGAGGTCCTTTTTTTTTCTTGTGTGTATTTGGATTACAACTTTATTTCACAACATTATTATTTTTTTAAAACCTGTCCTGTCCAGCTGCTTGGCATACACTATCAAGGATCTGGATGCATTGTGTTTTCCCAGAGGTGTTGAACCAACTTCTCTTGTCGAGTAGATGTTTATTTTGATGATGCCAGCTGCAAGACAAGTCTGGGGGTGGGGGACAGAAGGGTTAGGGACAAAGATAAGGTAGATAGAGAAGAGAGAAAAAGACAGCTAGCACCACAGGGAGACACCACTGCTTTCCCCCTGACCAGGTTTATTAAAAAAGCCCATTTACATTACATTCAACAGAATAATTGCAGAGACTTTTAGATAACCTTTCAACTGTGTCACAGACCTACATTACTACAAAATTTAGACCTACAGGAAACCAAACCTGTGAACATCTTATTTGGTGCTGAAAAGTTCAAATTTGCCAAAATAACTGATGGTTCTCACTTATTTGAATTACTTGCAACTTGTGGAGCAGCCAGAATCAATGTTTTTATTGGCTGATGTTCAGCATTAGGAGCTAGCTGCCTCTTCTGCAACTGTGACATCTTTCACCCCGGCTTTAACCTTAGTGCTCCTTAAATTAATTAGAGTTTGCATGATTCAAATAGGCCAGGTGAGTAACTATTTCCTATAGGCAGAACAGGAGTTTCCATATGTTAAATACTTCATGAACACCAGACCTGAGAGAACATTGAGTGACTAAATTAATTAAATTACAGCAAAGAACAAAGGCTTTTTGGTTTATTTTACCTTTGTAGTGTTTTCCTCTACAAAAGGTATTGTGTACTAAAACCACTTCTCCCAGCTGTTAATGAGGGCAGTGTGTTTCAACAGTTTCTGCCTTAGGGGTGTGAAGTGGAGCACATAGCACCCACTAGTGGTTGGAATAATATGGGAGTAAGAGTGGGAGCTCGTTGTAAGGTGCACAGATTGTACATATAAACACAGAGTATATGATTAGATTAGAGCAGAATGTGATCAATTAAACACACTTGAAGTGCTTAACTGGAGCATTAACAGTAGTATACTCATTAACTAATCTGTTCTGCATGATTTATCCAACTTGTTACATGTAATTGGGGAAACATTTTCCTGTGATGAAAAATATATTCTTATTGCAATTTTAAAAATACTTAGAATTAGAGGATGGCAGAGTACTGAAATAAAACTTCTGATTTATGCATTGGTGTAACGGAGCCGATACAGCAAGTGGTCTCAGAATTCAGTAAGCATGTAATAATGAGAAGCAGGTGCTTACCCTCCAGCACCACTGATTAGATATATCTGTCCTAAGAGATGATGCACCAGGGAAGGAAGGTGATAACATCCTACTCTGACCACACAGGTACGCTCCAGTTCCACCTTGTGTGGAAAATTGGATGTTTTTAATCTCAAACTATCTAAAAATGTCAACTTTGGCCTAAAACGTGTTAAGTCTTGAACTTGTAAAGGGAGTTATGACTAAAACTTTTGAACTACTTTTTATAAGTGATCTACAACCCAGTGCTTACAGGTATTACAAGATAATTTTACTCAGCTTTTTATCGTATAATTTAAATACATAGACTTTGTCAGCTCCAAGACTTTGTTGCTGTGATTATTTTAAGAGTATGTCTTATTCTCTTATACAGGTGGCCTGACTTATCTGCAGCAGCAAAATTAAAGACAACTCTGAAAGAATCTTTTGCTGGAATTTTCCACCATGGGTGAGTTATATTTTGTATATTACAAAAATCAGCACATCAAGTATGAATTACCAAAATTGTAACTTGTACAGATCCTTGAAGAAAACTTTTAAGACAGTGGTGCAAACCATTTCTTGTCATTTAATTACATGTAGAAAAGTTTTTAAAGAGGACCAGTATGTTATACTGTAGTTACTACAGAAGTGTTCTGTACAGTTGTTCAGAGACCTAATCACAATGCAATGTCACTAGTTGTATTTCAGTTTAAGTAGAATAGATATGGACAATTGTAGGTTACTGTCCTGACAAAAGAAAACATAATGACAGTTTAGAGACCATTTAAGACATAAGAAAAGACAGTTGTTAAATGAGGAAAATGTGATTTCCTGGAGGCAAAAACCAAATGCTAGGCACCAATGTACAAGTAGTTTTATCCCTCATCAAAAACTGATTTCAACCACATGGCCCATTAAAATTACCAGAATTGAGGTACTGTTGAAAGAAGGATGAGCTGATAGTAAGTTCAAGAAAGCTCAGAATTCTTCTTCAGCGTTCCGACTCTTGGAGGCTCTGAGTTGTTTCAGACGCTCGATGCACTCCTCCACACTGCGCTCACCGTGGACTTTGTTGTCTCGGGTGCGTACGTTCACAGTGTTACTTGTCTTCTCCTTCTCTCCCACCACTGTTTCAAGCAGGGAAACATGCAAAGAGGACAGAATAAATCAATATCTAGATGAACTGTGAGATAAAGATAAGAGGACAAGTGAAAGAGTCTTGTTTCCACTGACCCAGGATGAAGTTGTACTGTGCCAACTGTGCATTTCTGATCTTTTTATTCAAAGTGCAGCCAGGGTCAAGATCCACGTCAGCCATGAAGCCGCTGTTGTGGAATTCCTGCTTGACCTGCCATATTAACCAGAGAAACAACAAACAGTTAAGTCCATCCCAGCATGTTTTAAATGTTTATTAACTTCCTTTGTTAATTTCCACTAGTTCTGTTTTTATAATATGAACAAGCATATTTTGGACAAATTGTTAGTTTGGGCATAATGTAAAATTCTATTCCATTATAACAGTGGAGGGTCTTATCAAGTAATTCAAATTTTTGTTTTTGAATGATGTGAAAAAGGCCTAAATGGCAAAATCAAGATTAGAGCAGTTATATTGTCATGACAATAACATAATTTGCTGCATTTCCTTTCTGCATGTGTGAGCTTTGCCAGGCAGAAGGCTTTAGTAGTGGCTGCAGCAGCCAAAGACTATGAAGTAATATCAGAAAAAGGTAGTCAGGCAAGAATAGCACCTGCACACAAGTGACTATGCAGCAAACACACAAAGTACCAGTAGTTGAATCCTGCTAAAGGGTGAAAGTAATGATGACTCAAAACTGTATTCAGCTTTGAAAGCAGGTTCGCCTTCCTGTGCTCTCTAGCAGAAAATCATTTGATTGTGGTGGTTACTTTGTGTGCTCACTGCATCCGCTGCATATGCACGGATCCTCCATTTTAGTTTCTTGCACTCAGATGCTTGTGATCTGAGCAAGAACTGATATTTTACACGACTGTCAGTGTATCCACTTGCTGTCATTTGACCAGATGCTGATATTACATAGAACAATCTTGCTAGCATCTAGTTTTAAAGAAGAAATAGTTTGAATCATGTAATGTCTTGAATACAAGAAGAAAGAAAAAAAAAATTTTAAAAAAATCAATTAAAAATGTCAGCCATCACATTGGGTGAAATTGATACAAAAACATTAAGATTTAACAGTATTTTAAATACTCCCCATATAGAGACAAAAAGTAATGTTTGTCAGTCTCCAACCTAGATTAGCTTGTTTTTGTGTTATTCAAAAGTGATGTACTGCTGCGAAGTGTTTCACGTTTCTTCATTAAGCAATGCAAGACCTCTGGTTTGTTTACAGCCCGCTAGCTTCTGATGCTACAAATGGCGCTTTCTCACATGCATAGACGACTTCGATCCCAGGCCTGGACTTTCTTAATGAAGAAACATGTCTCACAGTTCTGACACATGCACTTTATAACTTGGGCAGATGATGAAATTTCCATCATGTGGACCCTTGCAGACTTGCAAAGCTTTAACTGGCCTTCAGTGTTGAATCAGAGTATCTGACAGTTTCAGGGTACTGCTTGTACTGTCTCTGAAGTTTGAATATGTACATAAGTAGCGAAGGTCAATACTTACCTTCTGAGCGTAGTCCTCACAAGTCGGTCCCACAGGTACAACCATCACTTGATTGGAAGACAGCCACAGAGGCCTAGAAAAGAACAGATTTGCATTTAGCTGATTAGCAAAAAAGGCAAGTCAGACAATCTGTGCAAATATTTATACCCCACAGAGCTCAGGTACATCTATTTCTGTCACGTAAATCTGAACATCACTGTCAATAGTCTAAAACAACCACAGTAAAATGAAAGTACTCAGGTCTGGAGTCAAGTCTTTCTTTACAAATCAAACCTTTTAAAACTAAAGTTTACACACCATTTGCCACCATAGTTTTCAGTCAGAATTGCAATCATCCTCTCCACTGATCCCAGGATAGCTCTGTGGATGATCACTGGTCTCTTCTTGTCATCACCATCATGACTACAGAATCAAAAAAAGGTGATAAAGGAAAAAGGTGATTATCTGGAGGAAAACAGACAGTCAAATTCTGTATCCTTCAGGGCAGCTAGACGAACTCTGGCAGTTATAATAATGGTGTTGGTACAGATATCTATGAAACATCACGCGTTGATCATTTCAAATGTACTACAACATATCAAATTCTACACATGCATGAATAAGAGCAGTGTTCTGTTCATGCTCTTTATAAAAATCAGAACAAAAGTTACCTGACAAAGGTGAGATTAAAGCGGATTGGGAGCTGGAAATCAAGCTGAATTGTGGCACATTGATGATACCGACCAATTGCATCCTTAATCTGAATGTCAATCTATAAATCAAAGGATGTATGTGATTAGCAGCAACCCTCCTGCTGTTTCAGTCTCATTACATCATTACTGCAGTGCACAGCTCACCTTTGGTCCGTAGAATGCACCATCTCCTGGGTTAAGAATCCATTTCTCCCCAAACTCATTCAAGCTGTTCTCCAGTTGCTGTAAAAACAAACAATTACCACATTGTTACAAGATCAATAGCTGACCAACATGCAAGTGAACAGCGGTGTTAAGCAAAGCTGTATATTTAGACCTGACATTTCCTTCGTCTGGAACTAATCATTAAATTGAGAAAAGTTAACATCTCAATATGTTATGGCTGCTTGTGGGACTTAATGAGGTGAGAAAAACATAGTGATGACTTTTCCAGTCACTATGCCAAGTTTTGTATGTATAACTTTCCTTTGTGCATGTGAAAAGTAATCATGTTTGTGCTGTCAGTCATGTCAGTAAATGCTTTCCTTAGAAGCTCCTTTTTCCTCTTCTACAGTTATCCCTTTCTCTGAGAACTGTGCAAAACTGTTAATTACAGAAAAACAGATGTGCCATCATAAACACACAGTCAGTAAAAAGAAAATCTTGGTACAGCAGTCTTTCATTTGTGAAATAAAACATACCTAAAAATAAGAACATGATAATGGATGTGAAAAATATCTCACCCTTTTGTAAAAATTAAGGCAGGTCCTGTGTCTTGTCAGCAAACACCTTTTGTAAAGGCTTGCCAGATTAATTTTGTGTATGTGCCTGTGCTACTGATAAAACAAATTTCCAAAAGACAGAACTGGTATCCTACAAATGTCATTTGATAGTGATTCTACAGATGCATCTGTTAAACTTGAATGTGTCCCAGGGAGGAAAGCCAAATGAACCCACTGAAAGCACCAAGCTTTTAAGATCTAGTTTATCTTGCTCACTCTTATTACTTTGTTAAAGCATCTTAATTCTCCAGTGAGACTCTAGTGTAGTTTTAAACTGTTAGACAAGTAAGAGGAATTCTGATTACCTTCTCTGCTTGATTCCAGACCTCTGGGTCCCCCAAGAACTTTTCTGGTCTTGTGGAGAGATTGAGCTTGAAAGTGAAGCCAAACACGTCATACACAGCCCGCAGGAAGTCCAGACAGCCTTTTATTTCCTCTTCAATCTAGGACCAACAACAAAATTCAACAGAATTTCAATCATACATCTGGACAAGGCTGTAAGTTTAATGTTTGGTGGAATCAAAAGATTATTCAATATTTTATTTGATAATCTACTGCCCATGTTTTGTAGGTAACATAGCTATTGGAAGTCTTAGTAATTGTGTAATGTATTGCAACTGACTCCCTGTGGGGAAATAATACACTTCATCATGTAATTAATCAAACAGGCAGTTTGGATGTGAGAAAGGATAAAAAAAACACTATGGGGACTGAAAAGAAATGAATCACCTTTAGAAAGTTAAGTTTCTTCTAAGAAACTGGGAAATGGGCCACCATCTGGAGTCACTGATTAAAACTTAATAGTAACGACAACATAAGAACATATTTCTGCAGTTTGCTTTAGGTTTGCTTGCATTTTGTAAGTAATAAAAGGCAGTGTTTTAGCTTTTGGAAACTCTGTTTGTGTGCTTGTATACTGTCCATGCTACACATTGGTGAAAGGACTTAATATGCAAGATACTACTTCAGCCTGCAGCAGCTCGTGCACTTCTCTCATTTTATCTGAGAATGTGACAGACCGTTGACTGGATACATTACCTGAATTTATTCAATGGACTGTGCCAGCAAGACACTGGTTTACTGAGAGTTTGCCAAAAAATGGGCTTCTTTCAAACTGTTATAAATGATTCTCCACAGAAAGCCACTTCTCAGTAAACTGTGTGATCGCCTACATCTATGTTTACCACTGTTTGCTTGTTTTGGGCTTTTTTTTTTTTTTTTTTGTCTTAAAAACACTGTTTTTAACTTGTTCTGTGTGCTCTGAAGTGTTTTTGTCTTATTTTTATTGAGATTAATAAAAAGTGGAAAAGGCATTACCACAAAAATGTGAGTGTATAAATAAATGAATAAAAACACCTTTCTTAAAGTATGGCATATTTTTTAACCTGTGATGGACTGTGCAACCTAAGGTTACTAATGACAGCTTACTAGTAGCCTCAGAACTTTTTTCATAGGACATATGTGATTTAAAAATGCATTTTGTGGGAATTTAACATCCATGCTTTAGCGCAGGCCTCACCTGGTCCATGGAACAGAAGATGTGAGCATCATCCTGTTGAAAGCGGCGGACACGGGTAAGACCAGTTAGCGCTCCTGACAGCTCATTCCTGTGCAGCACGCCAAAGTCGGCCATGCGAAGGGGCAACTCTCTCCAGGAGCGTGGCCGGTGATCAAACATTAGACTGGTGCCAAACAGACAGTGTAAAATAAATAATAATAATAAAAATGCACAAGATAATACTGTCAGCTTCAATCAATCTACAGTTATCAATAACTAAAAACTGCTGTAC
This sequence comes from Mastacembelus armatus, assembly GCF_900324485.2. Classification (NCBI taxonomy): domain Eukaryota; kingdom Metazoa; phylum Chordata; class Actinopteri; order Synbranchiformes; family Mastacembelidae; genus Mastacembelus; species Mastacembelus armatus. The sequence goes on from NC_046641.1 coordinate 20,960,350, forward strand.
TGCTTCAAATACACTGCAAAAGACAGAATTCAATATTTGATTTAACTGACATTAAACACTTTGACAAAATGTGTTTGCAAGCTTAGTTTCCATTCAGTACAATCCCAGGAGGGACAGCCCATGTGGATAGCACAAAGATTCGAACTGTGAAAAGGAGATAAAAGATTTGAATACAAAGAGCTGCAGTCTTGCTCTTTACACTGCAATGCAGCATTCAGCAGTAAACTGAACTGGGTCATTCAACAACTGAAAACACAGCAAGAGGATCAATCCATTAAAAGCTGAGCTGAACTTGATGACTAACTACTGTAACAGTGAAATGAGAAACTGTTTCTCAAAGACTTCAGTCAACTACTGATAACAAAACCCCGTGTAAAAGCTTACAAGCTACTCAAGTGTAGTAAATTATTGCTTAGTGGTTGTCCCTGTTTGTCACAGCACTGACAGAATCGTTTTTGGTAGCAAAATATTGCATAAACAGAGTATTTTGTAATGTGCTCTGATATAATGTAATGTAAACATTTAATGCTGAATAGCGTGCAGCCCTTATTCTAACAAACCGTTTCTCTGATTACAGACAAATGAAGTAAAATATCAATTTCATACTAGAGCAATACTTGATACACAGTGCGTAACAAAAGCAAATGTGTTTTTCTTTACACTTCATATTCAATCTATTCTAGTTTATTGTTGGAATGAAATCTATGCTTCAAAAGGAACCGAGTCTGCAAGTTAAGGAAAGGAGCCCTCACCAGTGTCCAGGACAGTTCATGGGTTTGAGGGCAAAGATCTCCTTCTCGACCTCAAAGGAGAACATGTTTTCACTGTAGTGCTGCCAGTGGCCAGAGGTCTGCCACAGCTTGCTGTTGTAGATGTTTGGTGTCACCACCTCTTGGAAACCTCTTTTCCTGTACTCACTCTGCCAAAAACAGAACAATGTTTTCTTACAAAGAAGATTTAACTTTTAAGACTCCTGAGTTTCCTCAAGAAAGGCTTCATAATTTTGTGTCCACATCCAAAACTAAAACAGCTACTTAAAAAAAACTCTCTGTCAACACCTGGGAACTCACTGATAAATAGAAAAAATGCTCTAGAAACATACATAAATGTCTAAGCCTCAGTTGGGGCTGAGTTTTGAAAGGAAAAGGTAGTCATTTTGTAGTGCTTCAGTGTTCTTTGGGGAGCTCCAGTTTGACATTGGCTTTAAAATTCAAAGCAGAAAGCCAATAGTGATAAAATAAAACAGTCATTTATTTTAAATCCCCACTACAAATATTTGGCTGTTCGAGGTGTATTGTTGCTTGTATGGGCAGAGCTGTTTAAACAAATCTCATTACTTACCTCTTCTGTCAAAACCTCTTCTACCAAATTAAAATCAAATTATTTCCAATGTGGACTGCTTTGTGACTATACTGACTGAAAATCATCTTGACGTGTGGGGCTCTTTATAATGTAGCAGGTGTAATGGAGCTCTTCTTAGTGCTGTCAATCATGTCTGTTTTACACGTTTTAATATATTCTCAATAAACAGCTACATAATAAGCTATTTTCAGATTCATAAATCTGTATGTTCAAAGCTAAACCACAGACTTGCAAAACAGAGTTTTCATATTCAGGAAGCATAAATATGTCAGCATCTGTTGACAGGATTACTGGGATGGGAATAGAGGATATGGATATGAATTTATCATATGTTTCAGTTCTAAAACAATAACATTATGTGACTATATCAATGCAATCATATATGATCAACAAATAACCAAAACTTCCCAACTCAGTTATTTATAAGAATAAGATGCTTGAAATGACTTTGAACTGCAGAAATATATACTGTGATATATATAAACCCATTATATATCCAGTCCACCACTCACCCATCACTCTTGTTGACTAAAGGTTTGAATTTGTTCTTTTCTTCACCCCCAGGTCAAATTTAACATTTGCCCTAACTTTTGTCTCTTTTCTTGTGTCATAAAGTTTACAGTGAGGTCACAGCAATTATATATTTGGCTCCGACTTACTCTAATGAACTCAATCAGGGTGTTGTACATGAAAGCACCCTTCGGCAGGAAGAAGCAGCTCCCTGGGCTCAGGTCATGGAAAAAGAACAGGTCCTGCTCCTGGAAAAAACATTAGCATTTACATTTAGTACAATACATATATCTGATAAACTTATCAATCTACAAAGGGCTACCTATATGTACACAAACACACAAAGGTTTTTTTTTTTTAATTGTAGGATAATGATTATTGATCTGATGGTATTTATCAGAATATGTACAGTAAGTGTACTGCTGCAAATGCACCACGGGTACTAATTCCACACTGAATTATCTGCTCAGAATGTGAGACCTGAAAACATCACACACACAGATGAAAGCCAATCATGACTTTCATATTTTGGTATTGTATTGTACATGCAATTCACCGCATTTGTTTTGAGTTTGACCATCACAGCAACTTAGCAGATAAAGGTTCTGCAGTCATAAACTTAAACACTAATCTTTTAAAATTACTTTCAACATACAATTACTTCACATTTCAGTACATACCCGGCCCAGTTTGCGGTGATCTCTGTTCTTGGCATCTTCCTGAAACTTCTCCCACTCTTTGAGCATTTTGGGGTCAGGGAAGGATATTCCATAGATCCTCTGGAGGGTTTCCATATCTGCCTTTCCCTCCCAGTATGTAGATGAATTCTAGCACACCACAATAGCATTCTATTAGTTTTCTTCATTCATTTGGGTGCATCAATTCTCTTGAGAATAAAACATAATGTAGCTCTGCTCTAAAAACAGGCAAAAATGGCCAGCATTCAGGGCAGAGACAACAAGGCTTGAAATCCTACCTACTTGAACCAACAATAAATATACATATATGGTAACAACTGCTTTTTGGTATATAATACACAACTGAAAAACAAAAAGGCTTACCTTGTGAATTTTAAGTGCTTTGATTTTCCCAGTGTGTCTCACATGAGGCCCCCGACACAAGTCAATTAAGGGACCACATCTGAAAAGCACAAAATGTATGACTGCTGAGTACATAGACAAGAGTTACTAAAATCAGTTCATTGTTGGTTTTGGTCTATTCATGCGATTGGCTTACAGTTTGGGCACGGAGTTTCTCTAGAATTGTGTTTTAAAGAAAAAAACCTTTACATGCACATGTCCTGGACTCACCTATAAACTGTGGTAGTGGGAGTGGTAACCTTCTCATTCAGAATGCGGCACTTAAACTTGTTGTACTGTAAAGGACAAAAGGAGATTTTAAAGTCCTAGTGATTATGCAGTGCTCTCCAAAGTTTTTTTTTTTTTTGTAGCCTATATGTGTGTGTGTGTGGGAGTGCTTAAAGATACCTTGAACATTTCCAGCAGAGTTTCCTTCTTTATCTCCAGCCTCTCAAAAGGCTGCTTTTCCTTGATGATTTTCTTGCACAAGTTCTCCAGACATGGGAAGTCATTGCTCGACACACCCCTGTCCAAAACACCAAGAGATAACAGGATCAGTACATCCACTAGTGACTTTCTCACTTAGAAGCCTGCATTAATATGCAAACTGTCACCAATGCTAAATATAGTTTCCAGAGGGCATTGTGGATGTGACCAGACCTTTTGTCCACCAATGTAATTTACTGACTTACAGAAACTGATAACCTCTGCCAAGCCTGGGCAAATACTTTAAAGTCCTTGGCTTTGGGGCTTGAGCAATGTCAAAATATCCTTGCATAAAACAGTATCCAAGAATGCCATTAGCATAAAATGTCTTCATTACGGGGGTTGTAGAATTAATTAGACAGCATTTCTCACACTCTACTGCAGCCTGGAGCAGCAAGAATTGCATCTTTATCAAGGAAAGGTCAAGTGAAAAAGTTGTTTACAAGAAAGAAGTGTTCAAATTTCTGAAGGTGGCTCAACACACTTTTAAAGCTTTACTAAAGCTGACTCTAGTTCGGTATATATCTATTGGACACACTGATAAGCCAAAACATGACTATTCCTGCCCAAGATGCCGTTGATCCTTTGTATCCTAACATAACAGCTTTGAGCCACTGAGGCATGGACTCTACAGAGGTTCCCAGCATGTTAACTCTGAGAAGTGACAGTTTACTTACTAATATAGCCCAGCCCTTGACATATGCCAATGTTACCAATTAATCAGCATTCCAGTTTTGTGAGCAGATATGGAAAGATGTCTTTTCAAATCCACACCCAAGAAAAATGCAGCCAGACAGCATCACAATCCACCTATTTGTGTTTGTTACCTGTCTTAGTAAACCAGACTGACAGCAAACTAACACAGCTAATTATACAGACAAATCTGAACATAAAGCTGCATAACTCACTCATTGTTCTCCAAGAACATGTCGTAATAGAAGCCATTCTCAATGGGGGGACCGTAGCAGAGGCAACCTCCATACACCTTTTCCATGGCCTCACCCAGAATATGGGCACTCGAATGCCAGTAAACCTAAACATAAAAAAAAATAATAATATTATTGCCTGATTAGTAAAACAGGAGTATAGCTCTTTCCCCATTACGATTATGGGGAATGAGAAGTATGACTGTGCTGGAAATAATTCACTGAGCAGCAGACTTTATTAAAGCCTTAAGAACATGTATCATGGACTCTACAGATCTACATTAGATCTTCTGAACACTGATAATACAAAATATCTTAAAAAATTTGTAAAACCCTGAAGGTACTATGGCAAGTTGACAGAACTTTACCCTAGATTTTGGAATATCATAGTTTAAGTACCAAAACATAACAACTGAAAAAAAATTTTCAAGTAAAATATTCAGCAACTTGTAAAGATAATGACACTAAAATTAGGCTTCTATTTAATGGACAAGTGTTGTTCTCTTAAGACCATGTACTATCACTTTTAAAACAGTGCAAGATTGCAATGCTATACATTCTCAAGTACCATCTTATTGTGACACTGGCTCTTCGTGAATCACAGATCTTTGAGGTTTATTACAGATTATAAAAATGTCATTCATTGCTTTAACCTTACATGCTCAGGTAAGGCTATCCTAACTATATATCAACAAACAAATGCATCAAAATGTTGTGTATTTCTAAGTCATCACTACATTTAATAAAGTTTCTGAACACTGTAAACATTCCCCAAAATACATGTATGATGTCAATGACACTGCTAGAATGTTAGAAAGAAGAACTTATAATACCACAATTTATTCGACAAGTCCCTATGTAGGGGAAAAGTGCTGAGCTACACATTGTGTCAGACCAGGGCAGAGGTATACTTACAGCCTGAGCTTCCTCATCATCAAACTTGAGCAACTCAAGGCTACAGTCATCTTCCAGAGGTCTGTCCAGGTCCCATACATTGTTATTCACTTTGGCAATCACTGTGTTGTCAGCAAGGCCCTGACTGTAAAGAAAATGATGATCAATGTCATGTAGTGTAGTAGATCTAGCACCAGCTAGATGTCTGCAAAAGTGCATGACGATGAATGAAAGTTTTTTTTTTTGATACCCAGCAACACACAAAACCCTATCTTTACACTGACCTGATTCCACAGGCCACCTGGTATGGTGTGGTCTTCCAAGACTCAGCCTCCACCACCTTTCCATCAGGCAGAGTCACCTTGATTGTACGGCTATCCTTTGCAGCCCTCTCTGCTATCAGAGCATCATGCTCAGCTTTCAGCTTTGTGTACAAAGCAAGACGCTCCTCCATGTATTTAGGTGGTGGCGACAACTGGTTGGAAACCAAAAAAAAATTGTGACTTACTTGTGGAGTAGAGGATAATGCTTTCACTGTTTATACATTTCAACAGATGATAATGTCTACAAATTGCTTATGTCCCTCTTAATGAAAATTGATTGATCGTGTTAAGTAGTCATATGAAACTTTGATGCTCAAGATAAGCCATACAGAAAAAGATTGTATCAAATTTTTATCTTCTGCTTTAATTATATAATTAACGTAAGCACAAACCTGTTAGAGCACAAAGACATACTGACACCAAAATGATGGCATATGTAAAAATTTGTTGATACATTTTCAGCTTTTAAACTCAGCAATATCGATTAAATTTAATTAATTTTATTTGTATAGCAGCAAATCACAATACAATCATCTCAAGGCACTTTACAAAAATCAAAAAGAAAATCCAACAAATCTCTTATGTACAAACACTTGGCAACATTGGAGAAGGAAAAACTCCTTTTAAACAGAAGAAACCTAAAGCGGAACCAGGCTCAGTTTGGGCAGCACTGCAGTGCTTTTGTTTCATTTCCTGATTCTGTTTCTACCTTTTCACAGGGAATAAAGATTTAAGGCACTAGACAGGATATTAAAATGTATTTTGGTGAATACTTTCTTATTAATGGTCAGTTCAGGAGGTCCATGCATGGAATTATTTGAAACATTGATGTTTGACTATACATTTTAGCAGTCAAAGACAAAGATCATGGAGCTTCTGAATGAATGCAAAACATGCAATGGCAGAAATTTAATTAAGTACTGAACATATGGATTCATAATGTTATCATTCAACTAATTTTTGACATTTAAGAACTTACCTCAGCCCTGCCACCAGTGTCTGCAGCAGCACCTTTAGTCTTTTTCTTTCCTCCATCTTTACTACCTTCAGTTCCCCCCTGCACAAAATTCAGAATACATTACTTATTTGATGAAAGAAATGCTTAGTTTTAAGCTACTTTACACACAACTTACAAACTACACATAGTTCCTGCACATATGGGGAAGGCACATACACAAGGCTTGACACTACACAAAAATATTTTAAATAGGTTTTCCTTATTTGTAGTTATATACCCTATAATAAATGAAAGAATATGACTTCGGAGCTTTCACAAAAAGTGCAAAAGGAAATCCAACATGCAAGTGATCCTATGACATTTTGTAAATAGCACATTCCACCTCACAGCGCATTCAAGGTTTTAACTTCCAGATATATTTTTAGAAACGTACGGGAGTACAAACCAGTTTGCGGAGTGAGCTTTATATAAAGGAAAAAAACCTGCTCGGTTCATAGGGTGTGTGTCGATTTGACAAAGAAAATAAATGATTCGTGCAATCATGTGATTCCTGTCTATTTGTCCTACATGTGAGGAAGCCTGTCGACAAGCAGTGACATTTTTAAACAGTCAGGTTTTACACTGAGTAAGTTTGTAGTAAGTCTAACTTTCTCCCCATACTATAGCGTTAGCTAACACGACTGGGATACGTGTCAAACAAAACTAATGTTAGCTCACTGGGCTCGCTTAATTCCGATGTGTAACAGTTTATTGCCTAAACAGATTAAAACAAGAATTAAATGAATGTTTCTGTTATCTTCAGCGTAAAATTGTAGGTAAAACCAACATTTATAAAAGCTAATTAGCCCTTAGCTAACGTTTAAATGCCGGCATGAATGAAACAACAGCTTTACGTAGCGACTAGCTAGCATGCTAACAACGCGAATACAGCCAGTCACCAAAGTGAAATATTACCTTTTTTCCCTCGTCGACCTGTAATTCGCTCATTTTCTCCGCGACAGTCTGTTCGGCCATAACAAATGAAAAGCTACCTCACTTTTAGAGATAACTTCGGCGGTGTGAGCAGTGACGGTGCCGGGTGAGGAGTGATGACGTTTCCCGGATATTTCGATTCTGATGCAACTCTGCCCGTCCCCTTAGCAGGAGAGTCTGTGACTGAATATGACAGGACTCTCCGCTGCACTTCTAACCTTTAAAAGTCAGGCTCTGAACGCTAAAAACATTGTTATTAAAGCTCACAATCAGTGTATGATTGTAGTAGTTTGTTCCTATAGGTTTAGTTTTCACAGACGTTAGTTGAGAAAGCTGTTTTAGTTACTCATTCCCTTTTCCTACAGACGATCTTAAATACATATGCTGTGTTATCAACAACCACACAACCGCTAGACCCCCACAGAGCCCCAGCTTTATTTATTTGGGGCCACGCATTTTGATTAATTGTAAATTTCTCACTAATTTGCACCACTGTCATTCCGAACTGTGTTGGGTCTTCCTTTTTCCAAAGTGTGGCCCTTCTCTTGAAGAGGGACTCTTTGTCAAAATATAGTTTTAAGACCTCCATGTTGATATTGTGGGTGTCCATTAGAATATTATGATTCATGAGCTTTCATGAAATTATGTGAGGAGCAACAACACAAAGAAAACCCTAGGTAAGGTACAAAAGTAGCTATAGTAAGGCTCCAACCACCAGCTGTTTTCATTCATCAAAATGTCTCACTATATTTTTTTGTTTGTTTGTTTGTTTGTTTGTTTTTCAATAATTAGCTGGCCATTCAGTGCAGGCTAATATCTGACTGGCTAATTTAACAGTCAAAAACCTGAATATGTTGAGTTTACCATCACAGAAAACTGACAAACTATTCAATTCACATTTGAGAAACTGGTACCAGCGAATTTTAGGGATTTTCCCTAAAAACGCCATAAAAGATTAATTGGTTAATATGCAGTCTTCCAATTAGTTTTCTGTCAGTCAACTTATTGATTGTATGAGCTGGTTTCTAGGTGTCTGGGTAAATAATGAAACTGATGTGTAGTGGGGATCAATAGGGAACCAACAACACATTTTTCCCCATAGATCCCTTCAAGCAGTTAATCCAACCATGCCCAGCACAATCCCAAAATACTTTCTCATAGATTTAAATATCTAATACCCAAGATGAAACACTATATTTAGGACACCGAGTTGTTTTCTAACAAAACTATTTTCAAAAACATGTCATGAAAAATTTGAAGACTAGACAGAAAACGATGCAGAAACCATTTTATTAAGAGGATCTTTAGTGCAGCACATGTTCATGTCTCACCCTCAGTGCACCACCAACCACAGTTCACAACAATCACATTAAATCAATTATAGTCTCTAAAATGTTTTAATAACTGGTATTGAAATTGTATGTTAAGTTCATATTACCTGTTCATTTATATTTTCTGTAAATGTTATTTCTTTTCATGAAGAATTCTACATTAAGGCCTTCTCTCCACTGCCAGAAGTAAAATTCTGGAGGGAAAAAAATATGTTTATTATATTGATTGAGCCATGTGTATGAAGGTTGAGCACTTATTGCTCAGTTAGACACATCTTCAACAAGAGAGGCAGCTTAAATCAGTGAAATAACCTGCTGCTGTGTTTGGCTTGAGCAAAACCTGCATATTCTCAGTGGTACATTTTACCCAACCACAGCAGTTTGGATAAAATTATTTCTGAGCTGCATAAAAACAATATATATATATATATTTTTGCTTCATATATCTTGAGGTGTTCGAGGCGGACAAAGTGTTTCTGAGTGAAATCAGTGGAGTATTTTACACTTATTGCTGGCATGGTTTCCCAGCGGGGAAATGAGACTGGTGGTGTATAGGTGCTGTTAAATCAGCACTGATCAGGAGTCATATTTTTACTTCTATTTAGTCGGATGTATGATTTCTTTCTGTTAAGCATCAAATGAATTTTCCATGCACCAACCAAATGCCCTTGAGGAACAGAGCTAGAGTGCTGTCAGCAACTTTTGCTGTTATATTCTGACAGAACTACTGAGTCTAAGAGCTGGATGTAAGATCATTTGTAAAATTGAAAAAGGAGAAAGGGGGATGATCTTCTCGGTCTAACATCCTGAAGCAAATGAAGATGATACCCACTGCTCTTTCACTGGCAGGTGGTTTCACTTTTCATGTGAACATCCTGTTGCTAGTAGCAACCACTACTGGCACAGTTCAATTCCTGTAGTAGCTTAACCAACATTGTTTCATCCACCATTTTGTTCACGATCAAGCATATGCTGACAATCATCTTTAATTTACTGTTGAAATGCTCTTCTCTATCTGTAAGGTACACCCAGTCTATATCAGTGCTGCTTTGTTATTTGCTGTAATCAGTTTTCTCCTAACAAAGCTAGACAGTGTATTAGCTGTTTGGGGCTAATGTGTTGCTAACGCCATGTTCATGTCATATTGTGTAAAACATAATTATGAGCAGCCAAGTGGGAAAGCCCATTGAGTTCGGCCTCTGACTTGTAATTTAGAATTAGAGCTAGCAGTCGGTAATCATCTGAAAAAACTCTCAGCGAACTGTTGGCAGTATGGCTAAAAGGCATCACTACATCAAAAGTTGGACAGAGTAATGGCCCACTGGCATTGATTGAGCTACAAATAATGCAACACCAAAAGCTTCTAATTTTGGCTTTTTATTTGTTGTGAGGATTATGTAAACGGTAAGAATAAGAAATGTTTTCTTTCCAATATTGTTTAAATGCCACATACTCTGCTTTTCTTTTTACCACTACTTTTAATGTATATTTACAGTTTGTTTAGTCTAAGTTTTTTCTGTTGCCAATATTGCCTTTCTTATTTTTTTTTCTCAAAAATTTCATCTACTGCTGCGAAGTTTAATTTCTTTTGAGTTTTATAAACTACAGAAATTTAACTATGCATTTATGTTGTTGCTTATATGTCCAACATGGACATTAAAGATTACCAGTGTTTTTTAATCTTAATCGCATGAATCAACTAATCACACATAATTTGCACTCACAAAGCATGCATAATCAAGATAAACAACAGATTAGTCTTGTGACTGATTACAGTCATCACTGATAGCTCTGCTTACTGAGAGAGTAACTGAGGTTATGTTTGTCCTATATTTTTCTTTCTGCTTTGCTTGAAAGTGCCAGATTTCAGACAGTGTGTGCATTTCAATTAAGAGTTGAACACTGGTTGTAAACTTGTGACACACTCCAAGGGAATAAAGAAGAAGCTGTAGCTCAGTGTGCAATCCTGCTGTTCTGGTCTTGTTGTGAGGAGAGGGAAGTCTTGAATAATTAACCTTAAAGCACTTCAAAGTCAGGCACAGTGCTCTTTTTCTTGACTCTGTACTAGGCCTTAAACACTGCTCCAGTTCCAATGCAGACTCAGATAAAAATGCATGCAATAACTACTGTAATATATTTAAAAAATACTTTTAATTTTTGGTTATGAGGATACATAATAATATTAACATTTTCAAAGTTGTTTTAAATTTCACATTCTAAAAGAAGTAAGATTAATTCAGATTTATAGGTTACTGTTTTAATAATTTAAGAGAATTTATAAAATAACCACTATTCTCCTCATCTATAAATAAAGAAGTGAATAGATTCTGAAAAGGTTGTGGGATAAAAAGTGAAAAGAGGATGCATAGTACTTATACAAAATAAAAAAAAGAAAAGAATGTGGAAGAGAAAAAGATGCCTGTAAAAGATGAAGGGGGCATCTGTTATTGTAAGGACAAGATTTATGTTTCATGTCTAAAGTCATTCTCTAATTATTTGGAGGTATTTTGAATATTTTATATCGCTAGCCATTAGGTGTCACTAGAGAAACCCTGCAAAAGACAAACCCAAGTCTGAATCCAACACCAGTCTGTCTCAAATTGAAAACTGGTTTCACCCTGCAGTTTTTACTCCCCAACAGTTCAGCAGCTGACATTGTCACCTACCTCACTGAAGTTTTGATATTGCCAGCATTTGTCTACAGGCATCTCTACAGGGAGCAGCATAGAGCTCCTACCTCTGTCACTCTGCTCCTCATTTGAAGGAAATTGAATAGGTGAATACATGATGGGATTTGTTCTAAATGCATCATAAATATTTTATTTCTTCATTCTTTTGCAATACAGAGTGCCTCTATGAGATCATCATCTGCTGCTATTTTCTGCCACAAATGAAACATTTATTTTAAACAATACAGAGGAATACCTCTTTTATAAAAAAACTGAATTTAGAAATCTTATGGCTGAAACTAATTCAAAACCAATACCCATAAAACTGAAAAGAAAGAACTGACTCTGAGATACAGAAAAAGATGTCAAATTTGGAGATGCAAAGATTGTCTGCAAATAAACTAGATGGTAAGACTGGCTGTGGGGCTGAAAGATGTTTTTCAAGCTCAGAGCTGATAATGCCTCCTAAGAGGGCAATCAGGGCCATCAACACATAAGAACCAATCTCAATTTAATAATACAAATCTGTATATGAAAGCGTTCTTATGGTCCAAACATAGCAGGCCTCTACATGGACTGCATGTATTCCTTCAGGGTGAAAAGACCTTCAGGTGCCCTCCATACTGGAAAAAGATGACACCAGGTCAGAGGCTAGGGCAGGGAGGATCACTGCACACCCCAACCAGACAGACAACCATCTGCTGCAAAATCCTTTATACAATGCTCCGATCCTCCCCAGGCTCTTCCTGAGAGCTGTCACGCTACTCCCACCAGCAGTCCTCCGTACACACAAAATCTCTGAAGGACTCACAACTCAGTGTGCTTAAGTGTGAAACCTGGTACTCAATCTGTGCATTACTGCATTTTCTCAAAATCCATATATTATTATAATGCACATTTTCACATGATGTCAAGAACTTTTAGAATTTAATTTATCTCTACTTGAATGACACACTTTTTGTATAGAATTTATATAGAAGTTAACAAACATCAAAATAAATGCAGGACACAAAAAATTATTTGACAATTTTCCAAAACATGTGAACGCATATATGTGTTCATAAACCATTGAGGTAAACAGCAGTATAGTGCAGAAAAAATACAGTATGTTCTGCATGGATGTATAAAACAGCCAAAATCAGGAGCTAACTGGTGGCATAAAGTCGATATTCTAGATGATTTTCATTCATTATTTAGATTTTGACTTTGATGTATCAATATTCAAACATTAGTTCATCATTCTAAATGGAAAACAAAAATATGGAGATATCTGCTTATGTAATGCTTTATTCAAGCTCTTCATATAGTGAGAATACAAATAATGTGCATGTACTTAAAAATGGGTCTTCTAAACCACATCAACCCATTGTTACCCACTCCTACACACACACACACACGCACACACACACGAGCGCACACACACACACACGCATGCACACACACACACACACGCACACACGCGCACGTGCACACACACACACACACACACCCTCACACACACACACACACACACACACAGGTCTGTTTCTGGGTCATTTGTCTTCCTCTGCGAGCTTCCTGCAGAGTTTCTGGTTCAGATAGAGGTGCTCCCTTTGAGTTGAATTCAAATACTGACGCACATGAAACAGCACTGACAGCAGTCAAATGAAGCACAATGAAGAGGGGAAAAAAATCTTTTCCGAGGAGAAACAAAAAATATGTTCTCAGAAGTGTTTTAGTACAGAGCTCAATTTCTTTTTATTCAAGGTGAATCACTCACATAAAATGTTTCTCTACTTGACAGTGAAATGGCATGAAGTTATGAAGTATTCCGCTGCATTAAAATAAAGCTTACAGATTCTGTTGCACCCATTTAAGAAGGTGCACCAAAAAATATGAGGTGTGCCAGTTTGCATATGACCAAAAACCTATAAATAAATCAGTTATACCATTAAAATTGTAGTCACATTTCTTCAAAGTGTGTGCATAGGTCACATCCTTGGCAGATAGGGGGTCCAGATTATGCGTCTTAGGCTGACATTTTTTCATTGCCACATAATGTCAAATACACCAAAGGAAGTCTTTACTAAAGCTGCCTTTTTCAAACCCTCTATGCAGCTAGGAGAGGATAAAACAGAAGCAGATTGGGAAAAAAAATCAAGGTACTAAGCTTTTTTCCACCCTGCTTCTATCTTAGTGAGAAATAAGAATCAGTCAATGTAGAAGACAATAAAATGTACATCACATTGCACCCAGAGGAAACATTTATTGGCTTTTTCCCACAGCCAGGGGTGATGGCACAACAACTGGTAGTTTGAGGGAGAAAGACAGAGAGGGAGGGAGATAGAAGTATTAGGCTTGATTTTGGTCCCTTATCATTCAGTTCAGTCTGCTGGCTCAGCAGCGGTAAGCAAATTGAAACTAACAGGATCTGCTGTAGCTACTACCCCTTCACAGTAATATATGAGCCAAGCTGGGCCTGACTGTCATTAGAGGATTACACTTTATGTCCTCTGCTACTGCCAAAAGCATCTTGATGTACTTAAAGGAACAACCATCACTGAAACAAAAAAAAAAAAATCACATTAATGTGAGGATGTCTCCCTTGAAACTGAAAGCCAATAATCTTGACTGTTTCAGTAGCTTCCATAAGGACTATGTCTTCTTTTTGAACTTTAGCAATGATCTATTTTGGAAATGTATAAACTGAAACTGACTGAAACTCATTGCCCAGAATATTCTCTCTGGCTAGAATATATGCTTACACTTATTGACAAATCACATCTTGGGTTCACACTGATCTATACATTACATTTATACAACATCATACTTTATGTTATAGGCCATTTGCTATTTAGTCCTATTAATATGAGAGCTAACAGCATCACTCTTCTTCTATTGAATATTTTGTCATCCTGGTTCTATTATTTAGATCAAAATAGGTATTACATTACACAGCATTAAAAGGAAGCTAGAATTTATTCCAAACATACATTTCATTGCATTTATTCACTTCAAATAGCAGGATAACCCTGATAAGATGAAATAGCTCATTAAAAGCATTAAAAACTAGAAGAAATTTATGAATACAGGCTTCAGCACAGGTTTCTGAGTTATTCTCCCATCTTTGGTGAGCACTCTATACAAAATCCTCCGTCAACCACACAGGTGAACTGTATTAATCTCACAATTTATTCAATTCATTTGACTAATTGAAAAGCATCCAATGAGATCCAGAAAGCTCATGCAATCCTATAGTGAGTGTGAAAACTGAATGTTTGACTTCCTGTCTTACAAGAGCAGTAAAAAAAAACAAAACACAAATGTTAAGCAACCTCCTAGTGGTTTTTAAAAAAACTGACTTTGAACAGTTCTTTGTGTATCATCACTGAGAAATATGATCAGAATCTATAGACCAAATGTTAAAGTATTTGATGTAGCTTAATATTTTTACACCAATGTATCAAATGACAATATGAGAGCAACCTGACAATGTAAATGGGGTCATTTGCAGGGATGAAACTGCAGAGAAACTAATCCCCCGAATCTGCACGTCCCCTCTACTTTACAGAGCTTTATAGAAAGCTTCGTCTGTCTGGCCTGCAACTTTAATGAGCGTGAACTTTTGGTTCACTCTCATTGCTCCGTCTACCACAGTTTTAGTAGGCAGCTTTAAAAACCCACAGTGCACAACCTGCCCATCAAATAGCAGGCAGACAAAGTGTCATTTAACTAGATGGTAACCATACTGGAGCATTTACTGTAAGATCCAAATATTATCCATCTGGAGCTGGTAATGTAACATAAAACATTGATTGCATGATTAGATTTTAACGTAACATGGAAAATTCTTGTCACAACAAAAAACTAATTATTCAGTAATTAAAGACAAAAAGTAAATAATTGCCCTTTTGGCATATGGTTTTCATTTATTGCTAAACTATCTACATACTTATTCCATGACTGATTTGAGAACAGAAATTAAAATAAGATAAAATACACAACAATAAAAAGTAGTTAAAGAAAGAGATGGTAATAGCTAAAAGAAATGTTAGGGATATTACATAGTGTTTTATGTTAATATGTCTTACACTTTCATGACTCCATCTTACTAATTAATTTTAAAAGCATTAGCAGTAGTAATAGCACCATCTGTAATAATGTTCTATTGTTTCCTAAAAGGACTTTTAAGAAAAAATATTATTTTATTCTTACTATTCGAAAAGGGCCATTTTGTGAATAGATGGTTGGTTATAATCTTTCCAGCCACAATCATCTGCACACAAAAGAACACTGAGAGCAAGGTATTGTGAAACATATAATGAGACATGCACAATTCACCAGCACCTGCTGTAATACATGAAGCAAAAGTCAGTGAACCAGATAGCACATGAATAAAGCAGTAGGGAGAAGGCTAGAGTAGGGGTTTGAAGCCTCCCTCCCCTCTCATTTTCTTGGGAGCAGGTCGGGAGGCATCCTTGGCTTTAATCAGGCTCACCTAAGCATACCTTAGTGATGCTGTGCCATGATGATGGATGGCCTGGGGAAATACCTTTAATAGCAAGCTCTCAGCTAGGCTTTGTGTTTGGCAAAGCAAGTGCTCACTCTCAGAAAGTATAGTAGTGAACTAAGGAACTGAATAAAGACAACTGAGGCATGTACTTGTCAACATTTTCACCCTATTAATTATTGGATTCCCCCACTGTGTCTGATTTGAATCTGGAAATAATCAACTCCGGTGCTCATATCTAGTGCCTTGAAGTACAGACACATCTGACAAATGCAAGCTTTCAGGGCATTTCTGACATTTGTGTGATATACCACACAGCAGAAATGTATGTCATTCCTTTTTGCCTGTGGACTGACATCAGTTAGGGTGGATAGAAAGGTGTCTTTTCACTTGGTCAAGAACGATACATTTTGTTCTGTACGAAATGCCAAAGGCTCAGTTTAATCTATTCACACACACTTTCTTATGTTGTTGCCTTGGAGGGCTGAGGCTACTGCTGCACACAGAGCAGCTCTTGTAATTGTAATAAATAATGTATTATTAATATGGCTGATTAAACAGTCTGGGAATCCTCTCCCCGTGGGTAACACTACTTCCAGCAGAATAACAAAGATTACCTTAGAGCTTTCCGCTCTTGTCACACCATTGTCTGATAAGGAGTTAGACAGCTACTCCAGATCAAAGAACACCTTTATGCAATGTGGCTTTGCAAGTTCAGTTCCGTTTGAAAGTCTGGTCATTTATGCCTGGGTTCCCAACTGGAAGTTTTCAGCTTTACTATGTGCTGTAAAATGTTTGATAATGTACAATGTATTTAGTTTATCCAAAGTTTTATGTTTTCCCTCACATACTAGCTTTGTCTCCAGATTACATTTATGGGTCAGCAGCCATGTACCAAAATATCCCTGGTTTGCGTCCTGGACGAGGACTTTTGTTCCATATCATTTCCACACTCCCTCTCCTCTCATTTCCTGCCATCATTATTATCAGCTATAAAATAAAAACATAATGCTATAAAAATATTAAAAAAAATAATAAATTTGACTTTTATTCCATTGCATACCAGATTTGTTTTATGAGATACATAATGTAGAATTATATTTTATATCAGTATAATTAGAAAACGTTTTGAATGCATCTGAATGTGTCAATGAATGTATCTACCAAATAAAGTGTTCATACAGAAAGTATCTGCAAAATGCTCACTGGCAACATATTTATTTTGACAATCTTACTGTATTCTTGCAGTATCAGCTTGTAGCAATTAAGACTTGATTGATGTTTTTCATGGTAATGTTAAGGCATTCAAAGCCCTCTGCAACGTGACATACTATAATTATTACTTTTGTGCAAACCAAGATACACGTGGGACTCAAAATGCAAACCCTAGTCTATGGTGCCAAAATCCTTGTTTTTGTATTCCAACTATCCAACCTGACCAGCTTCCCATGAATTGCGTGGGTAGAACATAGTATTACCCTAAAAAGAAAACCCTGCCTCACATATAATCAAGAGAGCTATTATTATTATTATTTACAAGCGATAGGGCCATGAGTCAGTTCACTGTCTTGTTGAGCGTGAAGAGAAGAAGCACAGGGCACAATAATATTGCAACACTGTTGTGCAAATTTTAGCACAGTGGTACCCCTGTTTCTTCCTGTCTGCAATAAATTTTATATTATTTAAAAATTGGGATTGGAGCTTGGCTAAAACGTCTTGCTGTAACATTATTTTGAAGCAAAAAATGAAGGGTGCTCAGTGTCTGTCACCTTTCATCCACTTTGCAATACTCCATTCCAATACTACCATTTTGTGGTTCAGCAACGGTACTAGAAATCCTTTTAATTCTCTCAATATTAAAATCGCCTGATGGAAAATTGCATTTAGCCACTGCACCATAAAGCCCCCTGCCTACAATTCACCCTTGAGTCT
Organism: Mastacembelus armatus; assembly: GCF_900324485.2. NCBI lineage: Eukaryota > Metazoa > Chordata > Actinopteri > Synbranchiformes > Mastacembelidae > Mastacembelus > Mastacembelus armatus. The sequence continues at coordinate 20,978,281 of NC_046641.1, forward strand.
CACCTTCTCTTCTATCTGCTACTTCAGCAAGTAACACATCACTATTACTTTCCTAGATAGAAAATTTTGGCCTCCATTTCTCATCTTACTTTTTTTTTTTCCAGACTTGTGGAGTGCCCTGCTCTAAGGGCCCTCTAATATCAGACAGTATGGAGAATTACATTTTCTGCCTGCCATACCTGATGGAGACCACTAAAACTTTCATGCTATAAATTTTCTTCAAATGCCAAGTTTCCATGGACTTGAGACAAGGTCAGAATATTTGTCCACAAATAGGTCCCTGATGTATGAAGACAAAATGGTATTACAAACCGAACTGCTTCTGAGGAACAAGCTCTGTCCCTGCACCTAATATACCTGATGGGACTGCTACCACAAGCAGTCAAGCAAGAGTAAGAATGGCATATTTCTCATTAAACTGCCAATGTCTTTGACAGGCACTGACCTTTGGTGGACAGAGGTCTTTAAACCCTATTATAGGGTTTTGGGGGGGGATAGAAGTCATTTAGCCTAATGCTTGGCAAGGACATTTACAGAATCCAATAAAGCAGAAGGTTACAGACTGTCCATTCAAGTCTATAACAGTGCACTTGAAAAAACTCTTGCTAAGTGCTGTCTTATCTTGTTGGGACAGCAGAATACTCAAACCAATTGGGGAGATCAAAACGAGATAACAGTCATTTGATTTACTTTAAGAAAGCATTGAAGCCCTATGAAGTTTTTAAGCAAGTAAGTGCTAAACTAATGCCCCGAGGAGTTATATTGACTATGTCACCAATCCAAACATGCTAAATCTATGCATCCAAGACACACCGGAAAAACAGGAGGCCTGCAAGTCTCAAATTTCTACAAAAACATGGTAAACAGAGTCACAGCCACAGTTGTGAGAATAAGACAGATGAATGCAGCCATTTAACTGCAATTGTCTGACGCAAACTATTTGACCAGAAGTTGGACAGTCTCAAAACACAACACACTAAAGTGGAATAGGTGCCTGCTGTCTACCAATAAAAAAGGGTGTAGGAGGCATTATGGGATTCATCAGAATTTTAAGACTGATGAAATGTGTGAATAAATAAATGCAAAAATCCTGCAGACATTTTGCCATTTCAGAACAAAGGAAAATGACAAGTGAATCAGACATTGAAAATGAAGAATGGCTGTGATGGTATTTAGCTAATACCAGTAACATGACTGTGGTAAACCTTTCAATATGGTAAATTATTCATTGACATGTTTGTTTGCAGGGGCCTGAAGTATATCCCAATATGCACTGGGCAGGACTCCAGTTAATAAGGCTGACACAGATTGACAGTCACTCAGACTCATTTGTGGACATAATAACGTGGTTGGACAACATTCAAAAGCTATCCACACAAATGTGCTAAAAATGCAAATGCTCAAATAATTAAGCCACCATGTCACCTATTTCCCTATGTAGCCACTCAAAATTTTGAGGTATAGCTGTGCAACAAATCCAGCAGTCAAAATTATGTTATAATTTAAAAAAAAAAAAAGAAAAAAAAAGCTATCGCCAAAGGAGGACAGCAAGAAGGTTAATGGCCTGGCTCACTTTATGACTTTGGAGGATGATTACTTTTCGTGGTAATTTGCTGTTTATATGAATAGAAAAGCCTATAAATAGTGCAGCCTTGCAGAGTGACAATGTGATTATGGCTTTGGCAACTCAAGATAAGCAAATCTTGTAGCTCTAAGTAAAAGCTTTCTTGGGATTCACTTTCCTTGACCTAGAAAATCCTGTCACTCCTACTCATCTACACACTTATTTCCCCTAAAGATGCTTTAAACAGTCAGTTATGCTCAGAGGCAGCAGGTCCTACACTGTCCACAAGTAACTAAAAGCTTTTAACGCCATGCTTCTACTTTTATCCTCTCTCAGTGATTTTTGCAAGGGTAATAAATATCAGAAGTAGCGTGTATGACTTCTGAAAAAAGTATTAGATAAAAGCTTGATATTGTATGTTTCTGCATAACAATATTGTTTTTAGTCATGTTAGAGTTGCAGCTCTAGGAGTAGCAACTCAAATATCTGAACAATTACTCAACAAACACATTCAGGTCTCCTTTAAGATAAACCATAGACTGCATGGGATACCCTTTAGTTATTCTGGCAATTTCTTGACTTTTCAGGTAGTGGCACCAGCATGTGAAATAATTTTAATTAATTTGTGTAATATCTTTGTTTGTGACCAGATACCTGCGTATCTAATATTCATCAGTTGTAGTTTATGTTCAGAGCTAATCAGTGCTAATTTATTTACAAAAATATACAGGCACCTAATTCAGTCATTTGGTGGGAATTGCATCTTCTTTTGTGTCTTCTTTTCCTCATACTACAGGACTGGCAAACTTCAAGCGGGCTGTCATATGCTTCCATCTAGCCACTCTACCATAAAAGGCCTGACTGATACAGTGCTGCTGAGATGTTTATCCTTCTGACAGGTTCTCCCATCTCTGCAAAGGACATCTGATGCTCTGTTAGTGTCTGTTGGGTTCTTGGCCACGATCCTGACTTTGCCTGTTATTGTAGTTCTGGTTCCAAACTTTTTCATTTCACAATTACTGAGCCCATTGTGCTCCTGGGAACACTCAAAACTTTAGAAATCGTTTTATACCTGATTGATGCCTGACCACAATTTTATCACAGATCTACAAAGTACGTGTCTAAACTATGTCCAACAAATTACGTTTGCCACTGCTGAACTCCAATCAAGTTCAAGACACACTACGATGATAATTAAAGCAAAACAGAATACACCTGACAACAATTTGACCACATTGGGTCTGAATATTTTGTAATTAACAGATTTCAGTTTTTGATTTTTAAATTAAAGAAAATCCAAAAATGTGTTTTGTCAATATAAGTTATTAAAAGGAAATTAGTGGACATAAATAGCAATTTTATCCATTTAAAATTAAATGTACAACACAATGAAGTGTGTAAAACAGTGGAGGGGTTTGAAGCCATTGTATGTGTGCTGTGGTCAATATTTCATTCTAGACTCTGCTTGACCTGCCAAATGTTACATAACAAAGCTGATTTATTTTTATGCTTCAGATGGACAGTGGACTCCTCAGAATTGGATTATTTGCACTATTGGATGGAAATGTATGTAATTATACTACCATTATGAAAAATGATTTTCTTTTCCAGTCTGCTTTTAACTTGTCATGTCTAAAGTTGTTATGGATGTGAAAAATGCTGGTTCAGTCAGTAAGTTTTGGAGCTGCAATTTATAAGACTGTTCCTGTGAGGAAGATGATTGTTTTTTACCGATTTGTTTATGACAGGCTGTGGAGCCACAATAGCTTGATTTGACTCAATCACCCCTATGCAATGCAGTCCCCAGTGAAGCTTGCAATGTTTCTCTTTTCATAACAGCAATACATGCTCACCACTAAAGTGAAAATGCTCTGTGACTCAGAAAGAAATTCTGATTCGATGTATAAATTACAAACTGAAGCTGTTATTTTGTGAGTCGTTGCATAAATGGAATCCTTCTTGGCACAAGCACAAGCTTTGACATTATTGATTATGGATGTTTCCTAACTGTGGATATCTAGTGCTGTAAACTGGTTCACATTTTGGGATTTGTCTATTATGTGCCTCTGCTTGTTCTGTACAGGGTTGCAGGGGCAGCAGAGTCTATCTGAGCTTAATAATGGACAACTGGGAGTATTACTGTATATGAAAGAGATGGACCATGGCTCCGGGTTTACAATCAACCTGGTACCTTAGGCAAGAAACGCATTAAAAATCTGCTCAAACTGCGAAGTCGTTTCATTCACTCAGCAAAAAGTGATCCCTAATGAGCTGAATGATGACTTTCACCTCTTTCCATTGTAATTAATCCATTTACAACTTAATTTTGAGCTAATATAATAGATTGTATCAACATACTTGAAGTATTTATACCTTAAGGTTATTTTCTATTTACAAAATAAGACAAATAAGGCTGCAACTAATTATGAAATTAATCTCTCAGCTATTTTTTCATCTAATTGATTCTTTGATCTTTTGGTCACACATTTAAAAAAAAAAGTGAAGAAATGTCTAACACAGTCCAGAGAGCCTAAAGTCATGTCTTTGCATAACTTTTTTCAATGTACAACTGTTCAAACCTGTAAATATGAACATGCAGATGTTTGGAAATAAATCACAAAAACTTGTAGAATGTGGAGTTAGAGAATGTAGCTAATGATAAATCGACAATAAATGCTTAACGTACAATGTATGCTACCATATAAAATATGACAATAAAAAATAAGACAGCAGACAAAACAGATTGAGATAAATTAATACAGCAAAACACAAAAAAATAGTTGAACTGTTAAATATCAATAGCCTGTGGTAATTAGTTGAAAAAATGCAACAAGTTCAAACTCTGGAAAAGGTGAGAATAAAAGCTGTTTTTCCAAACAGTCGATACTAGCACTTTGCTTTTTTGTCAGGGTAACACTTCCAATGATAGCATCTACTAGATGGGAGCGAAGTGATCAGTCTGTCACCCTGTTGGTTTTGCATCTGTGACTATCTCCCTATCACTGCACCCAAGTGATACCCACAGATGGCAGCTGTGTTCCAGAGCTATTTAATGTGATGTTTTTATGGCCTTGTCTATAAGCTTCCAGTCCTCATCAGTATAATTTTGTTACTATATAATATAGGAATCTTGACTGTTGCCCCAGCAGTAGTTATTTGCTGAGTTAGTGACTGTATTGTATGCATTGGATATCTGAACTTCTAATAATATTAATAAAAACAAAAAAAACCTTACTTTACACAGACACCATTAACACTAATATGACTATGCTTTCTGCTGTTTGCCTTTATGCCAGGGATGATTTCCTTCATCTTGATGGCATTTAAATCAACCTTACTTTCACTTCACCACTCTGTGAATCACACAAACTCCTCTCTGTGAATAGGACTCATCATTATGCTGAATTCCCTCTATCAGTTTTGCTGCTCGCAAATTTAATGATGCGGTCCCTATCATATTTTGCAATGCAGTCATGAGTGAAATGTGAATATAGAAGTGAACTAAGGCTGCACCTCTTGGGTGCGCCTGTGTTCATTACCACTGTAGACGAAGTGAAATTGTCTATTCTCACCAGTTAAAAAAAAAAAAGACTGAAATCCAGACAAAATGCCTGGCAGCTGTGGTGTACTGGTTGGTTTTTAATGTGCACACTGGTAATGGTCAATTAATTTATAATCAGTGCTGCATATATTAATATAGACTAACTTTGTGACTGGGAGGATGATATGGTGAAGAACCTCAGCAAAATGCTGATTTGAGTAGCTGCACAAAATAGATCAAACACTGAAATCTTTATCTTAGCAATCCACGCTGGAGAATGTACTTTTGTAACACATCTACATTTGAACAGTTTTTAAAACCTGAATAACTTTTATTTAACAGCACAGCATCTCTTTTTATTGAATGCAGAACTGTCTAAAAATTTTAGAACAGACACCAGTTTCATCGGCCTGACAAGACAAAGAGACAGTAAGTTTACTTGTGCTTTTATATAATTTCCACCCTGTGACATTAATAAATATTTCACACTGTCTCTCCAGTAAGTGCTAGAGTACTCACTTGCTCTATGAAATGCCTTTGCTACTATGTTCCTAAAACATGGGTAAAATAATAATTTGTTGATCATTTGTCTTTTACAGTCTGCTTTGGGCAGACTGGTGCAATTAATTGAGGGAGTTTCTGGAGGGTTAAGAGTATTTTATGGGCATAAGACTGAAAAGGCATTGTCTCATCTCACATTTTTCAACAGTTTTGAAGCCAAGCAAATTATGTCTTCTTGCTGATCAAATATCAACTGCATATGATGCTCTTTTGGGCAATCATATAGATATAGAAGAGATATTTTGCTCTGGAATTCGGAGGAGTGGTTGAAATTCCTGGATAGTTTCCCATCTTCAAAACCTGGGCATATGAATATTCCTGTGAAGACGAGGCTTGTTTTAGACACTATGTTTACACAAGGGTGAAACAACTGGCTTACAGAAAATGTTTTCCCAAAAAGAAGTACCAACACAGCCAAGCTAATGGGATTTTAACAACTACAAATAGAAAGAAGGTGGAAGAGTGTGCGGTTTGGCTAACAACATTCTGTCTTTATTTTTTATTTTTGTCACCCACTTCCTTGTTTTTTGGTGCTCCTGACATCATTTCCACATGCACACTAGCCAGATGTCACATTTTTGACAAATGCCAGACAACATCCTAAATATCACTGAGTCAACTCCAGGTGCACAAGGCCTGCATGGGCTGATAATGTGGAACAGACCCAATTTAGTGCAATTTTAATGCCAAAAGGTTCCATATTGCAGCTTAAGCAAATGTTGCTACTGGCTCAGCACTGGCACATTTCCACTTATATAAAATGATTTTCCCAACTCACAACTGTGCAAGTATCATCTCCCTTATATCCAGCAGGGCAGAAAATAAGAAATTTACTTTACATTTCCAGTATATGAACAACATCACGCTATCTTCTCCATGGAAGAAGCCACAAAAACAGCAACAAGCTGTTCAGAGTTGACCAGTCTTGAACCACTGACCCAACTTCTTCTGCTCCCAATCCCTCACCTCCCAAAGTAGTATTCTGAGCCCCTAATTGGAAGGATTGTAGCCTTATACCAAAGAATGAGCCAATCAGGATGTCTTCCTCTCCACAGGACTGGAACGGCACGCTGGCTCTGGAGCTTGTTAAAACATAGCTACTTGTAGCAACATGGGAGCGGCGCCACACAGACACACACACACACACACACACACCAAACATAGACTACAGTAAAGTTACTAAAATCACTAAGTATCTCCACACCATTGGAAAACAACAAATCTATATTTTATGTTGTATAGTGTGGTATAGTCAAGCATTGTGCAGTTAAATATATAACCTACCAAACCTGTAAAATCATAGACTTTTGGCCAAGTGAAACTGGACAATCAGGCTGACAGAATGACAGTAAAACACTGGGAAGGAAAGAAGGTAATATCTGCCACCTGATGGCAAAATTAATCGAAGTATGCCATTAGATGCTAATCAAATTGGTTCTTCTGTTCTTGATGGTTTACTTAAACTGGGTATTCAAACAAAGAAGATAGAGTCTGTGGTCATGCTATTGCCTCTGTAAGATTGTGCATTAGTGTAACAGTGCTTTCAGCTAAATGCTAATATCTGTGGGCTAGCATACTTGCAATCACAGTGCTTAATTGCTAATGTTTAGGAGGTATTATAATTACATCAATTTAGCATGTTAGCATTTCCAATCAGCACCAATACTAAATACAGCTGAAGCTGATGGAATAGTTTTTTTTTTTTACTGGACAAATTACAGAAGATGAAGTCAGTGGAAAACCAAAGTAATACAAAGTAAAGGCAGGGAAGTCAGGGAATCATCAAACTCTTTAAGATAAATATTTTAGGACCATGAATGTCTGCACAGCATCACCCCAAAAAAAATATATGTTACAATATAATGATGATATAAAAATTGGTATATTTCAAGTGACTGATGTCATTCATTGGTAGTCTGATACTGTGGATCCACCTCTGGTTGCTTCTGCACAGAAACTGGTTGCAAAATGTGTCCGAAAAACAAGATGGCAGCCTTCATACTATATTTTGGCTTCACTTTTGCAAAAATGGCAGGAAGTGTTGCTGCATCATCACTCTACCATCTACGGCACAGCCTCAGTAGCCACAGGCTTGAGATATGAGCCTGACAGGAGTGACAGACACCCTATGAAAAGATCACAGTGCAGGTCACATCAGAGCTAGCAGTTCAAAAGCTGCCAGTGAATAATGAGCACCCGTCTGTCATATCAACTTTAATCTTCAGGGGTGCCTGTTTTTATGATGCCTATAACAGGCTCTGCATCCACCAGGCAAAATAATAAAAAATATGGTGGCTATACAATCATTTCACAGGATTTTAATATAGTGCATGCTATAGAAAAAATGACAGGCAGATGGGAAAATTAAATGCCTCAATAATACTACAAAAAAAGATGAATACAATTATAATACAGTTGACAGTTTCCAGCAAAGATGGCACACTGCTACATCAAGGAATTAATTATATCTACATACTTCACAAACTATGTGAGATACACAGTGATCACTAATGAATGATAACCTCAGCAGGTGCAAAGTTTGTTAACAAAGTTTGTTAAACATAATTTAGTTTTTTAATCATTTAATTTAAAGTGATTTTCATAATTAGATAACACCCAGCAGCTGGCACAAGCCTACATGTGGAGTGCTGATAGGTTTGACTGTTTAGCATAATGCTTAACGCCCTTGGAGGCAACAGGGAGGCCAGATGTGTCTCATGACATGAAATGACTACCACAGAGCAGGGGAAAATGCCTTTGACTCTCCAGAAATTACAAAGTGGGAAAACTTTTAGGAAAGATACAGTCTAACAGCAGCATCAAACCTTAAAACCTGTAACCCTCAACAAAATTGAATATTTGGTAAAGTTACTTTCAAAAGAACTGAAAAATCTTCTAGTCACATCAAAGAGCAAGTGCTAGAGCATCTCCACCTGGACTATCAGTTCACATAGTGACTGTACTCATCGGCAAGTACAATCCATGAATAGAGCATCATATAAGTCTGTGATATTGGTCATTACCTCATATATAGTTTTGATAATGAGGTATTGCTGTTGCTGTAATTGACATTGTGGTCAATTGGGCAGAGTGGAACAAAGTTGCGGACATGACATTCAATATATTATCATTTTTTAAGTTACCATTCATCCAGAATCATGTTTATGTCCACCTGGAAAAAGCAACTCTAATTTACATTCCTTCAGCTGAGTTTTTGGTCGCTACTGACATTCAGTAATATCCCTCATGAGAGAAATACGTGACTCTTCAGCTGCTAAATGCTTCACAATGTTCACCAGTTAGTTCCTAGTTTGAGAAACACTATGACAGCAGTGACTTCAAACATTAAAAGTGTAGTGAGACAGCTAAACAATGAACTGAAAACTCATGAAGATTCAGGTGGTAGCTATGTATCAACATAACGATCCTGTCACACTGTCATTTGACATATATGCTATAAACATATAGATTACAGCCACGTTAAGCAAGATATCCCCTATGTACTGTATAGCTTCCATATCGGTTTTTGTGCCAGATGATGAGATTTTATGTAAATATAATCCCTGTTAACAAAAGATAGATACTTTATTCATCCTCCATTGTCCTGCAGCTCTTATATTAACTTTAACAAAGAAATTTCACTATAAAATACAATAACATATAACATAAATAGCATAACTAACATATCAACAATTACTATTAAATAGTCTAATGGCTGTGGGGACAGAGGATCTCCTCAACCTCTCAGTTCTGCAGCGCAGTGAGATGAGCCTCCCACTGCAGCCGCTACACTGTTTAGTCAGTATATATCGTAGAGGGGCTGTTTATTATTGTTCAATATGGAAAGCAGCTTCCTCCACATGTGCTGCTCCACCACAGTCTGAGAGGGTCCAGTCTCTGTCCGTACTGCCACTCCCCCAACAGACATCTCACCAGCAGCATAGAACAGTGTACTTGCCATGACAGTGTGGTAGAACATGCACAGCATGTCACTGCAGACACTGTACGAACCGAGTCGCCTCAAGAAGAAGAGGCAGCTCTGCCCCAGTGGTGAGAATACTGATTTCAGAAAGGCTCTCATTGCATTTTTAGCTGTGAAACTTGAATGAAACTGTGGCACACTTTGAAATACAAAAAGATTTGGTATCTCTCTGTCACAGCAGAGCGTTGACATTGAGGCAAGATAATTAAATCCCTCGTCCTTCTGACCAGCAGCATTCAAATCTGAGACTAAACTACAAGGACAAGAGCCCTTAATTTTGAAGTTGCAACACGGGTGCACGGTAAACTGCAAGCATCATTAGCACTCAACAAAACCCGAGGGTCTTTCACTTTTCCAAATGTCAGTCATCATTTGGTCCTGTATGACAGGGATCCATACTGTATATACTAACAACAGACTTTAATAAATCTCCCAGCTCTAACATTCAGTAACATCCTTCTCTACACAGCATCTGAAATGTAGCATGACCTTTTTGATCCCATCAGACTGCCAGGCTGTCTGCTTGATATGTTTGGGCTCAGTATATGCTGACAGGAATCAGGAGAAGGGGCAGAGCACAGCCAAATCAGAAATGTGAATCTACTTATTCAGAGCTGCTCTGATTTGACAGTTTTCTGGCCCTTCTATACCGTCTCTATTTAGGACTTGCTTTAAAATCCTCCTTAGCTTCAATTTCATGTGACATTGAATGATGAGTATGTAAAATATTCAGACTAGTCATTGCTATCCTGGGTTCTATAAAGAACTCATGATAGCAATTCATATATGATAATCTATGCCAGCAATAATTTTGGAACAACACTTAAATTTTTTATCTCAGGGTAACAGGACCAAAGCACTTATGGTATATGGACATTGCATAATACGAACTCAACATGCATAAGTGAATGAAAAAAAAAAAAAAAAATCTCTACATAATTAGACCCCTGCTTCTTTTTATGTTAATGTAACGGATGAGCACACAGACTCTGATGATGTGTGTTCAGTCGATCTAATTTTAGTTTTCAGTACTTGAGGCTGATAGCTCACAGGCTATTTCGAAATTCAGTGTACCAACCTAAAAGACCTGGCAGGTATACTGTTTAGTTTCGTGCAAAACCTTTTCACATGGTATGATTTTCTGTGTAATCTAATGTCATGATGCTTGAAATATTTGCAAATTGGTTTGTATGTGGCATCAGTCTACTTGCAATTAAACAAAACTCACAGGTCATCAGAGTTATTAATATCAGCACCACCTATGTAATTTAGGGAACGATTCCAATAGGAATGACAATCAGAAGGACATTGCCCTGTTTTTAATCATGTGGCTGAGCATGATGACAGTTACAACAGTAACATGATGCAAATCCAGTATGTTTATGAGTTTCACTATTTAAATTTGCTAATGTTTGTCAATTAACACTAAATATAGGCTGTGGCTGTTGGGAAAACGAGTTTTACATAGTGATAAGCCAAAGTATAGGTTTATCAATTGTAAAGCTGATGTGTTAATTGAAAAGTCAAGATAATAAAAGTGAAAGCAATTCATCCTGAGAGAGACTGAATGGTTATTACAAATTTCATGGTAATCCACCCAATAGTTGTCAAAGCATTTGACTGAAAACAACAAATGTGCCACATGAAGGCACTTGAGGAAAAGTCAGGGGATCAGTAAACTCAGGAGAATTCATCCTCTTGGCACCACAGATGTCTGTATAAAATGTCATAGCAATCAATCCAGCAGTTGTTGAGACATTTCAGTCTGAACTAAATTGGTGGACTGGCTGAGCAAAAGACCAATTCCTAGGGCCATGCTGCCAGCATGGCTAAAACCCAAAGAAAATCAAAAAGTAACAAGAAAAGGAAAGAAAGAACAGCAAGTACTGTTGCAAGTAAAATAAATAAATAAATAAATAAATAAATAAATAAATAAAAACTGAATAAAGCAGCAACCAGGAGTCCTAAGAGATAACAGGAACAACAGAATTTCCCCTCTGGATTTCTATATGTGATATCGATTGCCTGCACACTGGGAGAAAATGTATGAACAGACCTGCAGATAGTGGCTGTTCTATTGGGATAAATGTGCATTTACTGCAAAATGATGTTATACCACCTCCTAAATCACAATCAATACTACGCATCAGCCAATTAATAAAATTATAATCAAGGTTCAAAACTCAGTAGCCTTCCTTCCACTGTGAACTGTTCAATGGGCTTGCTCCCAGTAGAGTAATTAACCTGCAGGCCTAAGTTCACCAGCTGAGATAAAACTCAAGAGTCTCTCTTCCGCCTCTCAGCTGTTAGCTGTTGCAGTTAAAAAAGAGCTTCTCTGCCTCCTCTAACTGCTTATTTTGCGCAGCTTTAACAACTTCATCTTTGACTGGATTTGCTCTCTTTCCTAACTTTTAATCTCCCTCATGGACATTCACTAATCTCTCATTTATATTTAAATCACAGCTTTATGCAGAATGTCTGGCTCATGAAGCAAATGAAGCTTGTTACTGTTTAAAGTTCAATTTCAGTGAGTGATACTGTGATGAATGTAGAGGAAAAGCCAATGTTTTTCCCCCTAAGGCTGGTGCTGGAACCCAGCTGGACAAGTTCAGATTTGTCCATGAATAAAACAAACAAACAAAAGCAACAAAAACAAAACAAAAATAGAAATGAGTAAGAAAAAGTAGAAATAGCTGCATTTTTTATGTTCTGTAATTAAACTGACCAGTCCAATGTGTATTCCTTATTTACTCAAACTAGCCCAGCATCATTATGGGACCATGTTTGCACCCTAGAGTGCATCTGGTTCCATAAAATGGCCTCATTTTTCCCAGGTGCTATGCAATCGTGCAGAACAAACATTGGACTCTCACCAGATGGATGCCCAAACCATTACAGACCGACCAGCATGTTTAATGATGGGCAACAAACATTGTAGGTTAAATGCATCCTTAGGTTTTCTTCAAATGATACCTTTGAATAAAAAGAGGCTGAAAGATCATTAGTTCTTCATCAACTGGTCCTTCAGGGTTTCTGCTCCTTAGATCACATTATGCTCATTTGTGTTTTGGCCCTGATACAAATGGTGAATTTCTTTTGTAACTACCAGTTCTGGACGGTTTTCGACGTGAAGAGATGTTGACATTGAGGTAAAAATTCAATTGTAGAGCAAGCACATTTGGAAGCTAGACTGTAGTTTTCCTGCCAACCCTGTTTGTCCACGTTTGGATTAGACTGTTTTCATTTTCTAAAATTCAATTTTCATCCAGTTCGAGTCAGTTGTTCTGACTGATGCACCTGCAAAGTGAGGCATTATCGATACACAGTTAAATGTGCCAAAAGTTAGGTGAGCATTCCTATGGAAGCCCCGTATTCACATTAACTGAAGTTTTGAGCTATCACACAGCCCTGAACTGGGTATCATAAATTTGCTGGGCCCCATGGATTTAACACCCACCCTTACCCGATGAGAGAGTAAATACTCTGGGTTCAGCCTTATGCCTGTATCTACACCGAATGCCACAGCCTGATAAGTAGTTCAACCCTTATCCCTACTTATCTTACTCCACTATTCAGATTTATCAGTTACATCAGACTATCTCTGACCTAGTGCACCTTTAAAGTGTTCTTAAATCCTATCCTCTACCAAGCAAGAAGCAGATACTTGGCTGCAGGAGACCAACTTATAACTTATCTGTATTTGCTCAGGTTAAGCTACAGTGGCTGGCCTGACTGACCTGTTAGCTGAACCACTGGCTCTGTATAATTCCAGTTATCTTCCCAAAAACCAGCACTTAGCAACCTGTCCAAATAAATTACTTGTTTTACCAACTAAAGTAACATGGGTGTCAGGTTGAATTTGGGTGAGAGTGTCTGCAAGTCTTCAGGGTCATCAGGTGGGCAATGCTCTCAATAAATGTGGTGTTTCCTTGAGTTGGGACTGCACTCAGACACATAGCCAAACACCAGCATGCTAACTGACTGCAAGCAGCTAACTCCAGGTCAGGAAACACACCATGTTATTAGCAGCAGCAGTATGTTTTTCAACCCACCAAGCTACAGCTAAGTAGTCACCCTGAGCTACTTCATCTTAGCTCACACTGTACACCCACTCTGGTTTTCCCTAACTAGCCTGCTGAATCAATTAGCATGCTAACCATGTGCTAAACAATCATTATACTGCCTGAGCCATATGGGATATCAAACAAAAAGGTAGCTAGCCGCAAGCTGTGCTATCGAGCATGCTGCCTACACCACCATGTAAACCAACCAATAATCAAACCCTTATTTATTTCTAGCATGATAAATGTCAACCTAACTATAAAGGTTTGACAGAACAGACACTTCACACTAGGCTCAAACAGAGAAACAGAGAAACAAAGAAAGGGGGTTCTACCCAATATCCTGGCTCACCTGGGTGCAAAACGCCATGCTAAAAAGATGTGTTTTTAATTTGCCTTCCAGATTTATCTACTAACACACCACACACTTCTGCTTAAAACATAACACTACACTTACCTATTGTTGCCCCAGTCACTAACCCACAGCCATTCACCACAACTGACTGCAGTATTAGCCATGTTTTTACTGCCTGCTTTAGGCTGCCCCCTCTTATATCCAGATCATTGAACAGGGACAAGACTGATCTGCCAACAAAACCCTTCAACCAGCCTCCAGTGGGCAGACCTTAGGTTTCCAACCACTCCTCCCTGCCTGTTGCCAACTCTGTATATCTAAGCATTTTCCTTTCATGGCCCATTTCTGCTGCATCCTCCCATGGTACTGTCAGCTCCATAAACACAACCTACTGTGTTTCTGACAACAGCACAAGATTGGGTCTTAGATTACTGGTAGTTCTGCCTAATACATCTATGTTGGTAGCTATTCCCTGATGGCTCTAATATCCTCTTTAGCTGTACTGCATTATGCCTTTTCATAGTTGCTTGCTTTCTGACTTTTCACCTTCACAAAAAAAAAAAAACAAAAATCTTATCTTGTTTCCTTTTTGCATCTATTGATCCTTTTTGTAAATCTGTTTGCTCTTGCTCGTGTTTTTTAGACTCACATTCTTTGAATGCTCACAACACTAACATGTACTCCTAATTAGTATTCAAATGAAAATCACTTCTCCTGGTGGTTGCTTTGTAGTTGTGCTTTAGTTGATTTAAATTCTGAGACCCCTTAACATGAATTTTAGTTTAGTTAGTTAGTAGAGTTGAGTGTGGGTAGAGGATCCACTGCCATGAAGCATGTGTGTCTTGCAGTATATGTTCTGATTACCCACATCTGAGTCCCACCTTTCTCTAGGGTTGTTTTATAAAACAGTTTATATGAACATTTGACACTGAATGATGATATACAGAGTGTTAAAATAATAATTCTATAAATATTACAGCCAAGAATGCATGAATAAAAAGAAGGTATTAGTTTTGGTTTCATATGAGGTGTAGGTATTTACACTTCTTCAGTAGCTAAGACCTAACTGAAGACCTAAGTTTCTTCAATGATCAGCCTGGAGAAAGAAATGGGAAGTAAGCCAATTAATATCTATGTTATATAAGAAAACAAGTTTAACAGAGGCTTTAATATATAGATCATGGGTCTTATGGCTTGTTTGGTTTAATTTATTATCCTTAATATACTAAAAGGATGTTAAAGCTAAAATATAAGTCAATAAAAATGCATGTACCAACACCACTTGACTAGAGACATATTTTTCTTCTATATTTTTCCCTTTCAAACTAAGAGCATGTAGTAGAAACTTTAACATAAGGTATTTAAATGCCCTCCAGTGACCTCATTCTATCACATTTTCAAAATGCAAAGCATCCAGAGTGAAGAATTGATATGCAATTAGCAGCAGCAGTGGCAGTTCTGATAAAAAATAAGAAATTAGTTTTTTCCCCCTCTATCTTGCGCTGTAAATAAATGCTTTGCTTGCAAAGCTTGAATAAAAAATGGTGATTAGGTCACTGGGGTGAGAGTGTGGGTGTTTATTTTGAATCTGACAAAACTTAGTGTCATTTAAACAATTTGATACATTTTCATCAGCAAAAAAACAGTTTATTTAAATATTCTTAAACCTGCAATAACTTTTTTGTTGCTTAAGAGCAATAGAGCCAGGTTGTGCACACCACACACTGACATATCTTCATAACTTACTATGGTGAACAGCAAGAAAAGAAAGAAACCAAGAAACATTACCCTTTATTTGGAGTCATGTTTCTAGCCACCTAGCAAATGCAAACCTCAACATCAAATTATCCCTCTAAGAGCAGTTTTGATTTTTTATTTATGTGGTACAACCTCCAGTCTTACCTTGTGGTAAAACACTTTCCAAAAAATGAATTTTTTCATCTTTTATGAAGTAATTTAATAAAAAAAAAAAGACCTGGTGTGCGTACACAATGATAAATACAGAGGGGCCACAAATAAATCACACCTAATAAGAAACAAAGCAAAGAGTCATAAAACTCTCTCTACAGGAGAGAGAGAGAGATGCTACATATCAACAGCATGCTCTAAAGCTGCCTTCATGCTGATGCTCTGCAGAATTATTTATCTCTTGTTCTGTTCCTGAGAGGATGCTGTTGACAGCATCTCATCTCACTGTCTGAGTACCACTGGTTTCCATTAGGGCCAGGAATTGAAATATGATGTCTCTGTCACTGGTTGCTCTACATTTAAAAGCTATGAAAACAGAAGTAATACTGAGGCAAAGAAAGGAAACATTTATTGTTTATGAATGTGGTGTCACATAGGTCCTGTCAGAAAAGAACAGGGAGGTGAGGTCTTGGTTTGAGGTCTCTGAAGTAATCCTGCCTCCCTTCTTCTCTTTCAACAGGCAGCTGGACTTTGGAATTGTTCCATTAAGAAGAATCAGCACATTCGTGTAAAAGCAATACATTGCAATTGCAAAAGACAGTCTAACATTCCACATGACAACTAGAATTTACATTTGTGATGCCTGCTGTAGTTTATACTGTTATAAAATTTTACAGAATAACATTTTTGTGTCTCAGTGCAAAAGATATATTTCAAAAGAATTTCAGAAAAGCCGTGCCCTTGATAAATGTTCCCCCCACATCTCCCACTGATCTGTGCCCCAACAGAAAATAATTGGCCTGTTTACAAGACCACCAATAAATAACCAACAGAAGCAGTTTTACAGTCACCGTCAGATAGCAGCAGTGTTTCAGCTTTAACTTTAAATACATATTCACAAACAACAGTGTGTCACTGTACACCTACAATTCATCAGAACAACTTTAACTATAGATAATAATAATTACAGTTGTATTGATAGTAATTACCATGACAATAACAACAGAAAAAAGATCCAATGTGTCATATCTGCAGTATTTACATTTCTTTTTCAAGTTCTGTGGCTTAATTTCCCGTGTGTGAATTTCCCAAGTAAAAGAAGGCAATGAAGTGTCTCTAAGGTAAAAGGCTGGGCTGGGGAGTGTATCAGCTGGTACAAATGCTGTTTATGGAGATGATGGCTGGGTCCACTAGGCCCAGCTCCTCATGCTCATTCACGCACAGCTGATAGCCACAGCCCCGCCTACGTTTCAGCGGGGTCACCTTGGCGTCAGGCTTTGCACGTGGTGGCAGGAGGAATCCCACACTCCCTGCAATCAGCATATGCCAGATGCTGTGGATGTAGAAGTAGTTCTCCTCTGTCTCCACAAAGGCATAGAGGGCCACAGCAGATGTGGCGATCATGGTGCCCGGAAAGAGGAAAAACACCCAGCGCTTCCATGTGGGTGGGTAGCAACGCCGGCGGCGGATGGTACGTACCGTCTGACAGGCCAAAAGACACATAAAACATTAGTTTCATTTTTCCCCTATTTTTTTTTTAATAAAGCATTAAATAAACTGGTTTATATGTATTTAATACCTTATGTGGTAACGGTTAGTTTTAGAGAGCACTTATTTTTTTTAGTACATTCCTTTAAATGAATGGATATGTAAGGATTCTTTGTTAGGAGGGTTTCTTGGAAATGTGTGTGTAATTTGGTTATACTGTATGTAAAATAACTGGTTTATTTGAGCTAGGAAATGACACTTACAGTACAAAAATCTAGGAGTAAAATTGTGTGGAAACTATTGATTAAAAGTAAGACAATATAACAATATAAACAATGTGGCAATATAAACAAACCACCACATTTGTGAGAGAAGTGTGAAAGAATCTGGATTTATCAGAGGACATGTCAGGGTCAGTGACAAGATGGATAACAATATTAGTTCGCTTTTTTATGTTCTGATAGAATTTCACATTTGGTAGCGTTATGCTGAAATGTACTGCCAATGTCCAAAACAAAAAATAGCGATCAATTGGCCTGAGATTGTGAAGTGGTGAGGTGGCGGACGTGTGCACATTTAGCTTCTGTGCTTATTTCCACACAGGTATAAGTTAAAATACCACCCTATCATTAATGTGCCAACTATAATTTCAATTATTTGTGTGACTAGTCCTAAATTAAACATACAGTACTATGAAATAATACAAAATAAAAATAATGAAATATGAAATAATAATTACATATCAGTTTTGTTTGAGAAAATTATTAAGACGCTAAGAGGCTCATTAAAAGCATTTTACCATTTATTTTCTTTTAGAATTGATCTCAAAGGCCCCATGTTTAATGTTCTTACAGTGCCTCCTTAATCTAATGAGTATATTTAATGTAGAAATAGGACATTAGAGTCAGAGATCACAGTCAGCAGTCTGTCAGTGGTATTTTAGTGAGAGCAGCAGGGAAATTTTTTTGACTGCAGGTACATAGGGACAGTGTATCTATCTAACCTATCTATCTTATTTAGCTGATCTATCTATCTATCCATCTATCTATCTATCTATCAGAAATTTGTACTCATACCTACAGCTGCAGCCCATCGCAATGATCAACGTGTTTTGTATGGAAATATCCAGGTACAGTGTCTTTGTTTTATCCATAGGATGTGCTTACTCTTTCTGTGAGTGGCACATAATTGCCGAAAGTGTGGCACAGAGAGACTGGGGCGTTTAATTTCTTTCTAAACAGCGTCATCGGTTCATAAACACTGATTGCTTGCAATATTTTTTACCCCCAAAACATTACCAAAAAGACTTCCTGCACTCTCATGGGAAACATAAACCATTCATGAATGACGAAAATAATTACTTGTAGCTTAGCAGGAAAATGGCTCTGATTGAGTTATTATACTGTATACATATTAGGTTAAAGACTAAAATCTACCTTTGTGAAGTCAAGTGCAGAAAAATATGAAATGCTCTATTCCACTCCTTTTGGAGCTATGTATTTTTCTAGTTAAGACAAACAATTTCAGAACAGGGTGAACTTTTCATGCATACAGCAAATCGGAGCCCTCATTTAGTTTAGAGAATTAGGAATATTTGGCATTGAAAGATTTGAACTTCTCCCCTTCCTACTGTTCATGACACCCCTGCAAAGCAGCAGATGCTCTGTGCCCTCCGCTTGACTGATCTAATTTGGTTGTGTCTGGGAACATTCAGAATGCCAGGCTTTGCAGAAACATGACAAGTTAAATTGAAAGGGCTCTTGTAAAAAATGTGCAGTGCTCAAGCTCTGAGTAGCATCACTAAGGAGAGCATGCAGACACACCTTATTGAACAGATGATAAATTATGAAGCGTCAGGTAATCAAAGCATGTGCCCAGATTTATCTTTAAAAACAGCAACATTAGCATGTGATCCATGCAACATCATATGGAAAACTGTGTGGATTTGCCTGTTGTACCCTGGCAGCGGGTGGTTCATCACTAAAGGAAAATCAGCGATGATGTCTCTTTGTTTCAGTCCTTTAGACATTGCAGAAATCTATGTACAGCCTGTGGCTGTACATTATTACCATAGCACAGTATTTGCATTTTAGATTTTTTAAAAACACATAATCTAACCTTAATTTCATTACAGACCTGTAAAAATATAAAGAAAAACAGCCAAATAGTGGAGACCAGTGGCTTAATGCACAGTAAAGCTCCAAATACACTCACATTTGAATGATAAATTAGGGGTTTGGATGAATTCTGAGCCACTGCTGTTATTCTCAGAGTCTTGTCTCTGGTAAAATATACTGTCCCCTAACATTATTGCTAAAGCTGGAGGGTTTACATGTTGGAATTAGACAGTCCACAACTTCTACAGCTCTAACTCTCAGAGCTACAACTCCCACACTTCATTCAACGCATTCTCCAAGAAAGCCACAAACCTTGTTTTCAAACTCATGTCAGAGGTTTGGTGTTAAAGGAATTTTTTCAGGAACCTTGCCTGAAAGACTATTATTTTTTATCTTTTCAGTTCAGGGAGCACATTATGACTGGGAGAAGAGTCAGTGAAAGTACAAGCTGACTTATAATGAAACTACAACCCATGACTAATACCCACAGGCTACAAAACTTTTTAAGCGCCTTCCATGCTAAAGTAAAATAGCTTCATTGGTCACAAACCCACGGTTTGTAGCCAAGCACATGTTTCAGCTGTGTGTTACCCTAAACGGTGGATTAAGTTCTTTTACACTTACAGTCATGAGGAAGAATAGAAAGACATTGCTCACGTTTCATCTACACATTTGAACAAGCTTGTCTGTGAATTTCAAACACACATTATTAATTAAGGTAATTATATCTTATCCTGTTATAAATATCCCTTCTAGAGCAGTCATAAAATTTGGATGAAAAATTTCTTTTTCACATATGAAGATTAAACTCTGTCACACTATACTGTACCTACTGTATATCCTTCCAGTAAATGTATAGCCTATTTGACTATTACATTTCCTCACTTTTTCTATGTTAGTTTTTTAATTTGCAGCAGCTTTCTGGATTTCATTTGCACAATAAATAATTTCTCAATTCTCTTTGCTGTTCTACAGTGCACTAAATACAATACAATTTCCTTTACCCATGCCACCGCCATGATTCCCAGAGCAAACAGGCTGGGTCCCAGGAGGTTCCACAGCCCATGACGGTCCAGTTGCAGAGCCATGGACAGGGACATTGCCCCCAGCAGATACAGCACCTACACAAAAAACACACGGATCAATAATGACCCTCCACAAGCACAGTCAACAGTGAAGATGAGATAAGAAACAGTACATCTCTGCTTAGACACTGAGACTGGTGTTGGTTTATCTAAATGTTAGAAAAATGGTGACAAAAGCTTTGCAGTTTCATAACAAAGCTCTTAGTGATGATTGATGGTTCCTGAACCACTGAGAAATGATTTGTAGTTCCTATTGATAAACTTTATTTTCACTATTTTTTTTTAGTTTGCACCTGCGTCCTGTTTTTTGGCTACATTTCCTAACACAGCTGGTGGCAACATGGAGGGCTGCAAAATGTCTGAATGTGCCACAAACTGGCAGGAAATAGGAAGATGTTTCAGCAGCTGTGTGAAGTACAAAATATCTTGTCTGTTATTTGGAACTAGTCTCTATGGTAAGGTACTGTGAAGTGTAGCTTGAAATACAGAATGTTAACAGTTTATTGTTGGCTTTGCTATATAAACTAGCTACCAAGCTAATCTGAAAAAATCAAATATATTAGTAGTTATGGCTAAAGATATTCAATGTCTTTTTTATTGTCAACAAATGCAATGCAAAAAAAATCTGTTAATTTATGTCTGTGTAGCCAAAGACAGGTTAGTCCTCTGTGACATACAGTAGAGTATCATTGTTGTCCAAAAACAATTAGTCCCACATACAGGCAGGCACCTGATGCAGTACACACTAAAGCACCCTGATTAAGCCGCAGTTAAAAATAGTCCCCAGCAAAAGCACCAGTTGCTCCTGTTTGAGTAATGGTTACTAAAACTACAGTACTCAGCAATTTTGGATTAGCCTTTTTAAAAAAATTAAACAATACATCTGTGATGTCTAGTTAAAAATGTATAAATTTGATAGGAATGAATGGGCTTGCAGTTCACATATATATATAGAGCAGGGAAGTTTAGAAGTAGAGAGAGTTTAACATTTTGTTCAGCCTTTTCATGGTCTGTGATGACAAGAAGACAAACCCAAAATACAGTAATGTCATCCCAGTGCTGTTAACAGCCACTACAAGACCTAGTTTTCACAGACAGCATGCAAATTGATATTAGAAATTAAAGGCCTGCCATTACATAGACATCCCATCAGTTTAAGGTATCAGTTGTGACATGGTGACAGAAAGTACCTATCCAGTTTGTTTATTTCAAATCAAAAATAGTATAACAAAATGCTTTGCAATGCAAAACACCAACTGAACTGAGAAGTGGGAGCCACAGTAACAAAATGGAAACAACACAGACGCATGCTATAAATAATACCAGTTTCACTTTTTTTTTTTTTGCCAAGCTCACAATTTTACATTAAGCCAAGGGATATAAAAGAGATAAAGTGCTGGGAAAAAAAATCAATAAGCTATGCTACACATGCTTTAGGAGAACCTAAGCCTGTTCAAGATGCCTGGGATCTGCTTTCTTCTGTCTGGTAGGGAATGAGAGGAGAAAAATTGGGGATTTTCAAGCAGGGAAGGGATGACCCGCCTCTGGAAGAACAGGACTAATTGGCACAGACCAAGGAGGAAAGGAGCAGCATGGTGCAGCCTGAGGACTCTGTGCAACAGCAGTCATCAGTCTTACTGCACCACCGGATCATACAGTAGCACCCAAACATGCATGTATACATGTACTGTATGCAGGGATGAATGCATGGACGATCACAGGCAGGGGTTTGTGGTAATTAATCACTGTCTGTCATTGTGATGGATGAGCTTGTAGGAATTCTGGCAGGAAGGAGCCTATATTTTTATATGCCACATATATTTTCATGCTTACCGTAATGCTGTATAGACTTATAGCGCCCAGCCAGCCTCACTGACCCTCTACAGGATAAATGTACATGTAATGGATCGATGGACTTATACTGAATATTTGCATATACATGCCTTATGCCATGGCACAAAAATTTATGGAGTTTTTAAACAATTTCACTCATTCTTGAACTAAATGAACATTATGTCTACAAACTCCAAGAAATCTATATTTTTAAAACAATCATTAAGGTAAAATTTGGCATAATAAATAAATAAATGTAGTTTCTTATGTGTTGCCATTACTCATATCAGTAGTTGTAACATTGTACCCATGAGTACATTTCTAAACTATGGAGCAACATCCTTAAATAGTAATTTGAAGGTGCAGACAACCAGTCAGCTTTTAAAATCAAAGAACCAAACGTATTTGAAAGAAAACAAATGCTAATGAAAAATCTTTTTGATGTGCAACAGACATTTCAGACATGTTCACTTTCAGTTTAAGCTTCAAATAAAGTGGTTATTATAATCTGGCTGGCATCTTCTGACAATCTGAATGTTCACATTAATGTCTTGCTGTACAGAACAAGGTTATCATAGCTGCTGAGTGCAAGAGCACAAGAACTGTACTCATATGATTCTGACTGCAGTAGGTTGAGATGAAGCTTTGTCTTGTGAACCAGGAAAGATTTCCTGCTGACATACAGTCATTTTGAAGACTTTTAAACCTTTGAAGGACCAAGAGCCAGATTCATACACAAATATGAGGTGTGCCTCATTCCTTCACCCTCTACTGCTGTGCCTGTGGTCATGGACACAAAACCAAATAACACGCATGCTATCTCTCTCTAATACGCAAATACACAGTTCCACTTGCCAGTCCTGACATGTACGATTTGATTAGTGACTGCGTACTGCAGCACTCAGCAAAACTGAAAACTCTATAGAGTACAGCAGATGTTTGTGTACACTCCCCCCACCACCAGTGTAGGCCCTCTCCCTCTCTTTGTGTCTCATTTATGGACAGGCGCACACACACATTTATGCTCACACACACACACACACACACACTCGTTCCTTGAGACTGCTCCATCTTGGTGTGCAGCCAAGGAGTGACCCAGGGAGAAGGTGCACCTGTTAGTGTTTACTGTTATGCACCGCAATATGCCAACAACCAGAGAATTTAGCACCACGCATTGCATATTTTCACACACTGACCTTTTAATTTATAGCTAAACACTGAGGCATACGAGGGACTCATTTATACATTTTTTTATATAGCTCTACAGCTCTCTTCTTGCTCCTCTAATCCCTATTCGCTTCACGGCTTATCTCTAATTGTCGACCGCTGACATGGAGCTCACAGCTTAGGGGCTGACAGACTGCGATACATGGCAGTTGACATTTGTGTGGCTGAATCACTGTCCACATCTGATTTTTATTTGTCCAGATCTAATATGATCTTTTCAGACGCTGTAAAATAATATGTGTTTACTAGTCTCTTTATTAATCCCAAAGGGAAATAGCAGCATTGCAGCAGCCACTTCACACATAAACACAAAAATGAAGATGCATGTGAGAAAAATCATTAAAGGCTGAAGTACTGTGTATATAAAAGCTAAGCCCACTGTGAAGTAAAAACACATTCAAATATCGTTTCTTTACATGTCTTACAGTTTAGGTCAGACAGGTGTTAGAGTATTGAAAGAGAGCGTGTTCATGCTGGGTCATGCATGCCTGTGGACAATGCTGATTATAATAAACTACTGACAGATTCACATCTGATGGCTTAAAAGTCCTACACTTGGTCATGACCTTAACAATTTCAGTGCCTCTCCTTTGACACCAGTATTGGAAAGAAAATCGCCATTCAGTTTAAACACCAGGTCAAATTTTGCCTTCAGTCACTTCTCTTTGACAAGTTCCAAGTACATTAATAGAATCACAAAAGAATTTTACCTGTTTGATTATAGACTTCAGCCTGGCCATTGCAATGACAGTGACCCACACTGACATTAGTGACCCTAGGAAGTCACAGAACTGCAGGACGTCATACTCCATGATGCAAAAGACCACAATACCCGGCTGGTCGCATGCATGGTAGAACTGTCAGGAGAGGAACAGTCCTTAGGCCCACAGACAGATGGCACAAAAAAACATACTACATAGCTGCCATATAAATAAGAACTATATTTTTTCCTTAACATCATTCCTTATGTCCACATTTCTTTCTGACAAGCTGAATGTGGTCTGTCCATTATGCTCTGATTGTTGACCCAGCCCAATATGGTAAGTCTTTCTGGCTTGGTCTAACTTAGCTATCTCAAAGAAGATGATCTATTTCAGTCTACATGACAGCCCAGTGAGAAATTCCTGTTTAATTTTGAAAACAAATGATTTTATGCTTCTTCATTCATAGAAAATACATAAATTATTGAAATAGCAGCATACAAATGTTGTGTTTGAGTTACTGGTGAGACATGAAATACAATCTAGGATGTCCAGGTGGAGCAACAGATGGTCACCCCACCAATGAATTACTCATAGACTGGATTTCACAACTCTAGATGGTGTCACAGCAGCAAGCATTTTATCTTTTGTTATGAAGATCATTTGGTAAACACTGGAAAGGCTCATAACAGATCATTTATGACTGTAGAACATGCAGAACTGCTTAGGTTTCATTGGGAATCACTCACAGTGGAGAAGAACATGGTGAAGATGTAGACTGAAGCCTCCAGCAGGTAGTGGCTCCGAATGGCGATGGCCACAGGTGGGACGAACATCAGATTACTGAGACACAGCAGCAGAGTGGAAAGTAGCTGAAAACTGTAGGAGTAGGCCTCCGAGTTGTCTGTGCATCCCCAGCCATTCCAGCCTAACACACACACACACACACACACGCGCACAGTCAGTAGATCTAAGTTTTGTGTTTGAAGGCTTTATACAGGTTGGAAAAAATTTGAAGAAAAAAAGTTGAAGTTTTCACCTTCCTTAAATTTGAAATGCATTTATTTCTTAAATCTTTGTACTGAGAGGATGCAAAGACACTTTACTGAAGACAAATCTGTTTGTTTCACAAGCTCATGAATTAAAAATTTTTCTTTTTACAATCTTTAAAAATGGACAAAATATTTCTCTCTCCACAAGATAAATGTCTCATCAGCTCTTTGTTATAAACAGATATTTCGTGGTGAAAAATAATCCAAAGCAGATACTGTATGCAACAGTTGAGAACTCCCTCCTATGTTAAAACACCCCCGCTTTGCCATTCAAATTGGATCCTCATCAAGTAGTGGATTGGATAAGACAGTGTGTATTAAATATTCGTGAGCGCTGTTGAATGGAGGCTTTGCAGTGTGAGACGGGCCAAGGGCAAGTGCTGAATGCAAAGTGCCTGCCAGGAAGCAGTCACACATATGAAGTATGACAATAAATTTAACTGAAGAGAAACCAGCTCTGATAAAAGGAGATCAAAGGCAGGATTTAAAAAGGCCTCAGAGGACATGCTTTGTTTGGTTTCATAAGCTCATCTTTTATTGAAAAGCTGTTCGTAATTAAGAGCGTGTTTTATTGTCTTATCAAAACGGCTTATATTAGAAGATTAATAGAGCACACATAGAATTTAATCTCTGTATTGTCAGTTCAGTTCTGGAAAATGACCTGTGCCATCCCACCTTGCTCTCTTCCATTTCCTTGTCATTCTGCATGATGTATTTTCCAACAAATTAGACATTCTTTGCAGCACTGGTGACCCAATTTCCTTCATCTTATCTCATGAAAAAACAAGATTTTGCCTTTTTAAAATTTTCTAATGAGAAACCACTTCAAAATTTGAATTCATATTAATGATTTTTTGCTAAGTATTAATTACTGATTAAAAATTAAAGACACTGTTTAGTACATGGCATATTTATACAATCATTTCTGTACTTTTATCAAACAACTTGATTTGTTTTCCTAGCAACAGGCTTCCACAACTGGATTTAGCTAGTCTTAATTAAATTTGAAAATAAAGTGGACATTAATATAGACATTCAATTAAATCAAGACATAAATAGACTGTTGGCAGCCTCACAGCAAGAAGGTTCCAGGTTTGAGTTTGCATGTCCTCCCCATGTCTGTGGGTGCTCTGCATGTCTCTGTCCAAAGATATATACACTTACAATTCAGTGGAATAGATTGCAATGTACACTGGTACCTGCTTTGCATTCACATGCAGCATAAAGGTAGTTGTTGGTGCGCAGGAGCTTGCACTGTCCATATGTCCCACAGTCATTGATGCATGGAGTTAGGTATGACCGCATATACACCTCAGCAGTGATGTTGGTGCATGCCTCAAATCTGTAAAAGTCACAGACCGAACATTAGATAAAGGGGAATGTAGCACCATTGGTGATTTTGTTTTTACTAGTGTGAAGGTAAACTTTCACCCTTAAAATGAAATTCAACTGATACGCTGTAATTTTGCACTCAAACCTGAGTGCAGCTACTAGTGGGTAGTTGTTTTTAACCATCGTAGAAGCATTGATCTAGAAATTGCTGTGCTGTTCGACCCACCACTTTGGTCCAGACAGAAGTACCTCAACAACAGTTGTTGTGCCATAAAGTTTTACAAAACCATACATAGGGGATGAGTGCCAGTGACTTTAGTAATCCCCCGATTGTCCCTTTAGTGGCGCAGTGAGGTGTTTAGTTGTGGTTTTTAGTCAAACGTCTCAACACTAGAGGACAGATTGCCAATAAATTTGGTACACATGTTCATGCCCTCTCAGGATGACCTCTAACAACTGCAATTATCCCTTTACTGTCTACAGTGTATATTTTTGCAGTATCATCAGATCAAAATCTCCAGTATCCTATTACTTTGGTTTATGTTCAAATACAGCAAAACTAATTACATTCACCTCAGTCTCAGCTTTACATTGTGTAGTGCCCATTAGAAAATGTTGCTAATAAGCTAAAATGAGATGGCAAACATGGAAAATGTTACACTCTTTGTGAGCTATAATCATTATACCCTATGGTCTTGTTATTTTGTGTCCTTCAGCATGATCACCATTGAAACACTTTGGAGATTAAAAGTTTTAGAGCAGCCAGACACCAGTCAGCTTTACTCTTTTAGATTTGTGTGATCTTCAGATTTATAAAATAATAAATGATGTAATTGTACACAAATGATGTCTGTGCTTTATAGAGAAACAAAGCATCTGCTGTGAATGTTTAACCTTCATTATGTATCTCAGTTAGATGCCACAGTTGGAATTTTTCACAGTACTTTTGCTCTATTCAGAAAGAACTGTCTACTCCTTTTCTTGTGTCTTTTTTGTTTTTCTGGGAATTTATTTTAACAGATTTTGGGTCAGATTTCACCATGTGATTCACTGAAGTCTGTGCTCTTCTGCAGCTAACGACAGTCCAAATATGTATAACTGCTCAGTGGACCTATGCACATGTTCATCTCTGATACTAGATGCAATAAAAGGATAACTTTATATGTATCTGCTTACACTGAAGCTTTTCTAATTGCTAGCTTTTACAATCAATCACATACAATGGAACTCCAGGAGGTAATGAATGTGTTTCTTTGCCTTTTCCCAGAACCCATTTTTAATTGACACAGCTGCCTGCTCCTTTATTTTTAAGCAATATCAATCAGCTTAATTGTAGCCTTGAAGAGCACCCGCCATTCATACTACCTCTTTTCTTCTCTAACAAGACTTAAGTGTGGAAATCTAATATATCTATCTGTTCCACATTTTCATACCTCAGCAATGTATTGTTTGTAAGGATGAGTCCATGTCCCACACCATCTGTTAGTATCTGTTATTCAAATTCAACTGGGTATCCCAAGTGGCACAGAAAAAAATCTTCTTAATTTCATTCTGTTCAAACTTTCATGCCATTAAGGCTTTGGAAAAACAGCTCAATCTGCAGAAGAGCTTATACTTAAGAACTCATAAAAAAAACACTGCTTTGGACAACTTGATGGAGGCATTTTCCCCACATTCTCTTTCTGACATGTCTTACACTGACTTTAAGCAAACCTCAGAGAAGGAATGTGTACTTGTCATCTATGGATTAAATTGTACATGAAGGTGGAAAGAACAATAGACATTACAAGATATTTTTTAGACAGGATAAGTGCTGTGCCTATTACAAAAACATGTTTTGTTGCTGTATATTTTATTTGTCTGTACCTTATTTCAAAAAAGACATATTTGAATATTTTTGTTAAAATTTCTTAATGGGCAAATGCGATAATATGAAAAATATGCTTTTTAAACCTCAAAATTCAAGGCTCTCCCATCTGCTAGGTGTTCACCAGCAGCACATTTTTGAAGCCAATCTGAAATTAATCTACTGGGTGACAGATGTGGCTGAATGAGGGAGGCTGTACCATTTAACTAGTGAGCATAGTGTCTTCATTAGAGAGCTGAATTATTAATTTTGGTAAACAAACTATTGATTGTTATACGAAGATGAGTTTTCAAAAAATATTGAATGTCCTATTTTGCAATTGTCGTCCTGTAATTGACAGCAAATATTGTCTCACAGAGGAGGCTGTGGGGCATAGGGACCAAGGCAAAGAGCTAATTATGTGACCATCAAAAATTTATAAGCAACAGTCATTCAGTGGGTTTCAGTGAATTTTTGCTTGTAAATGATGTTTTGATGACTTTCTGGGTTGGCTACTCCAAAACTAACACAAGCGTTTCCATTTTGAAGGAATAGTTTAAAGTTTCGGAAAATAAGATTATTCACCAAAAGTTAGGCGAGAAGCTACAAAAGTTTAGACACACGTTCCCATTTAATTCAATTGGAAATTATGAATAATTCTACATTTGGTTGAGTGAAGTTCTCCAGTGAAGCAGAGTGTAAAACAGGATAAACAAGGACTATTACTGCCTTACCCATGTTCAGTGGCACACAGAGAGCGCAGACTGAGGTACCAGGTGCCTGTTTGTGGATAGGGAATCCTCAGCTTGGTGATATTAGAAGAAGCATTTACAGAAAGGAAAAACCCAGCCACTGATTCTGCAACAAAAGACAGAGAGCAGCGACGGTTTAAAACTGAAAGAGCTTCACTGTGCACTAACATTATTATACAGACAAAGCCTTCACAAGAAACCCGTCAATTGAAATGTAGGCACTAAGGTGAACTTGAAGATTTAGTTGGAGTTCAATCACTGAAGGTGAACATGTCAACCTTCCCTACGTCATAAACTGAGCTTGAAATATCAGTTAAAGTGACGTCCTAAAAGAATTAGCACCAAGTGGTTAAACTGAAAGGTGATTGTTGATGGCTAGAAAATGTTGGCAGTTAGAAAATGTGGAGATATTTTAGTTGTTCTAATGTCAAGACCTGAAAAGAGCTTCACACACTTAAGAGGCATCAATTTCTTGCAATATTTTAACGGAAGAATAAACAATCTATTAGTTGGGAACTATGAAACATCTGGGTATTTGATCAAAGCTAAATTTGACTTACCTGATTCACATTTCAGTGATGAGTTTTCCCGTAAGAAGAGAGGCATCCCATGGTTCAAGCAGCCAAACACTGTGACATTAGCTCCTTTCAGTGTCGACTACAGGACGAAATGGAAGCAAATGTCATTCATCTGTCCAACCATCAACCATCTGCTGCCATAATTCTGGTAAGATAACACTCTTTATGATTACCTCAGGTCTCATTTTCCCTCAGCTGCCAGATAGTAAACTTTAAAACTAACAAATCAAGTGTAACTGCTCTCCCTCTGCCTGCCTGAGGCACCTAAATGAAGATGTTGGCAGTTTATCTCCTCAAAGCATCAATTATATATTAACATGCTCATGCATTAAAGAAAAAAAAAATCCTAAAGAATTATTCAAGCGTTAGAAACTGCATATGCTTATATAAATTGGTTCATTCTGTAGAGCAGTGAATGGAGGTCACTACAAGTCCAAGTCGGTGTATCAGTGAAAGAACAGGAGTACAAACAGCAGCAAGTGACGTGTTCATGAAACATCAGTGTGCACTCAAGCACCAAATTTGACACCTCACAGGTTTTAAAATTCCTCCTAATTTATTCACAGTGTCTTTGGAAATGAACAGTCGGTTCAGCAGAGCATGGAAATGTTTTAGCGCTATAGAGGGAAAAAAAGGGAAACTAAGTTAACTAAACGTAAACGTAAAAGTAACGCTCAAGAAAGTAAAAGTCCTCCTATCTCAGACAAAATCTTCCAGAACAAGTTTCAGCACATTAGATGCATTTGCTTTGTGTCCAAAGGGAAATAGACTTGGTGGTGAGGATAACTTAAGGAAATTATTTCTTGAATAAAAAAGATTTCTATCACCCCCTTGGCACAAAATAGGCATAATGTATACACAGGGAGTTGTTGGCAAAGTTGTTGATTAATGCATTGACTCAACAAATATTTTGCCAGGTGCTGAGATTCCAAAGCTCCTAAATTCACCATCTGGCCCATACTCTCTTGATAGTAAGACTCACAGGCCCACTGGCGTTTCCACTCATTCCTCCATGCCCAGTTTGAAGATTAAGGGTTTAGCAAGAAATACACATGCATGGCATATACCGAACAGGCCCCCCAGCCACAAGTGACACAACTGGGTCAGGAGGCCTCAGAAGACAGACTTTTCATATGAAGTGACTATTAACATTTCTGGTTGGTAAGTCACAGATGTCAGGCAAACTAGAAGCTTCATTCTTGCTGGCAGTGCTCATTTGTATTGGTCAGTAACTAGATATTCAAGGTACCTAGAGGATTTCTACAGTGACCTTGGTGGTCATCTGACTTTTGCTCTAACACCATCAAAGTTCACATTTATTGTATGTTATACTTCAACTACCTGCCTATTGGGTTTTTGTGATCCTCTGACTTTTTGACTTTTACCTCATACAATGTGCTGAGGTTTGTAACCAACGACAGCAGAGTTATAGTTAACTGGTTTTCCATTACACCTGCAAAATATTTCCCAAAGGACCACATACTTTAAGTTTTCTGCAATAGTATGTACGTACATAAGGAGGGGCTCATGTTGTATTGCCCCATAATCTGCCCATATAAACAATCAGCCCAGAGTGCCAGCTACAGTATTGGATGCTTTTTAAATAGCCCTGTTGGGCCCGTATGACTAAGAGGATACTTCCTCTCTTGGCCCCAAAAAAGCTCAGCAGGGGACTTTTATGACTCAACACCATTTTAGAACTTCATTGTGGTTTCTTTGCCTGGTGTAATTGGTCTGACATCTATTTTAAAACTGAGCCCAGAAAGAAAACAAACAAACAAAAAAAAAAACAAGCAAAAAAACTCATTCAAAATCCCATTAAGTGCTCCTAACTATTAAAACAAAGAAATAATTATAAATAACTTTCACAATTTCACCAGTTTGCTGCAGCTGTAAATAAAGCCCACTGCTGCCCAAAATTCAGACTGGCACTGTGCTTATTAAGGGCTTAGAGGTACCATTAATTATTTGACTTACATACTTCCACACTAATGTGACTCTTTTGTTGTTTGAGTGTACCACTTCTTTTACACCTTAGTGAACAAATCCATAAAGACAAATGAATAAACCTGTTTAGTGTAGTGGAAAAGATTTTTACTTTAATTAGTTTTAATTCTAATAGACTTGTACTGATGATGTAGAAACCAGGAAATTGCTTTGTCTTCAACCCCACTCAGTCTATGTGAAGATGAAATTAATATTTTTACTGTTACTCAATCTGTTTTCCAGCTCCATTTCATATCACTTTCCGTTTAGATGCTGACCTCAGCGCCCTGCATCAATGCTGTCCAGTTACCAGTGATTTGAAAAGATTTCTATCACTTCACAAACCTCTCGATTGTCAGGGCATTGTTTATAATTTATGGTCAGTTCTTATTGTACTTGCCAGTTTTATTTGTGGCCAATTTTAAATTCATGTCTGGAATTTCAATGCTAATTGTGTTTGGGGCTTTATATATTGCTGCTACTTGTAAAGCACTTTGTAACATTCCTACGAACTGAGCTACATTAATCATATTTAATATTTTGATTTATTTACCTGATCCATTATGCAGCTGTTAGTTATGATTGTAGAATGTGAGTGGCAGAGACATAACTCACTCAGGGGTGCTATCTTCCAACGCTACAATGCTCAAGGTAACTGACTGAAGCAAGAAAAAATTCATAAAAATTCCATAAACATCTTTTCAAAAACAGCACTGATTACTCTGAACACAACAATGCTGCAGACAGAAAACCCATTTACTGAATACACTATTTCTGCTGTTCCTTTTGCTTTGGTGACTGGCCCAGGAGTTCTGCTGGATATCTGTACCTGGCAGGACACATGTTCAGCAGATTTAAAAACATGAATGAAGCTGGCATATGAAGTGTATGGTGCACATCCCAGTGAACATACAAATTAAAATACTCTTTGATGAATTTTAATTCTTTCAACAAAACATTAAGTTGCCTTTTGTTTTGACTCACATTGGAGTATTATGATTTTTTAAAAAGTGCCTAGCAAAAGCAAACACGAACGTTTCCTTTTAGTTTTTTATTTTGAACAATAACAGGCATACATTCATGTTCTCTGTCTGTAACTTTAATGCTCAGTGGCATACGATGCTTTTTCCTGCATTAACCCTACTGTACCTAAAGATTTAATGTGATTAAGCCAATCCACTGCCAGTTGAGGTATCAGTAGAAAAAGGTCTGAATTGAATTCCTTTCAGACTCTTTCACAGAGTGATGCAAGCCAGACAAGCAGCTCCAGCTATTGTCTCCTAAAGCCCTGCAAATCTGCCACAGTCCCCCACTGGCAGCAACTGACTGGATTCGGCTCCTGTGACAAGCAAGTGACAGATCAGCGCCGAGGGAGGAGGAATCTGTCCATAAAATAATATAGCATGAGAGTCTCCAAGGAATCCATCGCATGGCTCATACAACAATCATAGCAACCAGGCTTCAACGCAGCATACTGTCCCTGTAACATCTGTGGAATCTACTGAGTTACAGTCAACCAACTTCTAGAAACATATGACTGTACTGGGGCATAGAAGGGAGTGTGTGAAATAGCGTGCATGAGGCAGACTACAACCATGACAAGTAGAGCTCAAACAGAGACATAGAAACAGATGTTTCCCTGAGTGGACTGTGGCTGAAGCACACATAAACCTGAGGACAACATAAAAACTCCACAAAGAGAGGAAAACATTTGCCATTTAAACCCTGGTCGATCTGTCTGTGAAATGACAGGTCCTAACCCACCGTGTCACCACATCAACCAAGCAATCAATCAGCAAACCATAAAAATAATTATTCAGTCAATTATTGTCATTTCCTCAAAAGCCAACTATTTGTATTTTTCTCTGACATTTTGGGAAATGCGGCTGTTTATGTTCTTACCAGGGGTTAGATGAGAAGATCGATCATCAATTTCGTCTCTCTGTGTTTAGCAGAGATTAAAGATGTATTTAGCCTAGTTTATCGCAAAGTAGAAGCAGGTAGAAACAGCACAGAACCTGCATTTAAATATTTTTACAGGTAGGGTTGCAACTAACAGTTTATGTGACATTTTCTTGATTCATTTAATTTTGATTTAATTAATTTTGCCTAGAAAATCTAATAGCAAATCCAAACCCCAAAGAAGATTAAATACAACAACAAAACAACAGAAACAAAAATGATTTTTGCTCAGTAAATAAATTATGCGATAACAATAGTTATTTATTAATTGAATTTTCTGACTAATAGGTCAAGCACATCTGATACATCTTTGGAGCACTGAGAACATGATCAGTAATGTAGCTGAATGAATGGGCTCACTGCAGTGGAAATACTACATGCAGCTATGTTCTTTTACATTGGCTCCACAACATACTAAGATGTTGCTCAGATTCATTGGTGGCATGTTTGCTGGCAAATAAGACAATCTCACCTCAAGGTCCATTCCCACTCAGTGATAATATCACACAAGTTTCCAGGCTCAAGAACGGACTTTGAAAAACAACTTTTAAAAATTGACGAGAAGTACTTACAATGCTATGAATAATGGAAATTTAAATTATCTATGATTCAGTGACACCTGGATAACTCCATCTGCTGATTGAAATCTCAGAAACACCTGCTGAAATCACCTTGTGCTGAAACGGTTCTGTCAGTTTTAAAGGTGCTGAAAGGGTACACCTTTTCTCACCTTTAAAGGCCAGCTTTTTCCGTTTTTCATGTCAAGCTATAGATACTGAAGGCTGAAGACGCCCTTGACCAATATCTTTGTTGAAGTCACAGAGATGAAACTGATATCAATCTAACTCCCAGGAAGACAGTGAATACAGCACATTTCTCAAAATGTCAGGATATTCCTTTGAAATAAACAGAGATGCAGTATCTGTTAAAGTTTTATGCTTTATCCTCTCCTTATTTCAACACTGGCTGGCTAGCTCTCTATTAGGAAGAAAATGTTTAAAAGTCTATCTGCCAGCCTGTACCTCTCCAGTTTTTGGATCCCTGTAGACTCCCCAAGCCACTACAGGTGCAACACTAATGCCATTACTAAGTGACGGACAGTTAGCATAGACATATTCAATTCTGCTTGGCTGATTTTTGCATTTTGTTCACTGTAAATTGGAGACATATGTTCCAAGCCCAAACACTGGCGCCTGTGTTTGTGTGAACTCTTTTAGCTCCCACAGGAAAGTCTACAGCCAAACGAGCATCCATATTTAGCAGGCCAGGCTCAGCCACACATTTAGTGATCCCAGTTGTTCACCCTTGCTAACTAGGGATTTCCCCTTCACTAACTTACATATTTATTTTCCTGAGTACAATCTGATCCCATGCAATAGCAAAGCATAAGGCAGGTAAAGCGCAAGGGTGGCAGCAGAGCCCTGTCCAACATGTTAACCCAAATGTCTCCCTCAAGAATCCTTCAGCTGATTACTAATTAACAGCACAGCAATGGCTCAAGTCCTTAATGTTGTGAAATAGGAACTGAAGTTAAATTTACACAGGCCTACTTGAAGCATACAGACTCATGGGTGTGTCAGCTGATTATCAATAAAAATACGTGCGATTTTTTTCCTTTTTTTTTGGAATTATTGTTTATATTTCTGTCATAGATTGTGCCTTGTGGAACTCACCAGGTTGAGCTTGAGCTCCATATTAAGGACTCCTCCACTGTCTAAGACTGGCATCAGGTTAATGGCGAACACAGCAGCCCTGTCCGGTGGAATTGATATATTTGGACCAAAGAAGACATAGAAGTGCACAGAAAAGGTGTCCAGCTCATTGCGCAGAGTTGGACGGATGGGCCAGCACTTGTTATTGTCAGCAGTGGGGGCAAGATAAATGATGCTGTCTTCTGAGGTGTGCAGGTGACTGGCGTTCTGTGACAGGCTGGGCAGGGCTGCCATTGACAGTGCCTCAGACAGGGAGAAACCCATCGCTGTTCCAAAAGACTGAGGCATGTTCATGGAGGAACTGGGCTGTGCTTGGTCTTTTGACAAATTTGGCTTGGAGCAATCTGTCCAGAAAAGAAAGATATAAAATACACAGAACAAATCACTCACCCTGATGCCTGTATGAGCTAAACTTTGTGGTGGATTTTCACTTAAAATGCACCTTGCAACATCTTGTGTAATGTGGTAATCCCTATCATAAAGTCAAACAACCAATCCCCAGCAAATGTTAAACAAACCTAAAATAACCAAGTCAGTTATTTTACTTACATTATTATGCATGCTAAGCAACCAAGTCTTGTGCAAATGTTTGAAATAATCCCCTCTGGCTGACTTCCATAATGTAAACAACAAGGTTCAGCACTGTACACTGCTTTTTAATGAGACAAAAATTCACAGTAATTGCAAACACTATGTTTTCACTCAACACCAAGCAACTCATTGGAAAATGGTCATTGATGGCAACTGGCAAAGTACCATCAAATACCAGCAATCCCCAAGGGGAAAGGATTTCAAAGGCTTTTCCAGCTCAGCCTCGTTTGCATAGTGTTGTCTGAAAGGGTTTGAAGTATTTTGATGTCCTCTCACGCAGCTGAAGCACTCCTAAAAATACTGAAATACCAACTACACAAGCTTGAGGCGAATGAAACTAGTAAAATCAGTGTAAATCAGTGAAGACACAAATACCTATGTATGTACAGTACATGTGTGGGATGCTAGGAGAGGGTGGGCTGTGTAAACATACTGATTTATAATACTCTAATCCAAAGAACTGGCTTATTTTGCTTTCATATACATCATATATTACATATATTAAGGCCAAGACACCTGCATTGAAAATACTGTATACACAACCATGATTAATAATAAAATGCAACCTAGTTTTAGCAGTCTTTGTTAAAGCCAGTGGCCATGATACCTGTAAATTGAAATTAATTCAAATAGGGAAATATTTCTACTGTAGATACTTAATACCAACAATAACCAACAGCAAAAAGAAAGCATGAGAAGGTGAGGAGTTCAGGTGGTCTGTTCCCTGAACCTGACGTGTTCTTCAATTTAAATCCACAAAAGGTCAAGTAAGATCTGCCTGGCAGGAAGGGGAAGAGACAGAGTGTGAATAATTTGTGTCTGCGTTGCCATGGTGACAAAGTGCACTGTACAGCGTCGAACTGAGGGAAGGGATCACTACATGGGAGTGGACTTCCCACTGATTTGTGAGCCATCCCTGTGGAGCGAACATAAAGAATACCTCAGCTCTCCACAAACTAAAATCAGCATGTAGCACTTAAGCGTGGTATCACTGGCCTCTTAGCAATCCCATATGAATTGCTTCAGTTTGGGCTGCGGTCTTTTCTTCAACAAGCCTCTTAATGGTCTATCTGTGTCTGGCCTCCCTTTTCCCATCAACACATGTCCAAAATGTAATTTTGGTCCCACTTATCTGTGAGAAGCATGAGGATCTTTAAAAAGCCAGCTGGAGATTTTTGCTTTGACATGACAAAATTACACCTACGAATCAGGCAATTTTTGAAGAGCACTGTGCAAATTGAAAGCTATAATCCTTTTACTTTGACTGTATAATTTTGGATATGGGATATGATATGATATAGAAATCTACTTTGAGCTTTTGTGGGGCTTATTTCATGAGTTGTCAGGTTTAGAGAAGACCATAGCACAACCATCCTACATTGCACATCAAAAGCAGCAGGAATAAAAATCATGAGCGCTAGGACTAAACAGCTAAACGATGTTGATGATAAATATTTATACAATTTATTTGAAATAATGAGACAGAAAAGAGAAATCCTAACACATTACAACCATTAAATAATAAGAATTAACAAATAATTTGGCAAATTTAGTTAAAAAAAAAAGCTCTCATTTACACAAAGGTCTCCATCCTGCAATATGAAAAATCCTGTTATGACTTCTGAGTTAGTTTCACATTAAGACAGGACGTGAGAATAGCAAATGTGCAAAAATATTGTGCTTCCCTTACAATAATACACAGTAATAAAATTCTAAACTACCAACTGTACCACATTCTTAATAAATTTAACAGAATCACACACTATCAAACACCAAAAATCTATCAGACTTTGAATATCTGCTGCTGTTAATGTGACATGTAACATTAATATTCATATATTCAAACTACTGTACACAGTCAACCTTTACCGTTAGAACTTGTGGTTGGATTATATCACCAATAATAGGAAATATATATTGAACGGCACTGGTTGGTGTAAAACTGTAAATGTCTAATATGAATAACTATTCTCTCATTATTTCTTTTTTTTTGTGTGTGCTATCACACAATAACATGAAAAGTATTTTTACAGTTACAATGCATATTTATTATTTTCATTGTAATTGCTTTTCCTGCCCTCCCACCATTTAAATTGCACAATATTATAATGAGAATGGGAATATATTGATGTAATACTGAATATAATATGAAATTTTACCTTTTAGCATGGTGAAAAGTAAAGAAAATGATATTGTCCTTTCATGATTTTAATGTAGTAGAAATTAAAATCTCATGAGAAATAAATGCACCCTTTTATACATTGTTTTATATATATATACATATAAAACCTTTTATACATTGTTTTATATATATACATATAAATCACACTGTGAGTTGTGGTCTGGTGAAATCAGGAGCTAAAGGTGGTTAATGTAAGCTGATATTAGCTTATTTTAATTAGATATTTTCTACTGTGAAACTGACATTACTAAGTTTATTTACTGACTTTATG
This sequence comes from Mastacembelus armatus, assembly GCF_900324485.2. Classification (NCBI taxonomy): domain Eukaryota; kingdom Metazoa; phylum Chordata; class Actinopteri; order Synbranchiformes; family Mastacembelidae; genus Mastacembelus; species Mastacembelus armatus. The sequence goes on from NC_046641.1 coordinate 21,016,968, forward strand.
AGTCGTCTTTGCTTGTGTGACTATTATTACACTCCAACATTTATTATTATCTTGATTTTGCCATTTTTAACTAGCTGCTATTAAACAAAAGTTACATAGGTTTACTTTATATTATCTAATTTCCTAATTTATCTCTTAGAGCTGACATGAACAATAACTGAATAACTGCCCTTTACAATTGTTGGACCATACTGTTTCTTTATTGTTTTTAATGTGTTTTATCTTTTTTATTTAGATAAAGAATCATTAGTGCTTTATTTTAGGAAGGCAAAGAGTAAAATAACACACGCACCTGTGACCTGCACACCAATGCGGAAGTAGACGTCGGTGTTGCTCAGATATCTCTCCACCAGGATGTAGTACCATTGCTCCCAAGCAGGTATGAGGGTGTCTAATTCACAAGGGTTCCACTCCCTACAGTCGAGGGCACTTGAGTTATGCACCGGCGGCGCCCGTGCTCTTATCTTCAGCACCACAGGACAACTGTCGCTACTCTTGTTCTTGGTGCTGCAGTTTACCAGCTGAACCTTCACCTTTGATATATAATTGGGGACGAACACTCTGCTCAAGTACAAACACACAGATAACCACACACAGACATATGTTTTAGGCAGGAATTATATCAGTGCATTGAAATACAGTATTAAGTAGTGCAGTATTGTATTGTACTGTATATCATCAGTCATGTTCATCTGAATGAACAGTGTTATAGATTTATCCTTTAATAATAAAACAAAGATTAAAAACTCCAACAACAAAGATATACAGATAAAAGTTAATATAATATAAATGTTAAAACAATAACCTAAACCTTAAAGAGATCAAATTGCTCTGCACAGTTGACTTTTAGACTATGGGAAGTCAATAAAGGTCCACAGACTGTAAGGACACAATTGGAAATTGCATCGTTTTTTAAAATAAATATGCAACATACAGTAGGTTTATAGAGAAGACTCCGGAAAAAGCACATCTTGCACCATGTGGTCTGGCGATGTGCGTTTTTCTCTTACATAGTCCATAATTGAGTGTTAAATTGCAAAGCTGGACCATCCTAATTTTTTGGTTTTTCAAAGCTCAAGACTTACAAGACTTACTTATAAAGTGCTGATCTGTTATGGACCGGGATCATCTGGTCAATGAAGTATCCAGGATAAAGTACTGAAATCCCAATTAGTCTCTGGACAATGAGCTGAGGTTGGAACAGATACTGGCATTCTTCAGACAGACCCTACAAAGATAACACAGTAGGGGTTTAGATGGCATTTTAACTCAGCGTTATTTCTTAAAGTTGGTAAGGAAGAGATTAGATATCATTCAAACTGGTTGAATATTCCTAATGGACTGTGCGCATAAAGCCTGTCAGCCTCTTGGATTAATATCACCGTTCGTCCTCCGCCTGCCACACAGCGTATCATGCACTCACTGTTTCACTTGTTATTGTGGACCATTAATAGCTAATGTGCATTACTCTGTGAGATGAGCTGAGTACATGGAATGACTTAGAGCCAGGAGGCCATGCACTGATTCTACACATGATGTGTTGTAAAATTGGTTTTAAAAAGGAACAGGGGCCTTTTGCACCTGATGCAAAAGGACAGGTGTGAATGCTAAATTAGGTCCTTCATTCCTGTCAACTGATCACTATTTGTTCCTGCTCCCCCCCAATTACTGTGGAAAGTCATTAGTCTGGGAGCTGCTGAGGTGACCCTTTGATTTATTACAACCTGTCAGTTGGACTGCAACATGTGCAAGTTGCGTTTTAATTACGGTTCAACAAGTATGGGTTTTTGACCACTGTTTTTACAATACAACTGCACACAACCTTTGAATGTGTTTGCTTTTAAATGCGTCCTTTCATTTCCTTCTAAAAAAAGACATGATCATTAATTTATTTTCCCTGGAATTTCAGTTTTGATGGGATTTTGAAGGCTCTGAAATGCCATTTAGGCCCTAAACCATCTGGTTGAAACTCTGACTAATTACATTATTTTAGCTCCTTCACTCCGAATGACCCAATGTAATTTGGGGGAAATTTTTGGAGTATAACAGTAATTAGGTACAAGTACACCTAAAAAATGTGAATGCAATCTATTGCAATAGTGCTGCAACAAATGAAACATTTGAGAGCTTCATCAAACTCAGTGATGATAGTGGAGATAGTATGGTTTTTGTTGTGTTGAACTGCATTATATTGACAGTTTAGTTTTTAATGATCTCCCTCATGCACAATGATGAGACAGAAAGTGAATAATGCATGAAAAAATAGATTTTATTTGCAACCTTTACAAACTGTTTTTATATATCTGCAGAGCAAACTCCATTGTACTGACAGCAGATAATACTGACTGGCCAGTATCCAGTATTTAATAAAAGGTTAATATATACTGGCAAACCGCTATGTCAAACCCTGATTTTACTGATTATCATAAAAGTGTAAGATCTTTTTAAATAATGGATAAGTGAGAGAAAAATAATTGAAGTACATTTTTATCAGTTGTAAATTATAGTTATAGTTACCCTTCCAGTAATATGATAGATTATATTAAGATTTTATCTTTTTCATTGAATTCTCACAACTATTATTTTTATTATTGTGTTACTACAGCCTAAATCTACTGTAACTAGCATCATGCAGATATAAAATATGTTGGTTTCCCTACACTTTCATCATATCATACCAGCAAACATCTAGAAACACAAAGATGGTTGGCTGGATGAATAAATATTTAATGTCTTCAGTATCCTTATTAATTTCCATTGGTTTTCTCATTTAGACAGAGCTGTGTATGATGTGTAAAGCACTTAAATCAGGGCAGGATGTACTTAGTTTTGACAAGCATGTGATGAGAAAGTGTCCTGACATTGTCCAGGGTTGCTTTTTGTTTTTTAAAAGACATAAGATTTTAAAAGTGTAAATAATACAAAACACAACTACTCCAAGGACATATACAGGTCAAATAATTCACAGAACGTTACGCTGATTTAAATATGTATGTTCACATACATATCAAAAACACACTCCAGCCTTTCTGTGTAAACATACAACATGTAGCATGTCGGAATTGCAATAAGGGACAGTTCAGCAAATCAAACTACACAGTATATGTAGATACAAAGCTTGACAGCAAATACAGTTCATCACTTCATTGCTTTTGTTGTTAAATCCTCATATACTGTGTGCTAAGTCCCGTGTTTAACTGAGATTGTAATAAATGCGGAGGTCAGTTCTGTTTTGCTGCTGTGCTGAACTGAAAATATATTGGTTGCTAAAAAAAATTGCTTCAGAAAGCAGTATGCTCCTTCCATGTTTACAGCGTGTCATTGGAATCTGGTCACATTTAAGTCACAGTGGCTTCTATTCCCAGTGCCCCCAAAGCAAACCACACTGTTGATGGCAACTTTTGATGATATTTGTGATTGTTGTGTATTCCAGGTGCACTTTTGACAGCCAGTGGAAACCACAAAGGAAGCACAACTGAGCACCATGCTAGTGACAAATAAATTGCCTGAAATGGAAATCAGCAGGTGTTAATGCGGCCAAATAGGAGAACATGATGAGATGAAGACAAACTCTCCAGCACGGTTCTGCCTCTTTAAGCTCCGCAACACAAGCTGGAATACTAATCTCAGTGAATACTTACACTTTTATATGTTTTTTTTCCATCATGAAGGGGAGTTAAGTACCCATGAAGGAAATGTTTTAGATGTAGATCTCATTTGAATTATGTTGCATAACACTTCCATATAAATGAGCTTCCCTTATACCAGCCTCCATTAGTGAGTGATACCTAACACAATAGTGATTCAAGCCTTTTATGCACTGCTCTAACAAGCAGAAGCAGGATGAGAATTTTTCTGGCTTCAGTGTGGCTCTATGGATGGAAATGTTGTGCATTTGTCAAGACATTAATTGTTTTCAGGGAATGAATCTTAGCACCTTTGGTGATACCCTGACTCAGAGCTTCACTTCAGAGACACATCTCATCATCCATCATGAATTTACAGATTTAGTACACTGTATTCTAATCACTTTGACGAATCACTAACAATTACTCAACCACCAGCAGGTCAAAATGTATTGATTATAATATCCAATAGAAAAGTAAGAATATTAACATTGTACACTTAGGTGATAAACATTATACTTACAAAAAATCTGCATTTTTCATAGCACGTCAGGAAAAACACAATTGTAGTTAACATTAAAAATGACTGCATTCCATTTAAATGACCAAGTTCATGTGTCGTGGTATTGGGGTTGCTAGTTTACTGACATGGCTTAGTGGGAAACTGGACTGAGCTGTTAAAGTTTGTTTTACCTGTGCTTTTCCTCCTATGAGAGCTCAAAATAGCTCCTGTGAACAAATGCGAAGTGCAAAACAGCACAGTGACCAAAGCCAGCACAAACCACACTGGCGAAAAAACAACTCAGAAATTCAAATTATACCATGAAGCCAGTATGTGTATGTGTGATAAATGAGGCTCACCTTGACTGAGATCTTGCCTTCATCCTTGGGTAAATGTGCAGCAAGGAACCAGTCTCCAGGGAGTGGGCTGGTCACGTTGAATGCTCCTGTTGTACGGTTTGGAAGAGTCCAGGTTAGAGTCACAGCAAAGGATCCTGGGACGACTGTATCCCGAGGGAAGCGGGTGTACAAGGGGTTGATTACTGGCGGTGCTCCAGACCTGAAGTACCTATTAATCACAAAGCCAGCATTCAATCCCTGTTAGGCCTGATGTTTTCGTAAACAAGAGTGGCATCTGCCAAATATTAAATTCATCCATAGGAACAGCTGACAGCATTAACACAGACGGCATCTTTTATTTCAAATATGAAAAATCAAATACAAAATATCCCACAAATCAGATCCAGCCTGATGTGTTTGATAACCACATCAATCACAACATCCCATGGCCACAGGAGAGTCACCTGAAACCAGCTCTCATGACAAACACTGCTCACCAATAAAAAAAATAGACAGGCAGAATTAAAAAGCTAAATGCAGCTAATGCTTTAGCAGCAGTTTCTCCATATGTGGAGTAATAGCTGAGACTGCTCAGGCTGAACCACCTGCTACAGTATAACCTTTTCCCAAAGGTAAAGGCTATAAAACGATGATTATTATTATCTATTTATGTCCTACAGAAGGAGCAGACATCAGCTTCTAAGTGTAATATCAAGAAAAAAACAACAGAAAGGCTTTAAGCTAAACACAAACAGCTTCAGAAAAAAAAACAAAAAAAACAACTAATTGTCTTACACAGTCACATTGCGGTTTGGGCAGCTGTCGCCAAACGTGCCCCCTTGCTCCTTGAAGGTGATGAGGTTCCATACGGCCATCATGGTGTCGTCAGGCACATTGAAGTGGAACAGTTCCACACTGGCGAAGGAGTTGAAAGAATTCAGCTTACGAGGCGTACGGGTGAAGTATTCAGTCACAAAAAGGCAATCTGTAACAACAGAACCAGAAGCAAGTGTCCCTGAATGTTTGTGAGGATAAATGATGTCACCAGTCTACACAGCATGTGTCAGCAACAGCACAGATTCACAAACAATGCTCACAATATTATCTAATGAACTGAAGTTCTTTGGAGGCTTTCAAACCAGGTAGGTTTTGTAGTGTTTGTTAGATGCTTTAATTCCTTGCATGATATCTAATGTTCATATATGGCACATTTGAACACTAGATGTGGGAACCTTGGAGAATGTAGAGTGAAATAAGAAATGTTGCAGTCTCATATTGTTGGGAACTTAATCTGTTTTATGATACAAGATTTCTGTGCTTCCAGAATATGAAGCTGATGAAATGAATATACTGTCCTGTATGAATATTCTTTTAAAATAGGGAAATCTTAATGTTATAACAGATGCTAACAGACGTCTTTGTAAAGGAATCATATGCAAACTTGAGCTCTGGGCAAAATGCTTTTAGACAGTCCAGAACCCTGAGAAAGTGCAATGGTTAAGCCTGTTTTGTTGACAATAGTCTCATCCTAGCAGAACAATCACAGAGATGACCAGGTACATGCTAGTACAAACATTTTCCAAATTGTCAGCACTATTATTCTATAAACAGAACGAAGACATAAAGCCACGTCTCTGTTTTATATCCATATTGACAACTCTTCCTTGTAGAAAGTTAGATCACCTAAATATGTGATCACAGACTTTATCTCCTTTTAATGCAGCCGAGGGAGATTTATGTATGCAGGCTCGCTCATGTCCTGCATAATGTCAGATCCTTGGATTACAACCACAGAAGGCTCTGCATATAAAAGCAGCAGAACAAATGACAGGTGTAATCTGCCATATTACATACATGAGCCGAGCTGGCATTGAGCACACTCAGCGGGGGGACAAAATCTAGGAGAAAATGTGAGTCAGGTAACTGCCATTGTAGAATGTATTGCATCGCTGAGATAGGTGTTATCATAAATATAAACACAAGTAGAGAAGAAAGAAGGCAGCAGCATTTCATTGGAGCATGTTTTACATTTGTAGCACACTCTTCCTTTTTTTTTTTCATCTCAACCATTTTTACCATCTGTACCTAGAATACCTATGGCGAGGTCTTTACACTGTTTTCCTTTCTGGGGGTGCAATTTATCTCACCTGAAATTTGTCCAAAAATAGCACATTTCACAATACCGTATTTAGGATGCAATGAAAAGCCTGCGCTTGTAAAGCAGCATGAGTCCAATTCATTTAAGAGTTGCAGTGAGACAGTAAGTAGGCTCACTGTACTAATGCTGTCATTTGCAACTGCGTGTCTTGCTGCTGTTTCTGCTTGTTGCCTTGATGATGACACGGAGTAAAGAGAACTAAAAGACCCTCAGTGACAAGGCACTGAAGTGTAGACAAGGTTCATTTGAATGTGCAGTGTGTTGTAATGTGTTAGTAAAAAGAGAAAAATGGCTCTGCTCCCCTCCTCTCCCCGACTCTATTAACAGTCTTCAAAGCTCACGCCAGCTCTCACCTATGGAGGCAACCTTTAATAATAAAGACAGAATAAGGGGGCAGAAACTCAGAAGAATGAAGCAATCTTGCTGTCAAGAGTTAAAGCCTAATCCTTTATAAAATCCCATCCTTCCTCTGGTCTTCTATCTGTATTAAATGAGAATTTTCTTTACATTAAGGCTCCTCTCTGTCCTTGAATTAACATACCTATAATACTTATGACTGATACCGAGGAGAAAATGGTCAAATGTCTCAGATTGAAGTGCCATATCTCAATAAATGGAGTGTGGGACTAATACTACTGGAACCTACCATATGTTCTGCTTGTCTGACCAGAAAGAAAATAGAGAGGTTTGTTCCAGCTATGGATCACATCTAAGACCACTAAAAGTTAATGACATACTGCAAGGAGTTGATTACATGTTGGTCAGACAGATGTTTGAGCGGAAAACACTGCTAATTATGCATATCTGGATTAAAGGCCATGAGGCTATGCTATGGATGGCACATTTTAAACATATCAGCATCTGGGATTATTGTGACAAATACACGACTGAAACACAATCTACTAAAGGAAAATCAGAATAATAAACTTGAACATTTACTTTGAAGCCCCCGTTACGTGTAAATAACATCTTGCAGAGGAAACACACACAAAAGAAAAAACACAAGTCTCAATCAGCAGCCACATGCTGTATCTGCACTTCATGTGAACATCGCAACATATCGAAATATACTTGTTTTTCAGGTGCATACAGACATTTCATTGTAAGATAAAAAAAAAGCCAGCAGTGCATACAGTTTATCTTACAGCATGGTTCAACATGCTTCTGAATATAGTAATCTCTTCAATGAGCACCTCCCAACCACTGTTGATATAAACATAATCCTGCTTTTTGTTACCGCAGCTATTTCCCTAAACACATAGTTGGATGGTCTTTAAATCGCATTGTTTGGAAGTGTGTAGATGATGCCTACTCTTTTGAAACCCCCCATTATCCAATTTATTTATCTTAGAAATAAACAGCTCAGAAAGGGGTGTCTATCTAAAACAACAAGCATTAGAATGAACTGATTTTTAACAGTATTTAACCGTCCTGTTCCTGGTCAAACACATTATCTTCTGCTTCATCTTGTTCACACCCACTAACAGGAACAAATGCTTCAAAAATCACACACTGCTCTAAAGATTACTGGTCCTTCCCCTTCCAGCCACACAGACATCAGCACTACAGCTTTCAAGGCCAAGACCATTCAAATAAATAATAAACTATTTCATGAGGAAAGCAATTATGTTTTTTTTTTTTCATAATAAGACCCAGTTTTCAAATCTAATATATCCACCTTACCTAATACTACAATATATCCTAAGAAAACAAGGAAACAAGGGTAAAGTGATGATGAGCTTTCTGTCTTCAACCAAATCAAAAGATTTACCAGAGAGCAACAAGTCTATCAGCAGACAGCAGCATCCCCACAAAGAGCTTTAAGGTGTTCAGTGACCACGGCCAGTGCAGAGTGTGCTCTAGGTATGGATTCATTGTTGTTCCACAACTGAGCACTGAGGCTTTTGTTTCACGGCTCTGTCTTGAAGTAGCAAAGAATTCTTCACCAAAGAAACAAGAAAAACACTCATCACACTGTCTGCTTAACATTTTTATGAAAAGGAAATAAATATATATAAAAGGAAGGAAAAACCTGCACTTTTTGATCACATTTCATGATCAAATCAGCCAGAAGTCAAATAGTCAAACTTAAATATGGCCACAATACTCAAATCTCTCCATTTACAGTTCAGTACTAAAAAGTAGAAATAACAAGGTTTGATAAAAACATCCCATCACTGTCCGATACCTCTGGTCCTATTCTGCACTATATGGCAGCGAGTATAAACTTCTTTGCCTTCTTAAACAAAGCAAAACAAAGACAAACAAATGAAAACCAAAGGCAAGAACAATGAAAACGTCCAGCCTGATGTGTTTTTTTCCTCTGGCCACATTCAGCCCTCAAGATCGCAGCCTACAACCTAAAGGAGCATCTGCCAGTGTGGCTGCGTGCCATAATTAGCAGCAACCTATCCCATGCGTCACATAACTGAAGCCGCCTGTGTTCAAGAAAACCGCTTTGTTGGTGACCGAGAGTAAAAGCAGCAGCAGTGGATGTTTAGGAGACTGAATTCAAGCCAGAAACGGGATGCGCTGCCGCTTTGTGTGGAGGATTTCAGCACCCCCGACAAAAGGAACAGCTCCCCGCGCATGAAAGCGGCACACTGAGCGGAAAGCACTCACCTCCAAGAGCGCAGAGATAGGTGTAAACAAGCAAGAGGAGCCTCGGAGGGCTACGTCCTGAGCCCAGACGCTCCAGTTGCCACATCGTTAAAAGCAAAGGATTTTGCGAAGGGCTACAGCCCGGGTGCAGTTCTCAATCGCTCTGCTGGTCTACATTTTTTCAGATTTTTGCCAACGACCAGCTGTTTGTGCATGACGTAATTCAGACGACGACGGGACAGCGCCTCCTCTTTGGCTTTGATTTGACAACCTCAATATGTCGACTAATTTCATTGGACCTCCGGTCCTGTCAGTCCGGGGACGGCGCAAGACGTCGATTGCACCACAAGATTCGTCACTTCGGCGTCCGGGCCACCACACACACCGAGCCGAGAACGAAGTACAGAGGCTGCAGCTGCCCCCCGAGGCTGCACAGGAACAGAAAGTTCAGAGGGACTGAAGGATCTAACCTCATCTGATCCTGTGTGTCTGCTCAGAAACAGGACAGTTTCTCCTGGTGAATTTGCAGCTTCTCTGCACTGCATCTCTTTTGCCGAGAACAAATACTTATATTTAGACAAAGATCTATTATTAAGTATGAATCATTAGGTTTTTTGTGTTTTCATTCAGACTATCCTCCTGTGCCCTCATTATTTTGACACTTCAACACTTAAAGGCTACTTTTATGTTAATTCCTCTAAACTCTTGTCAGGAGAATCATAATTATTTTCCTTCAGAAACTGGACATAAAAACTGACTCACATTGTCAGTGATGATAATTGGTAAGACTGCAGAGTGACTTCAACATGAGTCATAACTGATCTCTACCAGGGTGAAGGAGCTACTGAGAGTAATTTATTTAACATAAATTGACCATTAAACCTAAACGACAGCACTGAACTAAAAACAAACATCCAGCAGGTTAAGAATAAAAGGCAGCCTGTATTTCACTTTACAGAAATATTTTTGCTGACTTTAAACGCTTGTTTTCCAGGAAATTGTTTCACAGTTAAGTCAATGATTCGTCTGGTATTTGTAGGCTGATAGTACCACACAGTGCCTCTTTGTTGTGACTATAACTTCATACTGGCAGCAGTCAAGACTCCTCTCAGAAATTGTAAAGATATCCCCATCCCCTGGAAACACATGACCCACAAATAACAGCACATTGTGTCCATCTGGCTTTGCTATTAAGTACTGTAATAATCAGCTCAGCAAAAAAAGAAACTTCACTGTGCCTGACTGAAATGGCCTGTACCATTCTTCTTTAGTTGTAGACACAATTTAAAGTTGACCAACTCAGAGACAATTTGGACACAGAATGGATTTCTAACAAGTAATGTCTCATGGTCCTCTAAAGGTTAATGTTTGTCTTGATAACCGACCATTTTGAATTTATGGTTTGGGGATTTTGTGAGCCTCCTATTCTCTCGATGGTCCATTCAGGATTGGACACTGCCTGCACATAGTTGTTAATGAGAGTATCTGTCTGTGTGTCTGGCAACCTGTCCCGATTGCCTTTTTATCCACTGTATGCTGGGAAAAGCTGTCATCCCCTAGTTGTTAAGTGTTGTATACAACCTCAAAGCCAATATACTCAATAACAGATGGAAAGCTTGCCAGACATACAGGCCAGACAACAGAACAACCTCACCCTTCTATAAAAACAGACCTGGAAGCCATCCATGAGTAATGATTACTGTAATTAAGAGGAGTCATGGTCAGTGACAAAGGTTAGATCATTTCTGAGAGATATATGATGATCATTAATCATTCTAGTTACCCCTAGACAGATCATAATATCACATTTCTCTGGTCTGTTCTTTTCTTTAATGTACAGTACCTCAGGAACATCCATGGAGACTTAAATGAATCATTAAGTTTCAGCGTCTCTAGCTTACGTCCAAAAAATGTAAACTTTTAAAACTGGTTCATGCTGTTTGGTAATGCCTCCCACAGTGACATTTGGTGGAATAAGATGAAAGCATAACCAGTGAACCAGCTTTAAAAATTGGTGGTAGGAGGTGGTGGAGGATATGTGTGTATGTGCATGTGCGTATGTGGGTGGCACAGACACACATGCACACTATGGCCTGAGTTATTTCTGCTCTCCCTAAGGTGAGGCTCTCCACAGCCTCAGTGTACCAGCCACAGTCATACACAGAGGAGCATGAAGGGCTTCGAGTTAAGCATTTTAACCAGCTGCTTCATAAGAAATCCACTGCTGAGCTTCGGAAAACTACTATGGAGGCAAACATGTCATTTGTTGCCAGAGTGAACTCAGATGGTTTATACTAATATGTGAGCATGCCAACTGTGTGCAACATGTTCAGAGACAAGAGATAAACTGACAGAATGGGGGGAAAAAAGAGAAAAGGAGGGGAAGAAAGGTCCCCTGCTGGTAAAGCATGCTCCCTCTCTGGCACAGCTTCAGTCCACATCCTATTCCTGCCTGTTATAACACAACATTTGGACAAAAACTTGAAAAGACAAGCTCACAATGCATGTCCAGTTTTTCTGGACATGTGTGTATGAGATAACTGCACTGTGCTTAGACTTTAAATTAAAACTACTTGCTATTCTAAAAACAACTCAAACTCAACTCAAAAACAAAACAAACTATGTGTAATCTACACAATCAACCAGAGGCTGGAACATACCATCTCAGATGATGGTGGAGTGAGGGCATACAAAGCGAACTGGTATCTTCCAGCCTCTGACACACTGAACATACCTGATCCAGGTAATCAGCAGTGGGTAGTGCAGGGACAGTTGGAAAACAGGCAGTGCAGTGGCCCTAGGAACATGGGTTACCCACTAAACTGCAGCAGGATATTAAATATTTATGGCTAAACAGCACCCCCTTCTGAACATTTCTCTCTGCTATTGCTCTGTCAAGTAATGTTACTGTACCACTAAGCAGCAGTTAAGGGGTATGAACACAAAGACAGGATATTTAAGTTTTTACATTATTTAAACACATCATTTACAGTATTTGATTAAAAAAATCTAATCCACCAAGCAGAACAGTTAGATTTATACTGGGATTGTAACAGTTAAGGCACAACTGTGTAAATGTCCCAAACAACAGTTCATCATCCAATCACAAGTGCCCCAGGGTGTGATGCTACTCCTATTATCTTTCTTATTTGTGCTGTGTTTTTTTTTCAATTTTTAATCACAAAGACACATCACAAATAAAACCATAAAGACCTGTATTAGTGAAGTTCAACTCTAATAAGTCTAAGGTCCACATCTGTACCAGCTGTATGACAATTGTTACATCCTGAACACTCCAAAGTGTGTCTTCTTTGTTGGTGCATTCAGTGCTGCACTGAGGCTCAGTCCCAAAATCATACGGGTATCAGCAGGATCAATAATCCCGTCATCCCACAGTCTGTAAAAAACATAAAAGAGCACCACATTATTTGCTGAAGCGTTACACCGCATATCTGATGGTTTTTATACTTGCTGAGGTCTTTTATCAATAAGTGTCAAGATTTGGGCTCGCTGTGAATAACCCTCTCCACCAACATCCAAGCTGAAAGCATGTTTTCGAGTTGCCATGATTTTGACCCTTGTAAACTAAGGTATGGGTATAACACTTATTTTAATTATATGAAAATTGTGCATGGAATTATTTTTGGTGTGTTTTTGCACATTCTATTTTAATAAAATCTATATAAATAAGTGAATCATAAACCACTAGGCTCTGACAATATAACAATGCATAATGTACCTAGATGGCAGATGGCACAGCTAATGATTAATCTTATTAAATCTATTCATCTGCTGCACCAAAACATCACATTTTTACAGCTAGGAGCAATAAATGTTAGACATTTTTGCTTTAAAAGTTTCTGATACACTCAATTGATTAAAGTTAATTAGATATAGTTGCATGTTTTTTCAATCAGCTAAATGATTGACTATAGGTTTCATCTCTTATGATCAGTAAGAAATTTTGATATGAATGGGTCATGGGTCATGCATTATTGACCGACACACTGGTCATACTGCTCAATACAGTCAGCAATTATTCTGAAGCTTCCCTTTTACAACACATCTCCATTTATTCGTTATATTACTAAATTTTACTTTCACTTTATGTCTATTTGCTGTAGAACTCCTCTTCTGTGTAAATCTTTATTATGCTCTGATTGTAATTTAATGTGAGCTAGTGTTACATGATATGAAACCTCTTTTGTTTTACGCTATGTCAACCAAGACATAACTGAAAATGAGATTTTCAATCTCAGTGAGGCACTTTCCCATATAAATAAATCTAATAATTTGATTGTCTCCCAGCACTACAATATATTGAATATACACAATTTTCCACTGTATGATTGATGGTAAGAACTCCATCTGCTATGTGCCCTGTTCACATACAGCACGAAAACAGCCCTCAGGACTTAATGAAAAGCAATGACAGCTCATATTAACAAAACACCAGGACACGTAAGAGAGAAGAAATACACGTGAAAACACATCACAGCATCATTCCTCATGCATGAGCAGCCTTTATTGTTGTTTCTCTGCTTTTGGAAAAATCAGGATCCCATGATGTATTGAAATTATTTAAATACAAATCAGAAACTAATGCTTTCTCTTGGTACCAGTGTGTAAAACACCTAAAACATCAGGATCCCATGATGTATTGAAATTATTTAAATACAAATCAGAAACTAATGCTTTCTCTTGGTACCAGTGTGTAAAACACCTAAAACATACAGACATTCATAAATTCTATACTTATAACTTTTCAGTGCTTCATTTTATCACACATCTAAGACAAAACACGATGCGTTCTGACCTACCTGGCACTGGAGTAGTAGGGACTGCCTTCCTCTTCAAAACGCTGCACTATTGGTTCCTTCATGGCAGCCTCTTGCTCTGCTGTGAACTGTGAACAAACCAGTAAAGAATTGGTAGGTGTGCTAAAGGTAACTGCATGAAGAAACAAGCATATATTTTCAGATACAGCACTGAGCACTGGGCAATAAAGATTTGCACCAACAGAATTATTAAGGGTTGTATGAAGTGTTTCAGGGCAGTTTAATTTGTCATGGAAGCTGATTTCATTAGGTCAAAGTTATTAAATCAATCTTTAAGAAAATACTAGGCATAATGTCATTATACTAGTAGTAGTAGTATTGAAAATGCTGAGTCACTTCTATAAAGGTTCTTTGGTGCTTTTAGTCGACTTATTGATATTTATGGTGCAAACAAAATATTCTCAATGTAAAGCAATACAATTAATTAAAACCACAAACTACAAACCACAAAGCTGAATCAAGGCCTCTGAAACAAAATATTGTAGCCTTCATGTAGTTATGATTTATTGCAGGGCTGCCTTTAGGGTTTTCTACAAGGACCAAATAAACTAGCAACTTAGTGTACACTGTATGTGTGAGCCCTAATCCCGAGCCATTGTGTCAATTATTCTCTTAGGTAAAAAGAAAAGAAATCGCCTCAGTATGGAAACCAAATTAAACAAATTTTGTTTTGCATGGTAATGATGACCACATCTATACAAAGCTCAACTGTTCATCAGGGCTAAACAGTGGAGACAAAAAGAATAATACACTGATGAAATGACATGTATTAAAACTAAACCCATAATTAGTTTGTGCTATCTTTTTAGTCATTCCAATGCTTTGTATTGTTGAGCCATCTTAAACATCACTGACTGAAACACCTGCAATCAGGACACTGATGTGAGCGTGTGAATGTGTCATTCTGAAGCTATTAATTCATTCTTAATACACTCTCAATGGGATACCTGACACAGTTTAATTACAGTCATTTGATGACTGCACTATTCAGGATAAGTCATCACTGTAACACTTAACACTCATATAATTTTATCCCTGTATAAGTGCCATGTCAAACCATTACTGAAAGAAAAGTGTCTTTCAATGTTTATGCTTTTGGCAGCCAATCCACCAAAGCTAATTTAAGCCTTTCTCGTGAAGCGATATGGGATGATTAATGGAAATTGCTACCTCTTTTCCCTCGCGTGCCCTCTGATCCTTAGTGATGGTGGCCAGGACAGTGGCTGCCTGCTCACCACCCATTACAGAGATTCGGGAATTTGGCCACATGTACAGGAATCGAGGGCTATGACAAAAGGAAATAAGGAAGTGTCAATATTCTTATAATGTGCCAGAATAGACACCTGAATGACAACTAAACAACTAATAAGACAAAAAAGTCCAACCAATGGTGAGTGCTAGCATACATTTTCCAAAAAATGTGCTTATTAATATTTTTACAAAGTTCACAACTCATAACTAACATGCACATTCTGTACATTTTAGTTCTGTACAAGTATTTCAGGTATAGCCAGTGATCTTCATACAGTATGCCTGCACTTTCTCTTATTACTCAACACAAACATCAATTGTCTTCACACCTGTAGGCTCTGCCACACATGCCATAGTTTCCTGCTCCATAAGAGCCTCCAATGATGATCGTGATCTTGGGTACATTGGCACAGGCAACTGCAGTTACCATCTTGGCTCCATCTTTGGCAATCCCTCCTGCTTCATACTCTCTACCAACCATGAAGCCTAAGATGGAGAGGAGAGACTATAAATAAAAACTGGGTTGACTTTGGAAGTTTGTGTGTGCTGTCATCTCAAAGGAAAATGTCTGTGTGTGCTAAAAATAAATTATTAATAGACAGATAAATAGTTGATGGGATTAGCAAAACTAACAGCATAAATAACAAAGGAAATAAGAGAATATAAAAACAGCACAACAGAATAAACTTTCACATCAATAATCAGTAAATATTAAGAACTCTGACTGACCTGTTATATTTTGAAGAAAAATAAGTGGAATGTTTCGTTGGCAACACAACTCAATGAAATGCGTCCCCTGCAAAGAAATGCAATATTGAATTTATAATCCTAATGCTGAAGAAAAGGGAAAAGATGGACACTACCATTACCTTAAAATAAAATGATTGGATGATAATGATATATTTAAATTATTTATTTATCTTGGTTAGTCAACAAGCAACCAGAGTAAATGAACGAATATACACAAACCCCAATACAAACAGCAGTGTAAATATGTATTGTAACAGATATGTTCAAAACAAGTATACACAGTACACAGTACTACTTGGAGTACTAGGGGTGATACTGAAACTAGGCTGTCTAGATTTCTTACTAAGATTGTTCTTTCACAAATAGGTTGGAACTTGCGAAATACAGTCTGAAGTGAATCTTTTAAATTCTGCCAAGCGATCAATTGGTGTGAAATCTGGTGACCAAAAATTCACCCCAAATACTGACAACTTCTTCATACAGTATTCATAAGCCATTCTTCAAGGATGTGCCCTGTGATCAGTTGGTCTCAGCTTAATCATCTTCTTCATCTGAGACTAGACAAGACAGAAACTTAACATCTTGGGTGTCACGCTTGCTTTGTATTTGCTACTTTGAATATGAAGAAGCTTTCAGCATTGCCAGAGAAATTCACAGGACAATGCAGAGCTGCCAGAAACGATTGCACAGGCAAACAAACACAAAAGACTGTACACTGTGAGGAGCCTCATTTCCATATACTCTGTATTGCTGAATTACTCAGGTGTATGCTTTATTTTGGCAGTTTACTGGCTTTCTTTCAGTGTAGCCTTCCTTGCATTGCCAAGTGTAAACAGAAGTTAGAGACAGTGTGAAAGATGGCTGTCTATTACAAACTCACTTAGTGAAAAAATAATCCATCAGTTTGCTCCCAAATAGGCGCATAGGTGCAATCTAATCTTTTCTCTGTTACCTTTCCCTTTCACAAACATATATGCCTAGTTAAACGCTTTCAGCAATTTAAGTTATCAGAAGCTCTTGGCTTGCTGAAGGAATGACAGTGGGTCTCAAAAATGCATCTCGAAAAGCAGCTGCTGTATTGATATTTCTTGGATATGCATATCTGTTCCACACCTGTGTCTGACTGAAGCACTGTGTCAGACCCAATCAGCAGTAATTACACTGATCAGATAACCAGTGCTTATTGCTGCCATATTGAGACCCCATATAGAAAATGAATCAAAGAAAGCTTTTTTCCCCATCTCAAGCTTGTAATCTAATTCAAACTGTGTTTGGAAAAACGTATTAGTCTATAATCAGAAATTTAGCTCCTCATCTTTCCTAAGCCAGTGTAAAGTTCAGTTCTGTTCAAGACAGGCTGGCTTTGAAATTAAATGAATTATATTCAATGGAAATTAGAATTTGCCCCTTGAGCATAGTTTCTAAATGGTATGTTATTACAATGCCATTCATCGCTGTGCTCATGAGATGGCCCAGACAAGTGCAATTTGAGAGATTATTGTATGCGAGAAAGTGTGTCTTGACTGTGAAGGGTCGGTACAAACTATGAAAGACTGAAGCTCCCTCAAGAGAAAAATATCGCTATTCAGTGCCGAAAGCAGCATATCTCTGTGGAAAATACTATCCTCACTGTGTCAGTATTGTTAAAGTCCTTGACATTTTGAGAGGGGAATAACCAGTGCAATGCTTATTCTTGATCACTGGGTTTAAGGTTTTTAGACTTGATACAAATGTTGCTTATATGCTGCTGTGTTCACAAAATCAGAATCAATAAGGTACAATCTGAATGATTTGTGAACTGTGAGAAACACATTTTAGGTTTGTAGAGACCCATATGTATTCTTTAGAGAACACTTACATTTACCACTTCATGAAAAAGTATAGTTACCTTTTTCGCAGACTCTGAAAACAAGACCCCATTATTGCCAATGATTCCAACGGGGTAACCAAATATTCTTGAAAATCCTGAACAGGCACAAAATGGTGGTTAATAAAACCCAAAAAAGAAAAAAAAAACATATTTCTTTTTCTTGTAGAATGTGGATGGAAAACATTTTTTACATGCTGTACCTGTAACAAGTGTATCTCCATAGAAAGCTTTGAACTCATCAAATTTACTACCATCTACAATTCTGGCAATTACCTGCAAACAAACATGCCAAAGTTATAAAAACAATCATGTAACACCTAACAACCAATATGTAACAGAAAACAAAAACAACTTATGTAACAATTTAACAAGAGATACTTGCTTTTGAAAAAGCCTTGCACAGAGGAAGCAGTTACTTGACCCTTAATGAACTGCCAATACAGTTCTACACTACACTAGAGTCTGACATGTCTAGAGCAGTAATTCTTGCTCCTGGGTCTGCATTAAAAATCAAAGGCACAGACTCTCCATCAAATGAAAATATTTCACACACACTATTACAGAAAGCAAAACAAAGTGATTAATGCCAGTCGTCCTCCTGACAGAGGGACCCGACAGTTAAACTTTATGTAAAGTGCACGCAAACATGTAAAAAACAGGTTTGTTTGTGATATTTATAGATCCTAAGGATAAACAGTGGTGCAGAGTGTGTCTGTGTTCGAGAAATCTTGTTTTCTGGCAGTAATACATAACTAATCTATTTTAATAAATGGCAATGCTCTGCTTAATACAGACTGAACAAAAAGTATCATGGCCAAGTAATATTTAAGTAGCAGTCAGTGTGGGGCGCATATAATATATATATATATATATATATATATACACATATATATACACATGAAATACCTCTCTGACATCAAAGTTGCGCTTCAAGTTATCTCCAACTATGCCATAGAGTTCATCTGCAGGATAGAGAGGAGCTTCTGCTGGTTCTGTGGTGACCTGCAAAATATAAAACCAGCTCAGTGTCAACACAAAGTACAGACATAACTTGATCAACAATATACTGTGACTGTTACTAATGAATCTTATTCCACTTGCCTCGATATTTTTCCTG
This sequence comes from Mastacembelus armatus, assembly GCF_900324485.2. Classification (NCBI taxonomy): domain Eukaryota; kingdom Metazoa; phylum Chordata; class Actinopteri; order Synbranchiformes; family Mastacembelidae; genus Mastacembelus; species Mastacembelus armatus. The sequence continues at coordinate 21,036,019 of NC_046641.1, forward strand.
TAATTGAGACTTCGCACTGCCTTTCTTGCCAAATGGAGTGCATGGTTATCATCTAAAGCATAGTGGTCTGTCACACCAGATTTTCTGTAAAATAAGCAACAAAACATAGATCCAACTCAAAACGGCCACATCAGCCTAATTAGTGTTGCACTTGACAAACAACACTTTCTTAAAAATAGAAACCTGGTATCATAATCAAGAAAAATGCTGGGTGCGTTCATACTTGCAGTGAAGATCAGCACCACCAAGGTCCTCTGCAGAAACTTCTTCCCCTGTGGCAGCTTTGACCTGTCAACACCAAAAAAAAACAAAAAAACTTCTCAACTATCTCAACTAAAGTGAAACAACAAACAATATTTTGCCATGTCATGCATCTGAGGTTACAGGACTAAAAGCTACATGTCACTGAAGTGATAACTAGTGCTTAAATTGATGATGACTTAAAAACTTAGCAAACCAATGGAGGTCCTCCAAGGAAAATGGTTCCTTGCTTTCGCACAATGATGCTTTCATCTGCCATGGCTGGCACATACGCTCCTCCAGCAGTGCAAGAGCCCATCACCACAGCGATCTAAAAGCGTGAAGAAAAAAGAGTTTAGTTGGAGTATCAGTATTGAATATACATTGCATTACAATAAGATTGAAATTTAACTAAAATACAGCAATCTAGTGGTAAAACTGATGATAATACTAAATATAGCTAGCCATATAAAAAACTTAAACAGGAACAGATACCATGGAAGAAAAGCCTTGATGCATGAATGAATGAGCTTTCTGCTTTGTGAAGATGTGTAAGATGAATATATCCAGATGTTTTTATAAGCCCTGGGTCTACTGGAAAGATGTGAGGATAAGACCTGTGTAAGACCTGACATTTCTACAGCACCGTTTTCATTTCAGAGGTCTCAACAACCCTTGCTTTTGTTTTTAAATAAAGAGACATCAGTAGAAAGATGGATTTTAGTTGCGTGCAGAAATTAAAAAGATGAATGACCTACAGCTGTGCAGTTCATTTAAATTTACCATTTGTGCTCTCTGGTACAATCTTTCACCCTTTCTTTTTTCCATACAACCGGACTAAGAATCAAGGCACAAACTTTTAAAACATTACAATATACTCTTGAATATAATAACTATGGGTCATGGAAAAAACAGTGATTAAGAGAAAACTGTCACCCACACATAACCATCACCTGTGCTATTCCCTCTGAAGACAGTCTGGCCTGGTTGTAGAAAATGCGTCCAAAGTGATCTCTATCTGGGAAGACATCGGCTTGTCTGGGTAAATTTGCTCCGCCAGAATCCACTGAAGGAAAGATCAGTCAGTCAGGTCAGGACTCACAGAATATTATTAACATATATTCCATGGCTTTATTACAGACACCATATCTCCCCTTATATGAACTGCAGTCATTAACCCTCAACCAGGGCCTTCTAGGATGTCCTAAGGCTACACACTCACAAAAAATCTGTATGAATTTTCCCACAGGATCTTTGATTTTCAAACAATTGCAGTGACTTGTCTAAGTTATTGATTTAATAAAACACTGTGAAATGCAACTTCTATGATGCTCATTTAACAAGAGATACAGATGGTTCTCCTTATTCCCAGCATGATTTTCATATATATCTGCTTAATTATGGCAGATAGTGACAATTTGTGGCAAGTTTCTTTTCCTTTTTGTAGGTAAATGTTAATTAAACTCAAGCAAGTACTCACCTAAGTAAATGCATGGCAAGTGGTTCTGCTGGGCTATTTCTTGTGCACGAAGGTGCTTCTTCACTGTAATTGGGTAATATGTTCCCCCTTTGACAGTGGCATCATTTGCAACAATAACACATTCCACCCTATGAAAAATAAAATGAAAATCCTCAAATTTGTCAAGTGTATCTTAACTATTGTAGTGAAAGTTCAATGGAAATGAAACAAAAAGTTAATTACAAGTTACAAAGATTAAATTAACAGCCTATGTAATTAACATACATTCTCACATAGGATAATTTTTCAGCCAGTTTAGGATCTTTGTGCTGCATTTAAAGAGTTAAGAGGTTGCGCCTTAAGATGCTATTTTACTTTGCAGTCTGTTTTCTGGCGTGGAGTTATTTTGCAGGCATTGCTTTTTCAATAATGCTATTTTTCAGGTTCCCACCTATATGATCTACATACAGTGTATTTACACCCCAATAGATTAGATAAACATAACTGTATTAGTAGCACTTACCCCGAAACCCGACCAACGCCTGTAATCATACCGCCTGCTGGAACTTCCTCTTTCCCATACAATTCATATGCTGCAAACTGAGAGAATTCCAAGAAAGGCGTCCTAAAAAAAAAAAAAATTAATTAAAAAAAAAAAAAATTAAAATAACTTCACATAAGTTTTAAACATGTACATGTATTTATTGATGAGAGACTATAGTCTCGCCTACAGCAAACATGAAGTCTCCCTTTGCTTGTTCTTACTGTTCAGCATAAGTGTGTACAGCATCAGATGTTAGAAGTACCCACACCATGCTTTGTGTAATGACATCAAGCACTACAAATTTCAGGCAGCTGGCCTGCTGAGCACGAGTCAGCCATGAATTTCACATCTGCCAAAACCAAAGATGACACTACCCTGGATCCAGCAGTCTGTCTATGCGCTCTCTAGGTAGGAGTTTCCCACGAGAAGTATGAAGTCGTCTGGCTTTTTCGCCCCCACCTAGAGAAATAACAGTAAATATTAATAAACAATGTGGTAACACTATGGATAGCACATAGTATTGATTTTAAACTTATAGTAAGTGCAGACCCAAACCCAAGCCACAGACCTAGTAATAATACAATGTAGGCTACTTATAGTTAGATAACTGTCAGTACTAAAATATTTACTGGAAATAAGTGTCACTGGTTTATACATAGTTTTATTAATTGAGTCAATTAAGAACCAACTGTTATAAAAAAATATGTTAACGAATATGTACACATGTATGTATAGCTACAGGTGGGTCCTGAACAGTTTTACTGTAACAGGTACTGTAGGTATTCTGACAATAATTTCATCATCAAGATGACCTGAACACAAACAGAAAATTGCACTGCTGGGAAAAGTGATGCACTAAGTACTGACACCTACCCAATTTAATCTTCTCTGTCCGGCTTTTCAGTTCATCAATAAGAACTTTCATTCGTGCATAATTCTCCTGAAAAACAAGAGGAATATATACCATAGATAGTGATTTTTCATGTTACATGGATCTAACAATAATAATTTGTGGCAGACAAATCACCACAACAGGAAACTTATTGTCACACCAATAAAGTCATGAAGGCTCTGGTTGAAGTGTGTATCATGTACAACACTATATAGATTCATCATTAACTGATAATAAAAACATAATAATGAATATTTTATTATAACACTCAGACCAATAAGTAAACAGTCAGTTTCCTGAAATATAAAGTTCCTACAGTACATCAACAGCGTCATTCAAAGAAATCTAAATATAAAAGCAGTTTCACTGAAAATACCCACTGGTTTGCAATCATGCCCAATCACTGAGTGTTGAGAGTTTAACCTTTACAAAAAAGGACAGGTTTCAATTATTGAGATAATTAAACTGTTAAGGACAACCATTTGATCATTTGCAAACATCCAAACATATGCAAACTGCTTTTATTAGGAGAAAATGAATAAGGTCAAGAACATGTCTGCAATATCACTGATATAATCTGGAACAAAATAGCTTAATAGAAAGTTTTAGTTGGTGTATTTCACACAAGTATTTTTCCAAGCTTGCAGAAAATGTACCTGCAGTGCCATCCAATGGCATGTTTTGGTGTTGCATCAGAGAGGATGAATTGGTTGCTGATTCCCAAAAATGAACACACTATTTACCACAATTACACTCATGCACCTTATGGTTAAAAGCATTGCAACCATCAGCATGCTCTAATTTGTATTTTGTCCTACCTTGGCCTAAACTGCTTTAACATTTTAATTATATTTTAGTAATAAAAATAATTTCTAACTAGTTATCTGACTTTACATTTGAACAACAGATGTTTTTGGTAGAATGTGGACTTTCTGTATTTCAGTTTTTTATTTATATTCTGGAGTATAATTCTCACCTCTGGTGCTGGTTCCACCCTGTATCTACACCAGGGACCTACAGTATATTGAACTGTAAGCAAAAGTACATATTTTGTTGATTTTTCAAGCTAAAAGAAGTAAATAGAACAACCTCAACAAACAGACTTTCATTCAACATTACTGCTACTTTGCATTTCATGAATTTGAAAAACATAAATATAACTGTAGCATGTCTGAAAGTCTGGGCCTGCTATAAACTTACTGCTAAAAATCAACAAAATATGTAATATGACCTGGGGTAGCCAAACTTTTGCATACAATTGTGCACATATTTGCTTTTGCTACTATATATATATATATAGTATATATTATAATATATAATATATATTGTCTGTGTATCTTCATGAATAAATTGTACTGTGAGGTCAACAGAGCAGACAGCATCAGTTCACTGGCTCAAGCCACATTTAAATTACACTGTCCCTTAATTAAAAGGTCATGTTTTCTCAGGACTTCAGCTATAAAAAAAAAAAAAAAATGATGTTACGTTCAGGGTTTGGGTCGCTTGTAAGGCTGTTAACTGGTTCCAAATAGCTTCTGTGTGACTTGGGGCTTAAATAAACGACAGTCTCCATGCTTGTCGACATTACCTGACCATAAAATCTGCCTAATCCTTTGCTGTCAGGTGTGAGCCAACGCACCTGACGAAGCTAACAGTTACAGGTGACATTAGCAGCCAGCAGAGCTAGCTAGTTAGCCGTCGTTAGCAAGAGGCTAAAGTACCTGATATTCAGAAGACTGTTTGTCCGGCTGAGAGCCGAGTCGAGCCACTTTATCAGCGTAATAAGGTCTTTTACAAGCCAAAGGTAAACCCCGACAACGAAGCAACCACGGTCTGAGCGACTGGAGAAGCATTTTGATGCTCAGGTCAAACTAAACGTGAAATTTACAGATTACTAGCAAACCTAGCAGAGATCTTCTTCCCTTGTTAAAGTGTATGGACGCAAAGCTCCATATCGCCACCTACTGTTCAGTAACACTATCTACATTATGGACTGGGTGAAGATTATTTATAATAACACATCTCCTTTTCAGATTGTAAGATCTGTTTATAAACATCCTGTCCGGTGAGTGGTAGGCTGTAGGTTTTCTGAAAACCTTAAACATTTCAATTAAAAAGGTGCTGAATAGGAATAAGGAAAGAATAATTTGTCACACCTACATGTTGTACATTCAGCACAATAAGAATCTTTGACAACATAAAGTTTTGGACACTTTAAGTGAGGATGCTTTCTAAAGTAATGAGTAGTTTTTATCAATAAAGGTTATACAAGTTGCAGTAATCAGAAAATGAATAAATATATAAAATCTTATTGGGCATCTATACTAAAATCAAATATCCAAGAAACAGCACAATTTTGTACTTCCAAGCTGCCACCACATGGATTTTTAAAGGTTTTGAGCACTGATGACACTGTGAGACTATTTTGAATGCACTAAGAAGCCAGAATGTAACAAAAAAGAAAGCAAAAAATAGGAAATTGCATTTAACTGCTAAATTAACAGTGATGTTTCTTAAAGACGCATTGTAATTTGACTCATCGTAGGTGAGCACCACTGCATTGTCATTTGATTTTAATGTCTGGAGTATTTCCTTTAATATATATTTAGGTTTTATTTGAGTCTCACAAAAGCTATGATGTATGATTTCTAATATTGTACTGATATTTAATAAATTTTATCACAAATGTTTCACAATGTGTAGAGAATAATTTTTATTTCACAATAAAACACAGTGAAACTGATGCATAGAAAAGACCCTGTCTCCTTTAGAAATGGGAACCAAAGTTGGTTTTAAGTGGGAATCAGAGTTAGCCTAAAAGCTTCAAAAAAACACCCTTTCTGACCTGAGTGCTTTATTCAAGGTAGAGTACATTTGGCAGAGTATAAGCTGAAGAGCATTCGATCCAAGAGCTTTTAGTTCATTTAGTTTTAAGAGGCCTTTCTCCTCCAACGCTTCCACCTATTCTCTCAGCATGCATAGAAATGTCCATGACCTCCACTCAAATGGCTGCTCCTGTTTTCTTAGGAAATATACAATCCTCCACTCTGTGTGTGACCTTAAACCCTCTCACTCATCCAACTCTCTCTACTTTGCCGTGGCCCTTGAACCCTCCTCACTGCTGCAGCGGTGAAGTGACAGAATAGATGTAGAGCAAAAAAGTAAAGTAAAAAAACAAATAAATAAATAAATAAATATGTTTTGATGACTGGGACCTTAGTACAGGGAAGTGGTTCAGTAGCATGTACATGATGGATGAAAAAGAATGAACACGATATAGCAGACTCTTTTATGGAAAAACATAGGGTCTAGCAAAAACTTCGCTCAGAAATATCAGGTTACTGCAGTTGCATAATATCAGACTGTGTATACATTTTTATTATAAGGTTGTCCGATGTTTTACGTAGTGTGTACTGAATATTAATCCTGTTTACTTTTTTAGTCAAATAGTGCCAATTTGAGCGTGTATTTTTTTTACATGTAGTTTTCATGGTGTTGATTGTTTTTATACAGCATTTGGAAACTTTTTTTTGTTTGCTTGTCTTTAATTTAAAAATTCTGTGTAAACATATAGTATGTGCACTAGTGTCAGAACATTTCAAACAATACCCAGTGCTAAGCTTAAAACTAATTAAATTGGGATTTCGCCAATTCTACACCTGATGCTCAGTTTAGGTGGGTCCTAATGGGGAACAATAATGAGCCCATTAAATAGCTCTATAATGTCTTGTGTGTCTCTGTAGGAAGCCTTCTAAAGTTTAAGAAAATAACCTTGGATTTGGAAGATTACTAATTCTAGTAAACATAAGATCCAGCTTTTCTTGAAGCTTAGCCCATACAACAGACTAAATGTCAGGATATTTTAACCTCTGTATCAATTTGACCATTCATTTTCTACTTGTGTCTCACAAGTCCCACACTTTAATACAAAATCAATAAATGAATGTGATTTCGACAGAATAAATAAAGAGTATTAATCTCTGTTGGGGTTGAAATGTACAAAGGAAATCTGCTGCTCAGTGCAGGTTGCTGTGCAAGGCAATGCTCAGGTGTTACTAAGACACACGCACACACATGCAGAGACACCACACACACACAAACACACTGACAGATTCGTCCCCTATCTTTATACAAGCTGAGCTGAAATCTCTCATCTCTCATCCTTCCCTTTTTGGAAAGAGATAATGATGCTCGTTTCACAGCTCAAAGAAGTCATTAATGTGTGACACAGCCTTGAATGTAGGATATCAAAGAGCCACAGAGTGCGCCCCCCCTTTGTGCCCACTAACGGGCACAACCTCGTTAAGATGGCAGAGACATGAATTAATCATCAGTCCATCCAGTAACAGGGGAGGAAATTGTTGCAAGAAATGTCCCTTTGAATTTGCTTGAAAGTAAATGTATAAAGCTTCTTACAAATCTTTCTTCTCATTACAGGATCACTGTCAAATTTACTTCGCCAGATAAGCTGATAGACGTGCTCCCACCTATGTACCCTCATCCAGTCTCTTTCACAGATGTGATGGGATTGACAAGGTGAAAAATAGGAGGAGATGAAAATTTGTAAGTCAGCCATGACAAGGACAGATTTGGTTGAGTTTAAATGCAATGCGAAAACTTAAAAGAGAATACTATGAGCCTTATAGATGTGACATAATATCATTAAAAATAGTAAAGAACACCCTCAATATATAGCATAACCTATTCCTCCAAATACCAAAGTAACAAATTTCTATTCACATGAAATTTCTTTTATGAGTCTCATCACATCTTTGCAACCATGGGAGCATTATTTTTATTTCTTTTATATGTCTGTTAACGGCACTGTCAGACATGGACTTTTGTCCTCGATTAAGGGGAATAAGTGGGAAGTAATGCTAGTACAGTGAGTAATGCCACACTCAGGTCATTGTCTTGCTCGTTAGTGGTTTGTTTATTTGCTGTTAGGAAAACGCCTGTTGGAGCATGTTAGACTCAGGCTGCCATTACTTTATTACCAGCAGTTTCTCTGATCCTAGGTAATAAAATAATGTCTCGCACTTGGCAGGAGTTATTAAGTTGCCTGCAGTGTGCTCTTGTTCACAGGTAATAAAAGTACTAAAAGAGCATAAAAGCCCATTATTTGTGGTCAGATGTTATAGCAATTTATCTACATTTATTATTTAAGTGGAAAAAATAATGTCATTTTCCTTTGTATAGAAGGTGTCATCCAGGGAATAAAATGGTCAGAGACAACAGTGATTTGGTGTAATTTTATAGAATATCGTGTGTGAAAAGAATGATCAATATAGCCACTTTAATGGGATGCTGTTGTTCACTAACACCCCATTCCTCTCATCAGGTGCTGAGGTTTTTTTTTTTTTTTACTTTAAAAAGTCTCCTAGCAACTGCATCCAGTGCTGTGCAATTTAAGAACAATTTTACAGGTTTTACTGATTAGGCCTCACTAAAGTCAACTAGTATTTGAGAGAGAGAGAGAGAGAGAGAGAGAGAGAGAGAGAGAGAGAGAGAGATAGATAGATAGATAGATAGATAGATAGATAGATAGATAGATAGATAGATAGATAGATAGATAGATAGATAGATAGATAGATAGATAGATAGATAGATTCGATTATAATTTGTTATATTGTACTTTAGTTTTGTATTTGAATTAAGGTGGATGCCTGGATGTTGGTGTTTAGTGCTAATTCTTGTTAACATGCTACAGTACACTAAGATGGAGAACATGAAAATTCTGCTCAGTTCGGTATAGTAGCATTGTGATTGCCAAGACAGGATGTTAGCATATTAATTTTAGCATTTAGCTTGAAGTACAACTGTGCCTAAGTTCAGCTTCACAGAGCTGCTAGCATGGCTGTAGACTATTGTTCTTTGTCACTGTAGTATACTAAGCTGAGCAGCTTCCCATGAAGTACTTGTTTTGAACTGCAGTAATTATTCAATGTTGGATGTATAATCTTCTTCCAGAGTGTGCTGTCTGTGAAACAGTGGATTAATCAAGAGTGATTCTGACAGTGCTCTGAAGTTAGCAGAGTATTGTAATAGGTCTGTAAAGTGGCACTTTTCAAACATTATCCCAGCAGACTGTGAGGTCGCTAACAGGGTCAGAAAGGTTTTTAGAAGGACAATAAATGTGACAGTGGTGGGCACAAGAATACTGTACATATGTTTACCATGTTCAGTCTTATTATGAAGTAAATTAACACATTCTTTGCAGCTTTATAAGTTAAGTCTACCAGCAAAGTGAGGCAACACATGTAAGCCAATGCCATCCTGCTATTGTGTAGCCTGTTTGTTTAATCCAGCTTCTATGTCTATCAGGAAAGTGGGCAATTTGCAAGCCATAAGTGCTCTTAATATAAAATGTTGAAGTAGGGTGGCTCATTCCCACATTGCATCCCCACCTTTCCTCCTTCTTTCCCTCTTTTGGCTGTTTGAAGAGCTGACTGGAGAGCTATAACAGGAGTATCATTCACTGTAATGGTGGAGCGTCCTCCTCCACAGTCCTCACTTAGATCACTTAATCCACTTCAACGGCCCAGCGCTGTGCTCTATGTGAACACAGCACGTTCACAATGGGAGGTTAGACAGAGACTAGCATTGACCTGTCAGCTTGCACTAAAATGCCACACTAAGGTACTTGAAACCCTTGTTTCTCACAGCTCAGTTAATATGGATGTGGAGTTTGCATGCTACACATCCTAAATCAAAATCTAAACAAAAAGTTTCTCACATACTTTAAAGTGAACACAGAGGATTTGTGATAATTATTGTGACAGTAGTGTTGTCCATTTCACCTACTGGTTGTCATATTTGATTGTTTATTATAATAAAGAGGTCTTAAGATATGCCTGTCTTGGAGTTGTGGTAGCTTGCAGATAATACTTGGAAAATAATGTTTGCTTAAAGTGCATTTCATTATTCTTGTATTTTGTAACAATAACTTGATGTCACGCAAATGTTATCATTTGGTGTCAGCACCTTATGCACCTATGCATTTCACTTTAAGTATGGATCAAAATGGTTTGAAACTGCTGGTCAAATCACTGGAATGAATGTGGATACTTTATTTAGCCTAGAGAGAAGACGCAGGTCTGTAAGTTCAAACTTAGGTGGAGAATCTAAAAAGAAGGGTGTTTTGGTAGTTTTAGCAAGTCAAGCGTTATGAAGAGAACAGGTCATAGAACAGTACAAATTACAATGTGCTGTCCTGGTTGTTTGGTCATTAAAGAAAGTGCTGTAAGTTTATTTCAAGGGCAGGCAGCCAGAGCTTTTAATATAAAATGTGTCCCTCTGGCTAACAGTGTATGGGTTTAGTAGTAATATAAGATTGTCAAGGAAACCATTAGAATATTACAGCTCTGGATATGCACAGTAAAGAGGCAAGTTGACAGTCCTTCAGCCTACATACTGTAAATGCGTCACTTGAGAAATTAAATTTGTGAAAACCAGTGGCAAAATCCCCTGGTCTGTTATGAACCTATATTTTGTTCTTGCAGAAGGCAATGAAACTGAAGTCCATCACAACCACATGTTTCCATTTGTGCTAAGCATAATGATATTTCATGGACACTGTAACACCATGTGGAAGAATCACAGTCATTTCCCTTAACTGGCCAAGTAGAGAGGAGTCAAAAGATGCAAAAAGTTCTTCAGTTAAAAATGGAGCACAAGCTGCTTGTCCCACAACAATGCACATGTGTTTAATCAACATCTGGACACAGATCTGTCCACATTCTCTGATGGCTTTGCAATGAAACTACTTATTAACTAGTTGATTTATTTTGGTATTAGTATTTTCACTGTGATTAATTGACTGTTAATTATAAATACTAAATAATAAACATCCAAAGTTTCTTACAGATTATTAGCTGGAACAATAAAAGAGTTAGAGACAAAATACTCCACACAATAATTTAATAAAATCAATCACAGACTAGAAAAGAGAGCAAAGGCTATTTGTACTGAAGAAAAAAAACTCAACTAGTGACAGGAAGTTTCACTGTAAGCTTGCATTAATACATGTTTACAGTAAATGTATAATACCTTCATGATTCCAGTCAAGCTAAATGCTCTAAACATCATTATTGTACGTAACATAATTTCTGTTATCAGATCACGTTAGCCAGCTAACTCGTAGCACTCAGATGAGACGAGTAACATTCAGGTTTGACTCTTGACATGAATGTGAATACTAAATAGCATTTTATTTTTTTCCCATTATTAATAGCAATGATGATAGATGCAATACAAGGAAGTGCCACCAGATTTGGTGACCAGATTAGGAGCAGAAAGCACAGCAGAGCAATTAGCAAAATGAATGAATTGTCATTTTAATATGAAAACATAGTGGACTGCTGCAAGCACAGACATGTTTCAGGCTTAGAAAAAAACACAGAATAAGGCAAACACTGTCAAAAATAAAACCATGTCATGGCCAGTGTACTTTGTGTCTGCCTGTGTCAGTCAGAAAAATATCACTTATGACAATGTGATCTGGTCTGTCGTGTGTTGAAATCAGATGTTTTTTTGTCTGAAGATGTCACTACACTACAAAATAAGCCTTTGCATTCACACCAGTGTATTATTTCAAACCTGATACATACATATTTGTACAGATGTGTCATGTACCAACTGTGTAAATATACAAAAACATCTCTAGCCTACAAGCTGCAAAAATAATAGTGTTGTACTGTGCAATACAGCATCAAGCCTTTTAAAAAACAGATCTGATGTACACTGATTTTCTGCGAAGAGCTTTAAGATGTGTTGAGAAACTTAAAGAGGAGTGTATACTTGCATGAGGCTGCCCTAGACACACAATGTTTTCAGATCTTAATACTAAGTACAATAAGACACAGTTCAGGCAGATTAGTGCTGAGCATGACTACTGCTCTCTATATTAATTTAAAAAGTAAACCAGAGATAAACCATTAAACAAACGCTTTGGTCATATTTGTCAAGTTTATCTTTTCTAACACAGTCACTGCTGTGAGAGGCCCATGTGAAAGGAAAGATAATGGAATAAAATGAAATAGAGAATATTACACCTGTTTTAAACTGCAATGATATTATCAACATTACAAGACAGCACTATGTAACATGATAAGTTATTCCATTACATATGAGGTGAACTGTATTCCTATGGACACTCCTCTAGATCCACCGGAAACCTCTCAGTGCAACACTAACTTCTTTTCTTGGGCTTAAATCTGCAAGTTAAAGCTTGAATATGCAAAATGTGGCAATGAAATTACACAGCTGAGTGAAAAAAAACAAACCTCACAAGTTTTGAAGGAGCCTTAAAATGATAATGTTTAAGATCTAACTTCCAGTTGTTAAGTTTAGTTTATGAAGTTTGAAGCTGTTTAAGATAAGATTATTGATAGTTAACATTAGGTGTAGGTGGTTATGGATAGGATTAGAATTGAGGAGACAATTACATTTCTGCTAATAATTACTGATGTCCTGTGTTTTTGGATGTATATGTTTTCCTGCTGATAAACATCATATGTGTCAGATAGAAGAACTGCAGTAGCAACGAGATCAAAGTCTAAATGCAGAAAGAAGGTACAACATAGCATAACATAACTTCTGGCTCACGGCACCGTATTTCAAAACAATCAGACCAAACAACTGTAGCCATCAATAGTGTATTTCATGTGCAGCTGAAACAAAAAAAGTTCAGGTCTGATTATTTAAGTGGACAAAAGACAACTGATACAAATTGAATTGGATAATTTAGAATGCAATTTATGTTACACTGCTGATTTTTAAAAACCACTCCAACGGAGTCCATCCCATTTCAACTCCTCATGTATTTGAACACCCAGCAGGATGAAATGGAGTCAGAAGCGTAGCTGCATAAAGGCACTGTGTTATTTCTACAAGCCAACAGAAGTAAATCCAAGAGAAATAATGGCCATGTCGCTGACCACTTGTTTTTCAAATAAATGCCCAAAAGTCTTAACAGAAAATCCAGGCAGGAAATGGAGGGCTGGTTGACCTCCTGACACCATCAAACAGTCTTACTGAAATCTGTCAGACAGAATTCAGGGAGCATCCAGAGGAGTCTAAACTGAGGGTGCAGAACCAAGTGCAAAAGTCAGTTTGTAGTGAGGGCACAGAGGGCAATCTTGTTAGTTTGTTTGTTCAGCATCCACAGATCCACACACACACACACACTACACACACAGACTCAGATAAATAAGTTCACACCTTACTCAGAGGTTGAGAGAAGAAGAAGAAGAAAAAAAACATTCAAGTAACACAAGGCAGAAAAATAAATGTTGCAGATGAAAGATACTATTGAATTTTAAAAGGAGAGTTCAAAATCTTTGGAAAAATGCCTTTTGGCTTTCTTGCTAAGATTTAATCAATGCCATCTTGTCTGGTACATGAATCTCTAGCCAGGGGCTGGTTAGCTTTGCTCAGAATAAGGAAGAAGTGTAAAGTATCAGTACAGATCTAAGTGCAGCAATTACCACCTTTTATCTTGTTTGTTTAATCTGTACAGTAACCAAAGCAGAAAAAAGGCAAGTTGTGGTTCTGTGTTATTGGTTAGACTATTTCTTGATTGGGAGCAAACACCTGCCCTGCAGTCCTACAGGGCAACAAGTACATGGCACATGTACAAATATGAGTGTACTACTGTTCTACCTCTCTGCAAGAAAGTAAACAAACATTTTTCCAAAAATGCCATAATACTGTTTTCCTTAAAGGGCAATGCCACTGTTTTCATCATGTTGACTTGTGTTTGTCAGCCCTAGTAAGAGGTAAATGTCAGTCTGATGTTTTGTTAAGGCAAAATATGATATTAAACAAAATCTTCTGCATACAGTAAGGTTGGCAACTTCCACATAAAGTACTCTGAAATGAACATTTGTGTTTTTTCCTCACAGATGAGTGGCTGATTAAAAAAAAAAAAATCTTTTTATGCAACAACAAAACAAAAATATAGATATATTGTGGTCAGAACTTGCATTAATAGGAGCATTATAATACAATAAAATGTTAATGTTAACAAAAAACAATGCAACTTGGGCTTATGTAAAAGCTTCATCATGAAGAAATGTTACCTGGACAGCATCAAATCCAAGATTCGGTACACATGGACATTCACTCGGCCTCACAACAACAAAAAGCCACTCTTAAAAAAAATCTCTGTGCTTGGTTCTGCTTGTTTGGGTTGATCCATGACCAGCCGGAGGGTCATGGTCCAAGAAAGATTTAAAGTGTTTGTTCCATTCAAATCCATTTTATACACATTAATTGTACATAGGTGATGGAGACACTGAAGAGTGCCTGGATGGAAGAATGGCCTTGTTAAATAATTGCAGCACATCTAGTAGATGACCTCGTACACGGTTGCTTTCTTATCTCCTGAGCCCGTCACAATGTACTTATCATCTATGGAGATGTCGCAGCTCAGCACTGAAGACGACTCCTTTGACTGTATGGGGAAAAAAATGTGTGAAAATGTAAAAAAGTGCAAAAAAGAGTGAGAAAAAGCCAGGATGCATGAAGGCCATATCATATTTCATATGACTTTCTCCATCCAGTTCACAATAGCTACAACTATGTGCAGCCCCATATGTAGCTCCAGTTGCAGCTTTCTTTTCCTTACAAGAATTTGAAGAAGGCTTTCTTGACCTTGACCCAAGACCTTTGACTATCTTTCCTGTTTAGAACATTTTTTACTGATCATCTTCCAGCAGAAGTTAGTAGTCAGTTGACAGAAAGGTATCTGGTGTTAGGTTTAAAGATATTCCTGTAAACTATTAGACTATACTGGATTTAGCCTCTCAGCTGTCATCCATATTTACTTTGTAGTGGTATGTTATTCCACACTTACCTGGAATATGCTGGCTCCGTATGGGGTTCTCCATGCATTGAGCAGATTGTCTTTTCCTGTGCTCACAAACCACTTTCCTGCAGAGGATGGGAAATCACATTAGGCCACATAAGGAAAAAAATATATAGTTGCCCCAAATCTCTGTTACCCAAGTTATTCAGGGTATTTCATTTCACCTACAGTAAATGTCACATAAATGTCCATACATTCCCATTCAAACTGAATCCTGAAAAATACCCAAAATGTAGTTTTCTCTACTAAAAGCATGTGTCAAACATGAGACTCTAATAGACACTGATGTTCATGGATATTTAAATACAAGGGGTCAGCTGTTAATTCAAATGATACAACTGGATCAAATGAAGCAATGAAGTCTCCCATTGCAAATATGGGCATTGATAACTCCACTGTATCTTATATATACTATGCTACCTTAGTTATGGCCAGTAGATAATTTATATCTAGTATTTTTATTATTATTATCAATATTATTCAACATGTTCTCCCTGTGCTTGTGTGGGTTTTCTCCAGGTACTCCGGTTTCCTCCCACAGTCCAAAAACATGTATGTCAGGTTGATTGGTGACTCTAAAATTGCCCCTAGGAGTGAGTGTGAGTGTGTGAGGTTGTTTGTCTTTGTGTGTCTATATGTGGCCCTGTGATGGACTGGTGACCTGTCCAGGGTGTACCCCTGCCTTCCACCCGAGAGAGAGCTGGGATAGGCTCCAGCAGATCCCCGTGACCCTGAGCCAGGAAAAGCGGGTATAGAAAATGGATGGATGGATGGATATTATTCAATTCAATAAAGCTGATCATAGTGGGTAGTAATGACTCAGCATTCAAGAAGTCTGTCAGTCACACACACCAAGGTTTTCAGATGAAATGAAACAGAAAACCTTGCATGGTGAGTTTAGCCTGGAATGTCCCTTTACATTTCGGGTGCAAAACCCTGTTACCAAATAATGTGGCAACCGTGTTGAAACGAAACACCAACTTCACATTTTAACCACTGGAGGGCGAATTGCTCCTGACTGAGAGGGAGAAGTAAGAGAACAGTATCTACTGATATGGGATTGGCAGTAAGGGGAGAATTTAGCTTTTTGTATGTTTTGTAATTTTTTTTGTTTGTTTTTTTTTACAGATTTTATAACAAACCACTTTATATTTTTTTAAACATTAGTTTGATCCTATATAAGTTATCTACAATACAGTACTGGAAGACAAACAAAACAAAATAAAACAATTAGCTAGTCAAAATCATTTTTTGGGGAGATTGACCTGATAGTGATGTGCCCATTAAATGATGACAATGTAAACATCAGAATCACATATTTGTTCCTGCAGACTATATCTATGACTGTAGTGGCTGGTTCCAGCCTATCCTGAGGTCTTCTTAACTCCTAAAAACTCATTATTGCTTTTTATTTTTATGTCTTGTAGCTTGATACAGACAGATTTATGGCTGTATAACACCTTTCCCTGAAACTCACTCACATATACATTATATGTTGGCAATATATAATAAATAATCACATCTGTGTATACATTATTTTACCAACACAAAACTGCCTCGTGTTGTCACATCCCTATAATGTTTGCAAGTAGTATTATAAATTTCCTATAAATGATCATTTTCGCCCTGCGACAGACTGGTGACCTGTCCAGGGTGTACCCCTGCCTTCCACCCGAGAGAGAGCTGGGATAGGCTCCAGCAGATCCCCGTGACCCTGAACCAGGAAAAGCGGGTATAGAAGATGGATGGATGGATGATCATTTTCTCAGTTAGTCCAATCTTACCACAGTGAGCAAATCTGAGCGAGAGCACACAGCTTTCATGCAGGTGGAGCTGGTACTTGTCAGGTTTGGTGACATGTAAAACCTCCACATTACTATTTTCCATCCCTACTGCAAGCCATTCGCCTGTTGGACAGTATCCCAGTGAGAAGATCTGCAACCAAACCCAAAAGTCATGGTAAATAAAGCTCTCATAGTTGAAATAAACATCATACATAACCCTGTTTTATCTTAGTTTACTCTAGGAAATTCAGATTATTAATCAGATTATAAAGAATGAACAGAATACAGTACAGGCCATACACATACTGGCTTGATAAAGCTGGTAAATCCAAAAGTCATATGTCTTTGCCAAACCCGGCATGAAACAGGTTTTACAGGTCACAAAAGACATTACTAGAAAGCATAAGCACTTTATCTGCCATGTGTCTCCCTGTCTGCCATGCCCTCTCTGAGCTCTTTTTAATGCACACTCACCCCCTCCTGTGCACACGGATATTGTGAAATGGGCCTTTTCAGGAAAATTGCAGTAATGGTCTATTATTGCTGCTCTTTGCCTCACCTGAAAAAAACTAAATTCTAACTGCCAGTATTATTAGTGTTAAAGGTATTTGAGGACAGGCCAGAAAACCAGAGCTCGGTTTGGCCTTTAGTGTGGGTTAAATGTTCTGAACTAAGCTTGTAAATTGCTGCAATAAATCAAAGCCTGAGAGTGTAATCATGGAAACTGCCAAATGTTTTAACTTGTCTTGTGATGTACAATTTTGATCTAACTGTGCATTTTACTTTAACCACTAAATACAAGTGGTGTATACATATATATATATATACCTTAAAAAAGATTTTTTTACATTTGACAGTACTAACAGAAATATGTGGAGAGTCCTGTGTACCTGGGAGGTGAAGTCATGTTGTTGCAGCTGCCGTCCCTCTCTCAAGTCCCAGGATCGGACAGTATTGTCCAGGCCTCCAGTCCACAGCTTGGTCCCATCATTGGAGATGTCTATACAACTGGCCCCATCCGTGTGGCCCTGGAACTGCCTGCAGTAAAAGCATGTCAGACAAACTCATACCCAACAATGCGCATGTGTGTCTTGTCCAGCAAAATAGAGAAGTTTCTACAATGCCACTATGTAAAGGGAAAATATTTAACACAGCAATATTTTACATTGTGACTGTTTTTTAATACTGTGGCACCAATACTGTGGTTTGGTGCCACAGTATTGGTGCCAATTACTGTGGCTTAGCTCCACTGAAAGGATCAAAGATTATTGTCATTATTTTTTACAGTTGAAAAAACAAGTTAGGTAAGAGACACTTTGGTGGCAGACCTTTTCACTCTGGAAGCAAAGTATTTTTTCATTTCATTTTCTTTTGTATTCATTTTTAGCCAGAACTGCAGAGTAATGAAAAACATACCCAATGGTTGTTCTTAGTCAAAAAGCTTTTTTTTTTTTCAGCAGGTTTAATGCTGACCCACAGCATCAGAACAGCAAGCAATAAAACAGCATGAAGACAAAGATGAACACAACAATAAGTACAAAGTTAAAGGTGAAAAGAATACAAATGTATTTTTCACATATAAAAGATAAACAACAAATCTATTTTATTTGGTTTGGTTTTGATTTGTGGCAGTTAAACCATTTAACAGTTTATTGCCGAGACTCAACTCTCACAATGTTTGTTTTTGCAGTGAAAGCACTTACCTAACTGAAAGTTTATTTAGCTGATTTTATTGCTGCTTTCTGAAATAAATACTTTCACTTCAGTGATATTTTCTTTAGGTTAGATAAATTATGATGATTATTATTATTTTATTGTTTTTGCAGCAAGCGTGGCAGTATTAACGGTATTGTGATACAGTGTCGTGCACATCCACTTGTGACTGTGTCCCCACTCCTCACACATCATATTCCCAGCAGCATACCTAACCAGAGTCTGGTTGTGAAGATCCCAGACGGCTATGTTTCCATCAGAGCAGCAGGAAAAGCAGACCTTTGAGTCAGGACTGATGGCCAGAGCATAGCACGCAGGTGCTGACGAAGTTAGTTCTGCTTTTATCCGCGGCGTTGGTGTGGCCAAATCCCAGATTGACAAAGTGCTTGCCTCGCCCCCGACAATGAGAGTCCGCCCGTCAGGAAGCAGTCGACAGGAACGGATGTAGTTATCTCTGTTCTGATGTAACACACACACACACACACACACACACATGCAAGTTGTTTATAGTTTTTAGTGTCATTATTCACCAGTGTATAAAAACTAGTGGCTGTTGCTATTAACTACAGGTAAAACTATGGTAAACTATGTTTTTTCTTAATCGTATGTTGTAACATTGCAGTGTCATGTATGTAAGAGCCACTGTAGTTCACTCACAAGGCAGTCCAGCTGGGATACAGGGGTCTTGTTGCCCGGGTGACTAATGTCCCACACCTTAACGCAGCCCTTGCCTCCAGTATAGACATGACGCGTTGGGTTACTGATGGTGACAGCACACACCACTTCCCCGTGGCTGAGAGTATTGATCTGTCGTGCATGGCGTGGGATGCCAGGGCCTATCAGGGCATCTGGAGGAAAAGGCACAGGCTGCATTTGTCCATCGGCGCTCACATGAAAGGAGTAGGCTCTGGTGGAAAGAACAGGAACACAAGCAGAGAGAAAAGAGCAGGTGAAATGTGGACAAAGGTACAAGCAAACAGGAAGAATAAATGATTGTGCTGTGAACATCCTTCTTGTAATTGTTCTATTTGAGAATGAAGGGAGAAAACGTACGGTTTTCCACCAGGAATGCCCGACAAGTTGGGGGGAAGGCCAGGGACACGTATGTGGTGGTGAGGATCGAATCCCACCTAGAATATAAGATTATGTCACTGTTTAAACATCAATTCTAGTGAACAGAACAAATGCTACAAAAAGTAGAACTGAAGCACTATCACAAAGGATGTGATTACACAACATGCCTGTCACACAAATACACATAATTCATGCAGTTTGACTGCAGATTGCATTTTAATGCTTGCAGCTTGCATATGTCCTGAAAGCTATATACTACAAAGCTATACTGTAGCAGCCTGTAAGATGTGCTGATAAAAGGATGTTTAAGCCTAACTTCTTGTGGTTGAAATAAAGAAAGGTTTTTAGACATCATAGTTGCAAAATGTATGTGATTGTATTTCTATATAAGGGAGATAATTAAATTAGTGAGTAAATATAGTGATGCTTTTGAATCTGTTTTCGGCACTGACTGAGTTTTAGGTATAAATGTTTACATAAAATGCATGTGTGTGCTTTTGTGTGTGTTTGGGTACCACTTGTGTGCGTCCATAAGCTGCTACAGCAGCAGCAGCCACTGCACTCATCTGTGGGGAGATGTTATGAAGGCCAGTGTAGGCTGCTCCCACTCCACTCAGCTCTCCGTTCATACCTGGATGAGGAACCATACCAAATGGCCCGGGGTAGGAGCAAGGCACTGCCAGTGGTGTACGAAGACCAGGGGCTATGACACAAAACAGCTTCTGATACATGCTGACATTTACATGGGATGTTAAAAGTCCCTGTTTTATCTGTGCCTCTTTTATATATTTTATTTTTGTGAAACTTTGCCAAAGAACACAAAATCCAGAATGCTTAGTGTTTTACATACAAAATTACAAAAAAGAAAAGGGATAAAATCTCAGTTACGAAAGGTGTCCTGACTTTTGTTGCAGCTGTTTCTTATATATATAGTTTCTTATAAATATAGACTTATAATCTAGTTTTATTATTCAAACATATGGATTTTTCAAACCAGATGGATTTATTCTTTTTGGGCTTTGGACAGAAACAAACAAACATGGACAGGATTTGTAATTACTTAACATTTTAGCAACACTGAACAGGGACAACTATATTCAACAAACATTATGTGGAAATACTAGTTTTAAAATGTTTAAATCAGAGATGCAATAGTTTCAGATCCAACAGAGAGTTCCCTTCAAACATAACTTACTTCCTGTGCTAACCAATGCTGTAAAAGGGTTCGTTTTTTTTTCAACTCATTCAGTAATGAGTTTTGCTCAGTTAAACACATGCCATAAAATGCAAAGTTCTTATTAAAAAAACTTTGTTATACAATATTCATGCAGGCATAGACATTTCTTGCTCTATAAAATGTGATTTAACACTCACCCAGCGTATCAACACCTGATGGTTTCCCAGGTGCAGACCTGAGGCCTGGGGTGGCAGTGCTGCTGGGGGTCAGAGCATCTGAGCGGGATGTGGGGGTGCTGGACTTGGACACAGGTGTTGTGGATTTCTCATTCTATAATACAAAAATGCAGATCCTGATCACAAAAGGTGTAAACATTAGTCTGTACATGACTTCAAATGGAACAGATATCTCTTTGAAGAAGAGCTTGAGACCTAAAAGTAAAACCATTTCCAAAACTTCTAAATAATAAAACTATTCTTGCTTTGACTGAATCCTCCTTAACACTTATATAAATTATACATATTACAATTATACATAATTGATATGCTATAAAAATGTAAAGTGTTGATGCATTCTTTTTAATATCATCCAGGCCTTACATTTTATTTATTATTATCATCTTCTGGCCAACAACAACCCTTTATTCTCTTCTACACCTTCCTGCCAATAATTACTTGTCATTTTTACATTTGTCTGAATGCCTAAAATAGAAAACTATCCAGAGAAATGATGAAAAAGAAGCTCAGATAGCTATAATAACCCAAATGACTCACCAGATTAATCTCTTTGGACTTGGATGAGGGTGTGCTGCTGGAGGAGGCAACAGAGGAAGGACTCAAGGGTGCATCCTTCTTCAACAGGCGATTTTTGTCTAAGCCATTCTCCCGAGGAGAGTGGGCAGGACTTCCATGAGGAGACGCTGGATCCTGTGATTGATGAGCACAGGAAAAGATGAGTGAGTGAGCGTAAGACGGGTTTAGTTTTCTGATCAGGCAACAAAGAATATGCCATGCCTGTGAACTGTTCTGTACCTCATTGGAGACATCCACTACCAAGTTGTCATCACTCTTCTCTCCATCACTTTCCTGGCACACACACACAGAAGGACATTTGATTTTTACTTCACATTACTATGATAAAAACATTTTGGAACAGTTGGTTTGCCAGAGAGACTAAACAGCATTTGAAATGAAAACAGTTTTCTAGTCTGTACATAAATGACATTGACAAAGTGACTACTGTTTTGTTTTGGAGCAAATGAATGCTGTTCAGGTCTTGAAACCTTCTATTTCCTTTTGCTGAGGTCTGGCAGGAAAAACCAACAAGTTCACTATTTGTCTACAAAAAAGAGTGATAATCAGCGCATTTATCCAGTTTAACACCCCATTAATTTAATATTACAGCAAATATAATTACACATATAGCTATGAAATAGGGTTATCATTGAATCAAAGATTTAATTAACACTAGGGCACTGTTTTTTCTCTTATATTTTATTTCGGGTAAGACTAGATTTTCACAAAAAATAGTAATAAATGGGGCAAGTAG
Organism: Mastacembelus armatus; assembly: GCF_900324485.2. NCBI lineage: Eukaryota > Metazoa > Chordata > Actinopteri > Synbranchiformes > Mastacembelidae > Mastacembelus > Mastacembelus armatus. The sequence continues at coordinate 21,058,319 of NC_046641.1, forward strand.
TCATACATTTTCATCGTCCTAAGTTATAAAAAGCAAATAAACCTTGTCTTTATTTCGAAAAGGCCAACTTTAAAATCATCACTCACATAGCGTGTGGAGGTCAACTCCTTATCATCTGTCTTCTGTTTTTTGTTCTCGGAGGAGTAATCACTTGAACTCCTGTGCTTCTCTCCAGCCCTAAAACTGGCTGATGGAGACACAGATGAGCTCTGGAAGAAGCAAGAAATGGATACTTAACAGAAAATAAGAGAAAAAATACTTCCTGTCTGTTCAAACACACCCCAACTATGACATGGTCAGAACTGGTTTACAAATTGTCCATGAGCTGAGATCGTTTAGTCCACAAATGATCACATATTCTCCTGCATGTGGCATGTACTCTATATTAAAATACAGTTTATCTCTATCTCCTTCTGAATTTTTACAAATAAATATTTTGATACTGAATTTTTTCTTTTAAATTCTTGCAAACCCTGCACAAACAAAACTAAAACTGGGTACATGACCAGTAGAGGTTAGACTAAGATCCACACATATATTTTATTGTACTTTTTGTTGAACAGACTGCTTAATAAAAAATAAAAATCAGTACATGTGGGACTATTCTGATAGTTCACAGGTTTAATATATACAATGAGGATCTTTACAGAAACACATAACTGTAGAACTTAAAATATGAGGTTAATATCACCTGGACTTGCCATAAACTTCCCCTAAATGGATACGCAGACAGCCTCTTATGGTACATGAACTGAAAGCAAAGCAGAACTAAGACCACATGGAAAAGAATACTGGAGGAGGTGGGACCCTCAAGGCAAATCTAGCAGCTAAAGACTGACAGACAGGGAAATTACTCATCTCATGCCCTGAATAGAGTGAAAAAATGCAAACTACAGCTTATACTCTACAAATTCTTTGAATGTGTCAAGACTTATACATTCAGATAATTTAGGACAAATCTAACACTCTGCAGCCAGTCAGCAACGCAAACAGAAAGATGAAGATGAACTGTGCAGAAACAAATTTCCTGCTGCATTTCCACATCACTTAAAAACTCCTCTGCCTGTCAAAACCATTTCACTTTTACTGTATCACACAATGCCAGAGCAGCACTGCATCCTCGACAATTTGACTACACCATCATGGCTTGAACTCAACAGCATTATTTTGAAACTCAGGGAGGGGGGAGTTAGTCCATTGATGTCTCTCTTTTTCTAATCAAATATGGCATCCTTTAAATACCATTACCGAAGGATTAATCCTCTTTGAGAAGCAAAGATCAAAATAAGGTCAACTAAACATTTCCCCTCTTGCTAGGGATGTCCCTGCTGATCTCTGTCTCTCATTGGGAGGCGCTCCTTACTCACCAGATGACGGACAGAGAGAAGAAAAATAAAGCAGGACCTTTAACTCGACCTTTCCACTAACTCACGCTTGTAACCTTTCCACTGCCCTTTGCCGTGCTGCAAGTGTTGATGACAAAGATTCTGAGGGGGAGGAGTGAAGTTCAGTGTGCGTGTGTGTGTGTATATGTGTGTGTGTGTGTGGACGGGGAGCACTTGTACCTGTTTACATGTTACAGTGTGTGTACAGGTGTGTACCTGTTGTCTCAATCTCTTTGACAGCAGGTTACACCCCCCCCCCCCCCCCCCTCACCAGACTGATTAGATTAATTAGCCTGCAAATTAGCTCCTTCAAAAACATCAAGTTAAATTAATTTTGCTGCAGAGACAAATGAAGGCTCTGCCAGGAGTACAAGCACTGGGAGTGTGAAGAACCGTGCTGTGTGGCACATCATAATTATATTTGCCTCCTATTTCAAATTGATTCTGCAGGTCCTGATAATTATACCTGTAACCTCCACTGTTTCACAAACGTTCTAACTCTCTCCTACCTAAGAATATTAAATTACATACGGAGGCTGATGATGACTAATCTACTGTTGTAAGTACAACATTGTTGGGCAGTATGGTATAGTCATCACTACGTATAGTTACTGTCGACTTTTGTTTCATTTCCAGGCACAGTTTTAATAGACATGCTTATTCTCTGTCAGAACTGTCTTGATCACACAATCACACAAATTTATACCTGGAAGTTACAGCCAGTAAAAACTATTACTGTACAAATCACTGTTGAACATTTGTTTCATTCTGTGACAAAAACAAGGTTAAGGTTGGTAGTTTTCAGTTAAATCAAATTCATACGGCTGCTAACACAAACGTTTTCAGGGCACCTGTGGAAATGATTGATGCTGATATTGGACAGCCTTCCCAATGATGATGAGAGAGCTGCTCTTTCTCTTTCCCCACCCATTTTAATCCTATCTGACTGTCAGGTCAATCATTTTCTATCATTTAGGCCATAACTGTCCCCAAATTTTGAAATCAAATACTTAAACACCATATTAGCTATCAATATACTCAAGGAGGTCTATGAAATGTAATATGTGATGCAAGTATAATATGATGTAATATGAC